>NC_062569.1:126649880-126965594 GCF_022837055.1 Prionailurus viverrinus | reverse complement strand
GGCAACATTCTTACATCCATGTTTGATTGTTTTGAAACTTTGGATACCTAACATTTTGTGTTTGAAAAATTAATACAGATTTAATGTATCTAATTCATAAGATAGAAGTAACACAATATCTGGGCCCCCTGTGGGCCCCAAACTCACAACCCCAAGATCGAGAGTTACATGTTCTACTGACTGACCCAGCCAGACACACCTTCAAGTTCATTTTACTTTCACAAAGTGGCCTTTTGTTGTCACTGCTGGAATTTATCCAGCTCAAGAAAAAAATTCTGAATTAATACAGGTACCAATTGAGAAAGAATGAAATAGACAGCCCACAGTACCCCCAAAGCCTTTCCACTGAATCAGAGATCTCTGTAAACCTTGGGACACTACCAGAATGAAAATCTGGAAGAAAAGTTGATCTTTGTTGAACATTCTATTCTTTATCCACATTCCCTGGCTTTCTAATCAGCACGCATTCACCCTGCAGTCACACTACATGCAAGCTAATACACCTTATAGAGATATGAGCAAAACAAAAACCAAAAAACAAAAAACAAAAAACAAAAAAAACAAAGAAGAAGAGAAGGAGAGGAGGAAGTAACACAATAATCAAGAGCATCTGGTTCACTTTTAAAGAAACCCAATATTTTGAAGATATTGAAGTTTAAGCCAATGAAAATATACTTCACTAAACCATTACAAGGTGATTTAAAAAGAAAAAATATTTCATTTGATAGTGCTAAAAAAACCAGATTAGTCTATATGAAAAAGTAGAGTACATTATAACTGATACTATTACAAAAATGTGTGCCCCAAATTACCCAGTTGTGTCAACTGCCAAGAACTCAGGCAATGGCCTCCCCCACGCTTCTAGTATGTTCACTGCTGGCCAACTGCAACACAATATGTACATTACTGATCCTGGCACATCAACGGCAGCAAAGCTTTCTGCAATATTAGCAAATGCTTATCTGATCATTTTTTTAGGATGCACCCTCTCGAACTATGAACATTTCAGAGAATTGTGTCCCTTTCCCTGCCATTTGGTTAAAGTGCTTTATTGTTTGAGAAGCTGTTGTTCCCAGAAATAATAATAAATACAAGTCTTGCATCTCTTAAATGCCTAAATCTTATTAATAATGTTTCCTTTTAGAATTGTATGTAAATGCCATGTTAAATTTTATTTTTTGTAATCTCTTTAATCAGAAACAAGGGAATTAGCCAGCTGTTTGGAACTCATGTTAAGAAGTAATTAAACATCTGATTGAATATCTGTGCATATCAAATGAGAAAGGCTAGTGTTTGTACACAAGACAGACTACACCGATTATAATTTCACAAGGCCCTACCAGATGACAATGGTAGAGTGGCGGTTAAAGGTTTGCTCCAATATTTCTACGTCTATGACATTTTCCCTCAAAAAAAAATCCCATAGTTTGGCAGGTAGTTTAGCATAACATGTAAATCATGGGAACTAAATTTTCATTGATTAAAACATATCTTTACAGCTGAATACCAACATAAATTTTTGTATTATGCAATTTTTTCCAAGGGAATGTTGCACATTTCGCAAGTTTTACAAAATGAAATTATCAGATATTTTGTTATAAAAACATTTCTCAATACCTTTTGCATTTGAAGATAAATAGAAGATAAAATGATAAATAGAAGATGGCAAAAAGAATTATTTTCAAGTTCATAAATGTATTAGTTGTTTTAGGAAAGATATATGGTGTATGTTTTTTTAAGACTTGAGGTGAATAGGCTGTGTCCGGAATAATTGTGGAATAATTTAATATCACTTTAGGTCTTTTGCTATAGATCCATGCTGACTTTTCTTTGCAATTTAAAGTATGTGTTCTGAAATATAAATATGAAAAAAATGAAAATGAAATATACATTTTAATATTTTATAGTATTGATATTAATGCTTAATTGACATGGTGCTTGGAAAAGTCAGAGCTGTAGATTTAAATCACTGGCAGTTTGGAAAAAAAGTAAAAATGCTATAACTTTGAGTTGTATATTAAGATTTGCATAGTGGATCAGACTATTAATCTTTTTAGCCCAACATCACATAGTGGACAACTTTTCATGCTTAAGAAGGAGATAAAATCCTCCATAACACATATGCCCAATCGTGCAATGAAATTTTATTTCTTGGACTTCTTCAGAGTAAAAAGTGTCTATTCATCATTATGTTTCATTTTACGATGTGGACTATTGCCCAGAGGAATTCTGCAAAGGTTCAAAGATTAATTTTACATGTGGCACCAAGTTGGACCTGAATCTAGGCTTTGAAACTTGTAATAATTCTTTCACTAATATGATTATTTTTCATAATTCCTTAGAGGTTACTGTAATGCAAGTACATGAATCAACATGGTTTGATAAGTTGCAGAAATGATGTATTTCAGGGCAATGAAATTTGGCATATTTTACCAAAGATTTCCAAAGCCTACTATTCCAACAGTTGATAAAGTTATAACACAGCAGTTCAAACATTGCTATCTTACATTTGTACCCTTAAAAGATCATAGAACCAAGAGTTCAACAGTATTCGAATATTTTCATAAAATATGATTTAGTTTATAGCCCAGAATTTAGAGGGTTTTATATGCTCACTGATTATAAATTCAAAGAGTCGTCCAAAGAATGTCATAGAGGTTCAGTTGATAAAAGACACCTTAACTGAAATTATCTTTTATTATTTATTGTTTTTTAAAAATTATTTGAGTAAAGTTGACACACAATGTCACATTAGTTTCAGGTGTACAACATAGTGATTCAACGTCTCTAGATGTTACGCTATGCTCACCACAAGTGTAGTTACCATCTGCCATTATATAACACTATTACAATATCACTGAATATATCCTGAAATTATATTTTATTTTACAGATCACATTAAAACCCTGCTAAAGGTCAAGGTTTTCCTGGGTTGATGGTATCTCCCAACTTCTCTGATGGTGTAACTGTATGTAATTCTATTTTTCAATATCAATTCCAGGCACATATACTATATATACATGTTAGTATGACTTCTAGAATATGCAGGTAAGATCATTACTTATTTCTTCTACTTATTCAACAATAAGATCAGGTAAGTTCCTAGACTCAGCTAGTGTGTCTTGATCTTAGATCAGGTTGACCTGGGAAGGCTGAGGGTCAACAATGAGGACTTTATTCTTGATCAACTGTACTCTACTGAACTCTGTGGTCATGCTGCCATTTTAGATTCTGCCAATATGGATGAGCTTCCCCTGATGTACGTTTTGTGGGTTCCAGCACACATCCAGACTTGCCTCCATGTCTGGGCTTGGAAGGAGTGACTAGTTATGTTTTCAGAAGGTCTGGTCTGCAATAGTGTGATGATCTGACCTCTTGAATGTACTTCTGTACCTTTTTTATATGTAAATGTGCTTTGAATTACCAATGAAATGTTCATGTCTGATCTCTCAGTCTGAGCCTATTACTGATATGTGTCACTAATAATTGTGCATTATCTAAACATGGACAATCCCCAGATATAGTTCCCTAGTCCCCCTGAATGTGTATGTGTGTGTTTAATAAAATTTCAAAAATTGAAGAAGACTACATAATAAATTCTCATGATCCATCACCCAACATCAACAATTTTCATTTAATACGATCTTCCACTCCACCTCCCATAGAGAGACACCCAGGTTCCAGTAAAAAAAAAAATCCACTCTCTGGTTTGATAAACACATGCATTTCAGCCTTTCTTGATACTAGTTTCTCTGTCTGAAGTGCTTATAGCAAACCAGTTCTTTATTCCCAGCTCAGCTCACTCCTTCACCATCTAGTTTCACTTTAATCTTTGAGAAGAGTGACCTGAAAACCAAGCTCCCTCTTTAATCTGTCTCCACATCATGTTCAAGGCATGCCATCATTTAAGTTATACTTTTTGCCTCCACCTATATGATCACATTAGGTAGAGGTTACTTATGGCCATGAAGATCATCTTCTTAAATATTTTTACATACTGTGTAAAACTCTTAAGGCTAAAGTATGTTTGAATAAAAATTATAACAAATACTTAATAATATGGTATTTTTATGTATATCTTGCATAGTAATGTATATGAAATTTTTGACTACATTTCTCTTTTAGACTTAATGGATAAAATATTCCCCTATTTGAGTAAATTTCTGGTAACTATTCCATCCCAGTGTCCTGGATAAAACAAAATTCTGAAATAGTACCACCTCCATATTGGTAAGCATATACATATTTGCCTCACTTGAAAGTTTATGCTTGGAAATCATATTACATCTGAAAACAGTCTCAGCAACACCATCTACAATTCCAGTGATGTTAATCCATGTACATTAACCCACACTTCACTACCTGGTTCATAGGGTTATTGAACTGCTCATTGTAATTTAAGTGAAGTGACAGGTCAATTCAAGCAACTGATTTCATCTTGTTTTTGCTGCTTGATTTTGATTGAAATTACCCACAACACCCAATGTATTGACACTGTATTAACATGGCTCTCTACCCAGTGGCATCTCTGGCACAGAGCTGGGTAGAAATTCAGAGGGTTTGGGGCAAAAGTGGGTAAGGATGGGGGTATATTAAATATTTAACAGTTTCAGGAGAGATAAAGTATTCATTTAAGGAAAGTTAAATGGTACAGTTGTATACATGCGTATAAATATGCCTCCCTGGATATGTTTCTTACCAAACTTTGAAAGTTAAATCTAAGTATGTAAGTGATGAATCACTGAATTCTACTCCTGAAACCAATATTGCACTGTATGTTAACTAATATCTAAATTTAAAAAAGAAAGTTGAAATGAAAAACCCACCAAAATACTTTGTTACAACCTGTCCACTTTCTGTTGCCCCCTCAAATTTCACTGTGCATTCTCTAGAAAAATATGTATCTTTATATATGCCTTATAAGGTATCTATAGGATATTAAACTTAAATATTACTTCACCATATATATATCTATATACATATATATTTCTAATTAAAAAATAACTTAACCAAGAGAATGATGATTTTTTCCTATAATACATTTTACTCCAATAGAAGTACCCAGCACATTAATCAATCAGGTCATCAACCCTGATTTTCTAGGGTTTGCTCTTCAGTTAAATTAGATCATCCGCTGGTGGGGAATAATATTTTTCCACAGTCATTGGGCCAAACCTGCAAATACAATGATCTTTCATGTCTAAAGGACTGTCAGTAGCAATTAACGGGATTTATTATTAAAGTGTCTAAAATCACAGATTCTAATTTTCTGCTTCAGTGTATGAGTCTGTACTATTATATTTGCTCACAAATTTGCATAATTTAGAAGTTTAAAGCATTCCCAAACTTCAAGTATTTATTCTCTGTCAGGGCAAATGTACTGTCACATATTTCTTTCTAATTTGCTTTTTCAGATTACAAAAATTTGGCAAGAAGAAGTCTCCCTGTAACTTTCTGAACAAAATTATCCATCAGAAATAGAGTAGAAAACACTGACTTTCTAAATATTTTATTTTTCAACTAACTTTGGCTAATTAGCATTAACAGAAATTCTTTCAAGGTTCACCCACATCTTCAATACGTAATACATATTAGAAATAAATAACATTACTGGTAATAATGCATGACTTTGATTTAAAAAGTAAAACCTCTGCTTCTCAATGAAGAGGACTAACTCATTCAATCCTCACAAAACCTCTATTATTTCCATTAATAGATGAGGTAGCTGAGATTGAAAGTGATTGAGTTTCTAATCCCTCAGCTAGTAAACTGATGAGGCAGGATTCCAACGTTGTCTGTTTTCATGACTTGCTTCTTCCCCACTACTTTATTTTGCAGTAGGCAGGAAGGTACAGGGGTGGAATTCTAGATTGTTCTACCTGCCAAATCATCAGCCTATACTCTCCCCTTTAATATATCAATATACTTTCAGTAAATAAAATGCATTTAAACATAATGGGATTTCACAGGAATATGTCACATTATAGAATATGACAATTCAAAATAGATTACACTTGAGAATAATGTAAAAACAGAATGTAACCATTTTTTGATCATTTTCTTTATGAAAATAGCAACCCCCATGTGGATTTATTTCATACAATGAACTAAATGATGTGTCTGACGTAGAAAATATTTGTTCACTGCACATGCAGGAGGGAGAGAAGCTATTCATTAATTGTCATCTTCCCAAGTAATTATAAACTGGAGAACATGCTTGGAATCACTTCAGGGAATATATTTCTAGGGGGAAAATAGACAAATGTGTATGTAACAGCTAAGCATTCCTAAAGGGTGAGGTTCTCCAGATTTGCTTTTTTCAAGGCTTTACGTTTAGTCTTAGAAACTGTCATTTCTCTTGTTCTGCATAAAATATGGCATTAAACGAGCCATACTGTTCCTTTCAAGTTGATTTGTGTTCCCTGAGACAGGGCATCAAATCACTGTGGGGTACCCCCCTGCTCTTGATTGCCTGGAAGAATAAAACTGGTAAAGAGATAGTGCCTCACTGGAGAACCCAACTGAAAGAAAGCACAGAGCAAAACCATTGATTTGACCTGTTAAATGGATTATTCAAGCCGCATATAAAATTTTCTTATAGTTTTAGGTTGTCACTAAATTGATTTATGATTAATGCTGGGTGAATAGTTCAGAATAATAAATCTGGGCTTAATCCATACAAAAGCATACACATATATTCTGCCTCCCAACAGAAGCAAGGTCTTTTTATTAGCTGCGTTCAGATCTGACTCATGAAATCTTTCACTCTGAGAAACTCAGGATTCAAGAAGAGAACTCATCTTGTCCTTATTCCATTCCCTTGAAGTCCCCGGGAGATTTTCTAAATGCAGTTGTGGAAATATGCTCTAAGCTTCAAGGTAGTCATGTATATGCAAATGTGTTGGTATATTTTACAGTTTCATCACCTAGTGCCTTTATATAGTTGTTGTCTTTCCTTTGAAGCCTGATGGAACCAGGAATAAGCAAAAATATATAGGCTAAAAGAAAAAAAAAGTGAGAAATGATTCCAGAAACCGTGGGGATTTCACACTATAAAGGCCCTGGGGTACAGATTACATGGAAGAATAGTTAATATAGAACAACACAGTATTCAACCCGGTTTTCATTAGGCATACCCAGTTGAGGAATGAAAAGTATAAGCAACATTAGTAGTTCAAAGGAATAAAACAATGATTTTCAAATTTAACATACAATGTTTTTTCTTTAGTCTACTTAAATGCTACTTTTAAGTAGAGGATAATTTTTTTTTTATCATATTTCTTCCAGAAACTTTAGATAAATGTGCCTTTTTCTAGGAGAAATATTTTATGTCTCATGGGTTTATTATGCAATAACATTTTTCCTTTAATGTTTTTAGTCATTTTACAGTTTAGTCTCCACAAAATTTGAATGTTTACAGCAAATATTTAATGATCAATCCATAGATAAAAATTATTGAAATTTAGACCATTTTAACCTATCATTATAGATTAATTTGTCTTCTAAATTAATTTGAAACTAACTAACCAGATAAAGTGTTTTCAAATAACAAAGTATTCTACCTTTGAATGGCACTGAACATATTAATATAAACACAGAGATAGGCATATTCACAAGACTTTAGTTCGTGTCCTGGGAAACATTTGAAATACTACGCATTGCATATATTGGGTACAAATTATAAGCTATATGCTTTCTAGGATTTGTCTGTATCTTTTTGTATTCCTGATAAAAGAACAATACACATTAAGTTTATAGAAATATTCACCTCAAAACATCCATATCTTGAATACTGCAAATTATATTTTCTTGGTCAAAAGCATGCATTTTAATAAGGTACAGGAGGAATATTGAGGTAGAAATCATAAGCCAAGTATTTAGCTTTGGACTTTGCATTGTTAATTAGCATGACCTTCATGTGTCTTTTATCCATAAAATGATATAGTATCTGTCCAATTTAACTAACACGCTTTTTATAAAACAAAGGAAATGAGAGACTATATGTTAATGCATTTAATAATCTCCAAAGTGATATCTGAGGACGATTTCTTAGAAATTTATGTTTACCATTTTCCTACCTGACATATATTCCTAAATAGCATTTCTGCAGAGATGGATAGATTAAAGGGAATGTTATTCAATGAGTAGCATGTGAACAGAAATAAAATAAACTGCAAAGTTCCAAGGAAATTGCTTGTGGCCACTCACTGAACTTCCTGGTACCTCAGAGAGTGCAATGATACCTGAAAAAAGTGATGGATGGTGAGAAGCACGCACCAAATACAAGTCATCAAGTCCTGAAAATTGTATACACACACTCTCCCAATCTGTAATTGCCTTCTCAATCACTAATGCAGTCTGCACGGGGACGTCATTTCCTATTTCCTCACAAGTACACAGACTGTGCAGATTAGCCAGTAACTAGACGTCATCTAGTCCTTGCCCTGTTGTCACTATTTTTTGCCCACATCTTAGCATTATATAACTTTAACCTGATTTCATGAAAAACAGTATTTGAGATAAGACTAAAAGACTTGTCTGTTTCCTGAATACCTCAGTGATACCCTAGTTTGGGGATGGGTAAAGGGACAAGAAAAGCAGAAGAGAGTTCTGAATTATAGATACTGAAAAAGAGGAATTGATGGGAACAACATATGAACATGTCCAGTTAGTAGAGAGCTGGCTTTGGACGGGAAAGGAGAGAACTGAAAAAGCTTAACCCATTACCTAATAAGAAGTTATAGCTAACTATGGAAATTACTTTTGATCACCATTTTCTCACGCACACGAGAGCTTTAAAATAATTACATTTTCTTATTAGCAATCAAAATAACACATGGATAATCTACCAGCATAATTAGCTTTTGTCTCCAATAGAACATAGGTTCTATCTACATTTCTGTAGGATTGATTATTAAGGAACAGACAATTTAATCTAAATTGTGAATGGCATAGTTGATTTAGGAGGACTTACGGAATAAAGTCAAATTTCCATAAGAGTTCAATTTTGTATTCTGCAATTTTTATATCTTTTGGAACATTTGTCCATTTGCAATGTGAATTAAGAACTAAATAATGTTTGCTTTAATTTAACAAATATGGGGGCGCTTGGCTGGCTCAGCTGGTTAAGCATCTGACTCTTGATTTCAGCTCAGGTCATGATCTTATGGTCATGGGATCGAGCCCCCCATAGGGCTCTGCACTGACAACACAGAGCCTGCTTGGGATTCTCTGTCTCTGTCTCTCTCTCTGCCTCTCCCACCGCTCATACTTGACCATATATGCTCTCTCAAAATAAATAAGCATTTAAAAACAATTTAATAAATATGGGATGATACATTTTTAATGAAAAAAAAAAAACAGACACTTTTCCAGCAAGTATCTGAGCAATAATAATAAAAAACAGTAATAAGTGCTGTTGAACTTTTACTGAAAATATAGAGATTTAATCATATATTTTCCTCTGTCTCAGTCTATGCTTCCCATTTGCTTAGAAATGCTACAAAGGTGGGATGCCTGGGTATGCTCACTCGGTTAAGTGTCTGACTTTGGCTCAGGTCATGATCTCATGGTTCATGAGCTCAAGCCCCACGTCGGGCTCTGTGCTGACAGCTCAGAGCCTGGAGTCTGTTTCGGATTCTGTGTCTCCTTCTCTCTCTTGGTCCCTCCCTGGCTCTGTCTCTCAAAAATAAATAAATATTTTTAAAAAGTTAAAAAAAAAAGAAAAAAAAGATATATTACGAAGGTTATTATTAAACCAGAACCTATCGTGGAGAATCTACTCATTGCGTTCTTTGTTCCTTATAATAAAATGTAAATGACTTTAATGTGGTTTCTATGGTCCTTGTCTAACAGCTCAGGCTGTTCTAACAAAATGCCATAGCCTGGGTGGCTTATACAACGTAAATTTTTTTCTCACAGTTCTGGAGGCTGGAAGTCTGAGATGAGGGTGCCAGCACAGAGCCCTCCTCCTGGCTTGCAGATGCCTGCCTTCTCACGTGGCCTCACAGGGGCAGAGAGAGGGCTCGCCTGTGGACTCCTCATCACAAGGGCTCCACCCTGATTACCTCATTTAAACTTAATTACGTCCCCAAATTCCACCTCTGTATAACATCACACACATGAATGTGGGGGAGGGGAACACAATCAGCCAATCAACCCCACCAAATTTCAGACCTCAATTTCCTCATCGTGTACTACTCTCACTTTTGTCTGTAGGTTCAAGCCCCTCTGGACTTTATATGGTTCTAAAACACAAGTGTCTCTTTTCTGCCTTGGGTCCTCTACATACGCTTTCCTTTTCCTGAAACTCTTCCCTATTTTTGTCTGCTCTCTCCTCTTCCTTCTGTTTTCTAGTCCAACAACCTCTTCCAGAAATCTTGCTGATTCCAGTCTCCTCCAGCCTCTTTCGTACCACTCTGTCTTGTTTTGGCTTCTTTACAGCATTTATCAACACCTAAAACTAGCTCCTTTGTACATCGATTTGCTGATTTTGTTTGTCTATTTCTCTCATAGCATACAAAAATTCTCTGAGAGCAATCTACTTCTCTGCCTTGTCCCCTACTTTTCCCTAATGCCTAGCATACTGTAACCACTCAAGAAATATTAACTGAATGAGTTAATCATGGAACATTTCCTTATGGAGTGAAACAACAGCAATCTGGATCTTAGAATTTGAAATGGCCTATCAATGTAAAAGTGACTTCTCTTCTACCTCTCCTCAAAAAATAGGTAATAAAGCAGCAGATCCTATGCCCTCTGTCACAGCCAGCGTGGCATTGAAAAAAAAAAAGTTTTAGAACCACAAAATTACATCAGTATACTGTAAAGGCTTGTCTACCAGGCAAAAGGAAATGCATTTTCTTATTGGTAGATGCTTTTTTTAAAACATTTTTTAATGTTTATTTATTTTTGAGAGAGAGAGAGAGAGAGAGAGAGAGAGAGAGGATCAGAAGCAGGCTCTGTGCTGCCAGAGTAAGATGGACAAGGGGTTGGAACTCATGAACCTGCAAGATCATGACCTGAGCCACAGTTAGACGCTCAACTGACTGAGCCACTCAGGGGCCCTTTTAAACTGAACATTTAAAGATACTTTTAAACTAAGCACTTTCCTGTGAAAGTGGAAAAGAAAAAGGGAAGTGGCATGTGACAAAATGTAAAGGAAAAGCAGCAGAACGTGGAAAACAGAACACCTCCCTTAGTGCCGGGAATGACTAGAACAGATTAGCATGGACTTAGAGGTTCCTATGCTCCGGAAGAAAAGAGAGACAGACAAAGAGAAGACTAAACCCTCGTCACAGGGGAGATGTGATGGAGGGCGTGGTCATTCTTGCCAGTCTTAGCAGATAACACCACAAGACAGACAAGAAGGAGAGATTACGGCACCAGAGTCAGAGAGCACTGACTTCAGTCCCAACTCAGTCTCTTTACTGTGTCACTTAACCTTCCTGAACAAATGTCATCTGTGAAATGGAGGTTTTATCTTGGGGGACTATCTTAATGAATTTTAAGCCCAAAACTTTGTAGTATTCAATGAGCGATGATTAGTTTTCCCAGTAGTCAGTTTCGACAGGGAGATAGGCACATTCTCTACGATTGCAAAATTTGAAATGATAGCTTTCCTGATAGCAGTTATACTGCTGCCACAGATACTTACATGAGGTTGTTTAAACACCTCAATAAAAACTCAGTAATAAAACAAATGAGCAAATAAATAAGCAAAGAAAAAAAGGAAGAATCAGATCATAAGTACAGAGCACAACGTGGTGGTTGCCAGAGGGGAGGGCAGTGGGGGGATAGACAAAATGAATAAAGGGGAATGAGAGATATGGGCTTCCAGTTAAGGAAGGAGTTAAGTCACGGAGATAAAAGGTACAGCATGATAGCTACACCTGTGGTGAGCACAGCAGAAAGTATGACCTGTTGAGTCACTATGCCGTGCACGTGAAACTAAAGGAACATTCTGTGTCAACTATACTTCAGTGGAAAAAACAAAAAAAGACACATGCTTCAACCTTCAAGACAAATTATCCTTTCAAATCTTAATGGCTGTAGGTGAAAACAAATAAAATAAAATGAAGTTGTTTATGAGTTTATTTCTCTACTTGCAAAAAGATCTGAATTCGCTAAACCCACGCACAGTTTAATAGGAAGGCCTACATAATGATTAGTGTAGGGGGCCGGCAAAGCGAAAGTACGACATGTGATCGAACCAGCCTAGGATTATATACAGTGAGAGAGCCCAGTCCTCTATAGGAAAAGAAGGACAAGAGTTGGAGAGTTAAAAAAAAATGGTTGTCATTTGTTTCTCAAAATGAATATATGCACATGATTTGTAAGAGTCAAAACTGGATAAATATTTGGAAAGTCTGTTTTGATTCACGATTAGGAATATTGCGGTTACACAGGGCACACTCCACTTTTCTCAAGAAGAGGAAAATGAGAATCTTGCGGATAATAGGGAACCTTTCTTTGGAGGCAAATTCCAGGACAATTGTCCACTCAGCACTACGTCCCACTCTATAGACAGCAGATCATTGTGCCAGATTGTTTAATGATGGCCTGCAGTCCTGGACGACAGGCTCTGTTCCATATGCTGTCTTTAGAACAGCTATGTGTAGAAATGCTTATCAAGGGCAATTACAGTAGAAAAGCGCTCATTCTTGAAGTGAAATAATTGAATTAATTATAATCTTAGCAGGATTTTATCCAGTGGAGAAAATACTAAATCGACTGTGATTAAAACCAAAGCTGTTTAGTTTAGAATTTAAAGTAAAGAAACACAAGCAGTTAAGTATGGCAGTTCCTCGTGTAGGTTTAAGAAGCAGTGAACAGTCAGTGAGAGTGGACTTGAAATGGATTTGAAGGGGAGTGTGCAGTGTTCATATAAACATGTGGAGGAAGATGAGAACCAGGTTCACTGAGCATCGATCTAGGTCCTTCCGCAGGTTCTCACATTTATTTTGATTCTAAAGTAATTTTACTTTTACCTTGCAAATGATGAAAGCATGATTACGAAGTTTTAAGAATTTTTCAGGTATATTTAATTTGGCCTGACTGCGATCTTTTTCTATACTGTGCTATTTTTAAGCTCACAATACGTAAAATGTTATGAGATGATGTTTAGGTGTGGGAATGTATGTGGAATTTATACAGACATGAGTATAAAGAGTATAAACAGGATGGTACATACTGGGGACTTAATTAATCCTTAATGATTTCAGAGGATTCTGGGAATATCCGATAAACAATTAAGATTTCCAGAAAAAAATTCCTTTCCAGGATAGTGGGGGTCCAAGAAAATGGGACTTGGTCTTTTTAGTCTCTTTCCCAAATTAATGATTTTTAATTAAAATGGCATGTCCCACTGTGTCCTCTCAAGGCTATACAGCTGTTTTAACAGAGGTGAAATTCAGTGATGAGGACTAATATCTAAAAACTCAAGATCAATGTCCCATGGTGTAACACTTTTCTTCCCTTCTGCTTTTCCAGGCGGATGGAGTTTTCTACAGGAAAAACCATGGCAGTTTCACTGATGTTAAGGACACACGGGTGACAGGTTTTGGGTGTGAGTAAAGTAATTCAAATACTGCCACTCTTGGTGGAATCACTAGCAAAATGCCCAAAGGGTGCCCAGGAAGTCATCTGAGAGAAAAGCACTCATTAGGAGATAGTATCCTTCTCACTCAAGAAGAGAAAGACTGCCTTCTTCCCCTCTCCTCATCCTTATTGTGGAGGTCCATGGACTTCTGATGTTGAGACTGAGACAGTCATCAGGTATACCATTGATGTTTGCTTTTTTAAATGAAGTATAGTTGACACATAATGTTACAAGAGTTGCAGATGTATAACACAGTGATGTGACAAGTCTATATATATTTTGCTATTCACCACAAGCGTAGCTACTGTCTGTCACTATACAATGCTATTACAATACCATTGACTATACTCCCTAGGATGTACCTTTTATCCCCATGATTGATTGATTGATTGATTGATTGATTTTTGGCTGATCTACTTTCATTTCATTAAAGCTCTTAAAAAATTGCTGGATTAAGTAGTCCTAAAAGAGAAGCATCACACTGTGCAATGGCTTTTCCATGGCTCATGAAATGTGCATCCTCATTGTACAACATGTATACAGGAGTTTCTCTGGGAGTGAGAAGTCAACCAATATGGTTTACATAAAATGAGATCACTGAAGTGGAACCGTGCTGTTATGTGGACTGTACAGATGAGGAAGATGGCACTCATTTGAGTAGAACCGATGATTGTTTATTGTAGGGTTACGGGCACATTCATCTAATAACGAGTACATCAAAACAGGAGCCTTTTTCTCCTTGGTAATTTTCAATATATAAAATGAAACAGCAGAGATGTTAAGAAAACATTGACTGGGGCGAGACTCGAGATTCATTTGATGTGAACAGGACTCTGTTATTCATAGATACATCTATCAGCACTAGGTTCTGTGGGGAAAACAAAAACAAAAACAAAAACAAAACAAAACACACTCTCCAATTCCAATATACCATTCCTGGGCATGATTTTGTGCTACTCTCCAAGAGCAGTGACTAGGGTTAGATGGCAATATTCTCCTGACAATAGCAGGATTTTGAATTGTCTGCCTCCACCATTCAGTGGCAAGCAATCAGCAGATTAAGAGTAAGTCAGTGCATTAGAAGGAGAAAATGCCTGGAAAGGGATTCTTATGATGCTCTCCTCCTGCTTGGTAGAGATTCTGAGGTCATTACCAGTAGAGGAAGGGACAGGGTTTTGTCCTCGGTGTTAGTGACTGAACTGCTCTTTCAAGGGAAGGTTTTTGCTTTGCTTTCTCATTGGCTGAGAAATCCTATAAAAACAGACAGGTTCTATCAAAATACGAGTTTGAGGGGGAAAACCAAAATTTCAAGCAAAGTAATTTTGAGCAGAATGAATTTCACTTGTATTAAAATCATCAATTCATTGCACCTTTACAGAACACCGTTTATACTTCAGACACGATAAGAATGGGGATGAGAACAGAAAAACCATACTGCCTTCCAGGAGCTTATGATACATAATCTTTGATATTTGACATAATAATATATGATGCACGTACACAGTGAAACATATAAAGAGAGTGCTGTGTTCTGAGAGTACTTAGAAAACACAACCAGTTCCTGCCTTGGAGATCTGGAAAGTAGTTCCATGGGAAATGGAAAAATGTAAATTAAAAAAAAATAAAGTAGCTTCCTTATTCTTTATCTTCAAAAATAAAGGATATCAAAGTTAAGGATATGTAAGGAGTTTTCCTCCTCACCTCTTATATTCAAGAAGCACTACTCCTCAGTTAACAATAACATCTTTTTCTTGGTGACCTAAGTTTTCTGAAAAGCGATTGCTCTCTGAATCAGCAGTGTTGATAAGGCAAAGTACATCCCAAGCGCGGCTTTCACAGAGCTCTCCCACAGTCTAAAGAGGATGAGAAGCACTTTAGTAAATGGCTTTCTACAAGTCATATGATACCATTTGCAGTGTGAAACATCTTAACTTTTATTCACTAGCCAAGTTTGAATCTATGTAATATGAACAGATGTAACTGTAAAGTGGACAGCAGCCATCTTCTTCCTAAGATTATGGCTTAGTATTAACATATGCTTAGAACATTTGAACTTTGTTGCACAATGCTGAAATCCTGGGAAAAATAGTTTCCAGGATTGGTACAGACCAGAACTAATAGTTCAGTCACTTTAAAACAATGACTCTTGAGGGGCGCCTGGGTGGCGCAGTCGGTTAAGCGTCCGACTTCAGCCAGGTCATGATCTCCCGGTCCGGGAGTTCGAGCCCCGCGTCGGGCTCTGGGCTGATGGCTCAGAGCCTGGAGCCTGTTTCCGATTCTGTGTGTCCCTCTCTCTCTGCCCCTCCCCCGTTCATGCTCTGTCTCCCTCTGTCCCAAAAATAAATAAACGTTGAAAAAAAAAATTAAAAAAAAAATAAAACAATGACTCTTGAAATCAAAATTAGTGGAACACACAAGAAATATGCTCTAAAGGGTATACAAATAACCATATACAAATAAGCTCTACTCAGGAAGTGCAAGTTGGAGACAGGGGTGGCAAAAGGTAGATCCACTTAATAAGAAATATATTTACTTCTCAGTTAAAGAGTGAAAACTATTCTGGGTTTATACTATTATAAGTTTGGAAAAATAAATAGTTGTTGCTAAATTTTCTTTATTCTCTACCTTTAGTTAGGAAGACAAACAGTACAGATCCTTTGGCCATCAAAACAAACAAAACTTGAAGTGGGGTGGAGAAAAATATTGATCCAGGCAAAGAAAAGCTCTTAACTATTCAGAATTTATGTCTCCATTCATGTGGTAGCTACTGGCAGAAATAGCCAGTTCCCAGTGACTATGACACCCCTGGGGTGGTACTTCACTATTATGTGACAAAATAAATGTAGAATTTGATGTGAATCGGGAGTGAGACTTTTAAAAGGATGATTTCTTCCTTTGTGCACGTAATATAAAATCACTCCATTTTATAGACGAGTAAACTGAGGGAACACAGGAAATTAAACAGTTTTTCTTCTTTTTGCACTCATAGTACATCTCATGTATGATGATCCCTCTGCAGATTAAGGAAAGGGTCTGAGACTATTTCCTCAAAGGTGACAAAGAATAGTCTTCTCTCATCTTAAACCTGTACTATGACTTAAAATGTTGTCTGCTGTGACAGAAAATTTATTAGACGGTGTTACCCAAAATGTGCTGGGCAGAACAATAATCCCCTTAAATACACACACATACATATACTAGACCTCTGGTCAAATATACTTCGGACAATGATGCTTAACTATGTTTCATGAATATTCACTATGAATATTAAAATATTAAAGATGCAAAAAAGACATATATTTCCTTATATGACTCAAGGTATCTTCAGTTTCATGAGTGACATTCATATAACATTTACATAAATTAAGGTAGTGATTTTTCCTTTCTATGACTTTACACAATGAAAGCATTCATCTCTTCATTCTCAGATCAGTTCTTAACGCATTTTATCTTTTTAAATTGAATGTGGACATAAAGAGAAAGCTGTCATAATACAGAAATTTCACAGAAGTAACCTCTTCTTATGAAATGGTAAATTCACAAATTTAATAGATAGAAAAATATGCAGGCATTTCAAATATATGAAGTATAGCCATGTGGAAAACTCTAATGTTCATTCCCAACAGAATTCTCTGAACCAATAAAATTATTTTCCAATTTAATAGTTCGAGTTACCCAGTCATTAGCTTGGCATTGGCAGATAGTTGGCAGTTTGTGGAGGGAATAAGAAGCAGATTATTTCTGTTTGTTAGGCTTCAATTCCTGCCAGCCTGGATGTGTTAAATCCCAAGAAAATGCAGCTGTGCTCAATATACGCATTTTGTAAAATTTCATATTGCGATTCCCTAGGGGCCCAGGTATCTACTACTGCTACAGTCAGTACTTAGTTACTAGGATAAAACAACTGATCGGGGTATTAAATACATATATTGAAACTTCGCCAATGGATCAGGCTATTAGGGCTCACATAAACAAATGGAAATACAGCCTCTGCATTATTTTTCTAACCACCATAACTAAAGAAACAGACTACTCGTTCAGTAGGTGTGAAATTCCACTTTAGGTACAAGCTACTCTAATTTCACAGTTGAATCACAGAGTTGTCACAGAGCCTCATTGAGTAAATCTCACATTTGCATGCACTCAAGGTCATTACTGAATGTGATCAAAATGAGATTCGACGCCTCCATTTATTTGTTGTCAGGGAGTGGGTTTTAAATTTGAGCAAACTCTAATTGTGCGTATTCCACATCTAGCTAGGGTGATTTCAACCCTGTCTTGACTGTCATAACAAAATTTCCACTTCTAAAACACTATCTTTCAATAATTCTACTCTGATCAGATTTCCAACGCAGTCCTCTGACAGATACTGAATTTACATCATGCCACATAAATACATAGGATATAGGTTTATCATTTAATATGATTTCCCTCTGAGAAGGTAATAATAGAAGCTTTCTTATTAGAGTATGCATAAAATTCTCATTCAAAAATGAATCTTGATATCAAATTCCAGGAATACAGGAGAAAGGAAAGTTTTTTTCATTCTGTGGTCACAAAATGCTGTATATCAGATTGAACCCAAAGTCATTTTTAAAATTTTTTTTTTTTTCAACGTTTATTTATTTTTGGGACAGAGAGAGACAGAGCATGAACGGGGGAGGGGCAGAGAGAGAGGGAGACACAGAATTGGAAGCAGGCTCCAGGCTCTGAGCCATCAGCCCAGAGCCTGACGCGGGGCTCGAACTCACGGACCGCGAGATCGTGACCTGGCTGAAGTCGGACGCTTAACCGACTGCGCCACCCAGGCGCCCCCCAAAGTCATTTTTGAACAGAACAATTGATGATACAAATAGGGTCTTCAATAAGAAAGTACCATTCAAAATTTTGTTAAATCCTAAGCCATTACTAAATACCATTACATTTAAAAGCATGAATTCTTTTTGAGTGTTAAACATTAAAGAACTACAATAACATTAAGAACTTCTTAATAACATATATTGCCAACCTAGTTTTACATATTACAGCATCAATCCCAGTGAAAATCTCAAACAATGCAGAATATGCATCTGTGACATAAGCATACTAACTATTGTTTTTTACTCTGTGTTGAGGAGGGCTGAGGATGTTGCTTTTTGGCTATTTCAATATCAGTTAGTTCTCACTGCATGGAATTACAAAGCAAAAAAAGAAATATTGATCCCATCACTTGTTATAAAATTTGATATTGAACTAATAAATAGTGAACTGATGAGTGAGAAATCAATAAACTGAGTATCTTTTAGCATTTTAGGTTTCACAGATAAATAATAACAATGATTATGTCATTCTCCCAATAGATTTTAAGATTAGCCTCACTCTAATCTCTACTTTGGGAAGTTAAACAATCAGGATGTCATTAGCTCAAAGTGTCTCAATGCATACATTTAATTTCAAGTAACGTGTTTTCCATCCCTTATGCACTTATTCTCTGTAATTTCATGATACTAAGCTAGGTATCATTGGACTTAGAAAGGGGGAATAAAACTGGTACTTAAATTGCTTACAGTTCAATAGGTAATAACTTAGAACTATAAAAACTATAATTCTTTCTAAATAATATAGTATTAAGTACCCTTAGCACTGTGCGCGCGCGCACACACACACACACACACACACACACACACACACACACACACGCGCTTTGGAATTGGAGAAAGAAACATTCCTACCTGGTTACAACCAAGCAAGAGGGATTGGAGAGAAAGTGAATTTAAAGAGTGTATTAAAGGATGATTAAAATGTACACATAAAAAATACACGCAGAAGCCTATCTCAAGTAGTGGAAGGGGGCTCTGGCAAAATCATGGAAAAAGACACGATACACATGTTAGTAATTATGTGTGTCTTCAACTTAAGATGCATGGTAAAGATAAATTTGAAAAGATATGTTAAGCAAGTCTCTAGAAAGATAGAATGACAGTAAGAATTAACTTATTGAAAAAGGAAAGATTTTGCATTGCCTCTTTGACACAGTAGAAAGAGCATTGCACTTGAAGCCAGAAGATGTGCACTTCAATTTGCTCAAAGATCTGGATAGGTCTCTTAAACTTTTGAACTTCACAGCTCTAATCTGCAATGCAGAGCAATTGATATTTACCTCAGGACTTAACTACGAGAAGTAACTGAGAGAATAAATATCAGAGGTTCTAGCAATGAACATGGTACACAGAAGACACACATTTGTTGAAAAAGTATAAAAGCTTAGTTTTAGAACAGTTAATGTGGCCTAGGGAATGGGATGACTGAATTTCGGTTTAGTCAAAATCTGAGGTAAACTGGTCATAAGTTTTGGAGTGACAATGGAAAATGAAAATGTAAAAAACTATTATTGTGTGCCTACAGAGACTTTGAGTCACTACAGTCTCATATTTAGTTTTAGGATGATATTTACTAATTATATTTAATACATTGTCATTTGCAATGTTTTACATTTTCTAAAAATATACATTAGACTGTATTTGAAATTATCCCTCGTATTGCCTCTTATTATTTGGTCCAGTCTCAGAATGCTTTCCAAACTCAGAATCTTAGTTGGGATGAATAAGAAGGTTGGCTCTTCTTGGTGACCCTGGCCAAAGCTATTTGAACCAGGGAGACAAGTGACTCCAGGGCCATCAAATTATAGGAATAATGATTACATAAACTAGTTAGGCAATTTCTATTAATTTCAAACTGAAATACAGAGTCTGAGAGGGGGAGAGATAGCAGAATGACACTGAGGAAAAAAACAGGGAAGAGAAAGTTGAGGATTTACATTAATGGTGCAGCAGAATAGAGATGAATTATATTCTGGGAGTGAGGCAATGTGTTGGACCTAAGCCAGACTCATCTCTAGCTTCTGAGTTGCATTTTCATTAGGACTGTGCATTTTCATTAGGACCAGTAAGAACTGAGATTCCTGTGTTGTTCCAGAGCTTTTCCTGGTTTTCTGTCAAGCTTGGTTACATGGTTGAAATTCCAGTCTTCTTTTAATTCCCTTGCCTTTGGGGATGTGTCGAGTAAGAGATTGCTACGGCTGAGGTCAGAGAGGTCTTTTCCTGCTTTCTCCTCTAAGGTTTTGATGGTTTCCTGTCTCACATTTAGGTCCTTTATCCATTTTGAGTTTATTTTTGTGAATGGTGTGAGAAAGTGGTCTAGTTTCAACCTTCTGCATGTTGCTGTCCAGTTCTCCCAGCACCATTTGTTAAAGAGGCTGTCTTTTTTCCATTGGATGTTCTTTCCTGCTTTGTCAAAGCCTCTGTTTTTCCCAGGAAAACCTTAAATATTTCACATAACATAAAAATTTTCCATAGGAAAAAGCCTCACCAATATCCAAAGTATAGATCTCTAGACACAATCCATTCTATTATGCTATCTCGAGTGACAGAACAATGATGCCAAGTGATATACCAGGAATCACATAAAACCTGCAATTTATCCAATCAATGGGCAGATCCACTGGAGTATGCCATGCATGCTAATGCAATTTGTCATGTGTGTTGAAGCAGATCGAAATATGTGGCTTCTCTGTTATACAATTCTCTAAGAATTAACCTGGTTGTTTAGTGGATTCATGCAAGATGATGTGCTCTACATTTGATTTCATAAAATTACCCATTAAAATGTCTTTCAGTATTGTAAGCCACACTTGTAAATCTTTACCTTTTATTCCTGGGATGTATAGAAACAGAGAACATCAGTCCTTAGAAGGATTTTTATTTATTTATTTATTTACTTATTAATTTTTTTAAAGTTTTATTTATTTAAGTAATCTCTACACCCAACATGGGGAGCTCAAACTCATGACCTCAAGATCAAGGGTCACATGGTCAACCCAGTTGAGCCAGCCAAGTGTCTACTTACAGGGATTTTTAAATATCATATTTCATAAAAATCTAACTTATCACCATGTGACGGGGCACCTGGGTGGCTCAGTCGGTTGAGTGTCTGACTTCGGCTCAGGTCATGGTCTCATGGCTTGTGAGCCTGCTTCCGATTCTGTGCCTCCCTCTCTCTCTGCCCCTAACCTACTTGCATTCTGTCTCTGTCTCTCTCAAAAATAAATAAACATTAAAAAAAAATTTAAATTATCACCTGTGTAAGATATATTATTTAGATATGTCCTCTCCAAAATCAACATTGCAAAATATAATTATAAAAGTCATCTGATTTCAGAAATGTTAATATGTGAAAAAATACACATCCTTAGAATTGTTGAAAAAAATCATGTAGTTGTTCCACATTTTTATTTTGATGATGATTAAAAAATAAGCATCATAGAGAACTTACTGGTTTTCTTGCTACTGGCAATTACGATTCAAACTGGAGTTTCCTTAACCACAGTCCAATATAATTTCCATCTACCATATTGTATAAAATTATATGTAATCAAAAGAAAAGATAAATTATTTTTACAACTTACTCCCATAAATTAAGTTGTATTAATATACCTATGTATTCATGCAATAGACTTCTATTAAATATTTTACTTTCTATATGTATACATATATCATTCATTACATACTACATGTACCTATATATGATATAAAAATTAGTAAAACATGATCGTTCCTATCACTAATTGGAATATTCATCCTCACTTCTGTTGATAGTCTTTCTGTCAGATTATTCACATTTTAATGAGTAAAGTTTGAAAATATATTTTAAATTCCACTAAATTAATAATCAACTTCGCACTTTGCTCCGTGCACAAAACATTTTGCAACATTCTTTTTCACAACTATACGACATTTTTATTTTAAAGAAGAAATTGTTTGCCTCACATTTGTACTATTGCAAACTTTAGTTATCCTTGTCTTTATGGAGAAAATGAATCTTTTCCATACAAGAACTTTGTCACTTAACCCATCCTACAACTCTTCATTCACAGTCCATGACTTTTAACTCACAGAGTTCCAGTGATATATTTCCTATGCATTTTCAGAGAATTTCCTATAGTTGAATTTAAACTATTTCATTCTATATGAAGTTATTTGTTTTTTAATTTATTTTGAGAGAGAGAGAGCAGGGGAGGGGCAGAGAGAGAGACGGAGACAGGGTTTCCCGAGCAGGCTCTGCACGGTCAGCACAGAGCCCAATGCAGAGCTCAAACTCATAAACTGTGAGATCATGATCTGAGCCTAAATCAGGAGTCAGATATTTAACCGATGGAACCACCAAGGTGCCCCAGTACAAAGTAATTTAAAACTCTGTAGAGTTTTAGCCAGCCTTGACACCTGTTATATTTGTGTGATATCAAAAATTTTGGTCAAAGAATTTTAGCTTCAACTTTAATTTTTAAAAAGGTTTAATTAACAAAAATACTAACTTCAATAGGAATTTTTCATTCCAAAAAGAGAAGTATTAAGTATTTTTTTTTATTTTGAATATTTTAAATTCTGAAAAAATAGCCCTTAATGTCAGAAGATATTTAATTAAATGAAGCAACTAAATTTTCAAGCAGTATCTATATGCATAAGTTTAATGAAATAATTTGATGATCTTTCTGACTAATGTTTGGCCTAATGTCTAATGTTTGTGTGTATACAGAAGAAATCGGGTAGATTTTTAAAAGGCATAACCACTGTAGTGTTCATTAACTTCAACTTTGGATTTCTTATTCAAATATGATAGCGACTATAAAATATTAAGATACATAATTAAAAAGAATAATTTTTCTTAAATCATTGTCTATATCTCCTATTAGTTTTGGAAAGACAGAATAGTTTTTTTTTTCTATAAAAAATTGCTTTCCAGAGCCCTCAAGCCAGTGACAACATGACAAATGAGGGAAAGATACACAGGTCTGTTAAATCTCATCTTTGATAAGTAGTCCATAGGGCTCATGCTTTGAATCTATAAAGATTAACAGACCTTGAGTGGTGCATTCAAGCATCCAATCAATGTTTGATTCATTGTTATTTAGTTAGTGTGTAATAATGTGCATGGATAGAAGAGACTGTCAAAATTGTGAAATGTTTTAGTATATTGTAGCTAATGTATTCTAGTATTAGCTCTAACTAAACTGGTGCTTGGGGATAAAGCTGGATTTTAAGGTCTGAACTATACTGGGTATATTAAAATAATATTGCTTCAAAATTATATAATCATGCTTTTCTGTTACCAATATTGTCTTAACTGGGTGCACTTGGGTGCCTCAGTCGGTTAAGCGTCCAACTCTAGATTTTGGCTTGAGTCATAATCTCACAGATCATGGGTTCGAGTCCCCTCACAGGGCTCCTCATTACTGGAGCCAGTTTGGGATTGGGATTCTCTCTCTCTCTCTCTCTCTCTCTCTCTCTCTCTCTCTCTCTCTGCCCCTCACCTGATCATTCTCTCTCTCTCTCTCAAAATGAAAAAAAACAAGTAGTCTGAAGTTAAACTTAAAAAAAAAACAAGTAGTCTGAAGTTAAAATTATATAAAATAGTTCAATATAATTTTAAAACTAGTACAGCATGTGCTGAAGAAAAAACACAGCAATCTCATAGTATAACAAAGTAATAAATCTTTACAAATACTTTTCCCCTCTTGAGTGAATCATTTGTTTAGCACACATATAGGAACTTGATATCATTATAGATGGTTAATATACCTGTTGGTCGTATTATATTATAACTACTAGCATTCCAAAGAATTTTAAGATACCTTCTGTGAAAACCTGCTATAGGGCAGAAAGAATATGAAGTGGAATTCTCTTGGATTAGGATTCAGAAGACCAAGGTTAATTCTTGCTGTACCACGGTTCCCTAACCTATAATTTGGAGGTAGAAACACTTACTCATTCTATTCTAGATTTCTTGTGAAAATCAAAAGGGCAAGACCTATGTCTTCACTATAACTATAGCTCCTGATAGAGAAACCTGCCAACTCCAAATTAAAAAAAAAATATTTGCTGACAGAATTAACATGAGCTCTCACATTAATAATTCAATAAATCAAAATGTATAGCAATATTAATATACTCTGAGATACTCACAGAATAATACACTTACTTTACCTATGTTAAATGGAATGCTACTAGTCTTTTTAGTAATAGGAAGTAGATTCTTTCTTGCTATTCTATTGATTAATAGAGGCTTTTTAGAGCAGTAGGGAAGGAATGCCAGGACTGAGAGATGTTTGCCACAGACACGCCATTAAGCAGTGGCAGTGAATCAGCCATTCTGGGTCTAGTGGCCCATGTCATCTTCACACCATGACCTTCACATCATGACACTATGACAATTAGGGCTTAGATTTGTACAGTCACATTTAGTCTCTTATCATTAGTAAGAAATGCAGTAAAGAATATCATGTGTCTCTCATGTGTCTTATATGAAGTGAAAAATTACACAGAAAAGAAATATCCTTTGTTATCACAAGGATTTTAACCAACAAATTATTAGCCTATCACGTAAGTTGCCAGGCAAGAGAAAAATATTAATAACTATTAAGGACCGTATGTATCATTTACTGTCTTTGCTTTGGGCTTCCAAATGCTTTCAAGTTTTTTTTAGCAATTACTTTTCATCTGTTTTTTTTTCCCCCTCAACTGATATTTGATTAATGTCAGTGTTTTTGTGATTGAGTAGGACTTCTCAATTAGTCAATCTGATTTGGGGGGGCAGGGGATGATTGTTAGACTTTGCACTGTGGCCATAGTCCTTTTGGTAGAGTTCATAAGATTTCTTCACCAGGGAAGGGAACTATGTTCTCCCCATCCATTTCTTGACTTTACTTCTTAATGTCTCCTGAGCCATTCTATTAAGTGCTATCTTACTAGGAAGTAAAACATGACCTTGCTCTCAATGAGCTTTGAATATGATTATAGCCAACAATACTGTATTTGATACCTCAAAGGTGCTAATAGAGTAGATCTTAAATGTTCTCACCACACACACACACACAAAATATAATTATGTGACATGATGGAGATGTTAGCTAATGCTATGGTACTAATCATATTTCCATATATAAATGCATCAAATCACTTTTATACCTTAAATGTACACATTGCTATATGTCAATTATATGTCAATAGAATTAAAAAAAGAGGAAGGCAGATTTGACCAGATACACAGATTTCAAAGTATTAAAGGGAAATACTTAGCCGTTTGAGCCTCCTAAAAGAAGGATAAGGTTGGGAGATGTCTGAGCTGAGTCCTGTGACACTGGAGGCATGAGCTAGGTTTTTATGGGTAGAATATTAGAATGGATAAAGCCCTAGAAGTAAGAAACATGAAGCAGGGTTTGAAGGATCTCACTAAGGTACTGTGATTGAAGTTTGGACTGAAGGAAAGAGTCGGAGGCTAGGATGTAGATTTAAACATGAACCAGATTATAGAGGACATTGTAAGCCATGCTGTGGATTGTAAATTTTATCACCAAGGTTCTGGGAAGCCATTAGGTATTTTTAAATAGGGAAGTAACTTAGTCAGATTTGTAGTCTTAGAAGACTACCCGTGACATTGTTGGAGAATGGGCTAAAGTTAAACGAGACGGGTGGCAGGTTGCTGCAAATTCCAAATAAAAAACGATGAAAGAATAAAGCAAATGAATGTCACTGTGGATGAAGAGATTTGGATAGATAACCATTACGTTCAACAACTGCAAGACGAAGACAGCAGTGAGATCACATAATACAAATGACTGGCTTTATAAGAATTAGATCTAAAACACCTGAGGTGAGAAGGAAGGGGGAGAGGAGAGAGAGCGAGCAGAGATGATTTCTATCATTTTAGGGTTCTTGATCTCCCGAGGACAAACGTCATTTCTATATGATTAGAATTAATAACTCCTAGGTGACAACTGGCTATACTTCTTAACTTCCCAATCTAAACCTTTATACATGTGGCCTCCATAGATAAACTCAGCAATTAATCTTTATCCTTTGACAAATGGCTGCTTCTTGTCAGGTGGTTCAACAGCAAAGGTCAGAGGCCACAATGTTCTATCTGAATATGCTCTATGAACTGTGTCATGCACTATTGTCATAAGATATCACTTAACTATAAATAAAACCTACTTTGGCCACTTGGTTTTTCCTAAAATCATCCCCATCTTTAATATAGCAAACTTTCCACATACACACATGTGTACACACATGCATAAAAAGAAAAAGTATAAAAAAGAAGGAGAAGAAGAAGAAAACAGAACTGAAATAACAGAAAACACAAAGATTTGAGTATTGACTATTATTTCTTTGTATATATTGTTTAAAAACCATCTGGCAAAGGGTATTATAACCTTTTCTTTCTCCTGATGTTCAAGTGAGATTTAAGTTGAAATATGTCCAAGAAAACAAATTTAAGACTAGATGAATGCTTTTCTAAGTTGAGAGAGGCATATATTCAAAGACTGCTCACTTTAAACAGTAATAAGATGCAACCAAAATAGTTATTCAATCAAAACAACAATATGCTGTTTCATTGAGCCTAGGGCTCAATAGGCAATATTACTGTACTGTATAGTGTATATAGTATCACTAAATAGGTTTTTAACTTCCAAATATTTTTCTCATTGTTTTTTTTCAATATAATGTGATAAACACCTCCAGATTTTCATTGAACTTTTCATACTAACACAAGGTAATATTCAATCCTAAAGGGACACCAAACAAAAAATAAAGCCTCCAGTGGATTTTGCTCTTGTAATATTCCCCAAGTGGTTTATTTTGATACAAATATTTGAAGCAATTTGGTGACAAAATAGACTTTGACATATTTGAAGAAATTCAGTTTAAAAATAACAAAGTTTTAAAAGTGCTTGAGATTGGATTCCTAGTACCCAATTTATTTCATCAGAATGTAGTGTCAGGTGTTTCTGACACTTTCTCCTGGGAATACATATATCGCTAGCGTGACCTATGCTTAAATGTACAAGTGCGACCATCTTTGAACAAAAACACTGTGACGGGGCATTTTATATTCTTTACCTTTTAGTATTGCTCGTTTTGTTCTGTAAGTCCCTTCTACTTGTAGTACACAAACCTGATCTGAGAAAGCATACAATAAGGTCAATAAAATTGGCACCACAGAAGAATTCTGTGCATAATTAGATTGTGGTTTCTAAAGAAAATGGACAAACTTCAACCATAAATGGGGTGATGTGATCAGAAATACCTCCAAAGAGCAAGTCCATTTATATATGCTTATTGCTTTGCTTTTTCTTCAGCGTTTATTGCTCATATCTTTGTTACTAGTTATTTATTTTTTTGGCACTGAAAGGTCATTTTGGTGATAAGTGGGCTCAAGCCACATGGATTTTTACTATCTTCATTCCAAAAAAGAAAAATACCTATGCTTGGCATAGACTCTAAATATAATGTAAATTAAGGAACAGTGGGAAAAAAACATCAGTAGTCATCAGTAATAATCTGTTAAAATATCCAATAAGAAGAAAATTATTTGTTTACAGTTTGGAGCCTGATTATGGAATAGAAAGATTCACTGTGGAAAATTAATTCATTTTGTTCATCTTATAGAATCACTTAAATTTCATCTATTGGACAGTATATCAGGGAGCCAAATCTAAACAATTTTACATATAAACTTCTCACATCAAAGTAAAACATAGGAATTAAGCTTACATTTAATTTTTTTGTGAAAAACTAGAACTTAACATGATTTAATAACACTTATTATTCTTTCCTGCTATAAGTATTAGTTGGAATATTAATATTTTAGTTATAAAATGCAGAACAAATGAAATTATTTTGATATGAGAAATTGTTTTCAAGCAATATTTACTTTATGTAAATTTATTCTATAATACGGATTTAGGGAATTACTACTGAATTTTGAAATCTATATAGTGGTATGTCATTCTACTGATGAATGGTGACATAGAAAACAAATAATGAGGGGCACCTGGGTGGCTCAGTCGGTTAAGCCTCCGACTTCGGCTCAGGTCATGATCTCACAGTCCGTGAGTTCGAGCCCTGCGTTGGGCTCTGTGCTGACAGCTCAGAGCCTGGAGCCTGCTACAGATTCTGTGTCTCCCTCTCTCTCTGACCCTCCCCTGTTTATGCTCTCTCTCTGTGTCTCAAAAATACAAATAAACATTAAAAAATTTTAAACAAATAATGAAAGGTGGAGAACAGCTTCCAGAGACAATTCCACAGTAAACATGCTTGTTTAAATGGAATATCATTACAATATGTAATTAGCAATTTCAGGTTGAACCAAAAGGAATAAAGTGAAATTGAAAATATCACAGTTTTTCCTGCATGCGTTTATGTATAAAGGGATACTTTTAGCAGAACTCTGAGGTTTTTGTAGTGAACTGATTTTGCCAAATTTCCATTTACTACCAAATGTGTAGCCCTGCTGTGGGACAGACCAAAGCATGTAGACTTTCAGTATCAAGCATGGTTCACTGCGCTGTACGATCCTGTCCCTATTTCCGGAAACAGTAATCATATGTCATTCTGTGATCTACCACTATGCTCTGCTACTGGTCTCATAAATAAAGTTGAGAGGTCATTTCCACCATAAATTTCTGTTTGTCAGAAATTTTCAGTCAAAGGAAAGTATGTAATGGAGTACGGAAGGCCAAAGTCAAACATAAATTTATCACCAAGGTGATATTCTATATATTTAGTGCTGACCAATTTAACTACAAAATGGCAAAGATTGTATCAAAATTATTTGTTATAATTTTGTGAATTTATATTACACGCTTTTAGAGGGCACACATTAAGATGCCTTTGCAAGAAAGCTTTAAATCTTCTTTTGGAAAGAAATGTGTTTCATGTAAGAGAACAAATGCATTAAAAATGCATTGTTGGAGATTTGATAACACTGACAAATTAGTAAGCTACCTGAAACTGTCATGTTTTTACATTTTGCAGTTAAATAAATTTATCAAGTGATATTAGTTTAGGATATAGAAAAAGAACATCTTGATAATGTTTCCAATTGTCTATGGGGCGGAATTCATATGCTTACCTGGTATAAATTTCCTTCAAGCACTTGAGTAAATTCTTAGTAATGGTGAAAAAGAAGCAGTCAAGTAAAATGCTAGCACACAAATTTCAATTCGAGTTGCTAAAAAGAACCATCAGGTGCATATGAACTTATTTAAGCCCCATTAATACTTATTTTATATGAATGGCAATCGAAATGAATTCCTATAGATAAGTGTGAACTTTAATCATGGAGATGGCATCAAATAGAAAAAAAATAATTGCATTAATTAGTTAATAAAATACCATCTGCATTTTAGAGGGTCACAATCAAAATATGTAACTTAATGAGGTTAGTTCATTCAACTTAGATCGTAATGCTGCCTACTCCAACTTAAGTCTGATGGAGAATGACATACTGTGTATCTCAGTAAACCTTAATGACTAACATTTGGGAAAATTTTTAACAAGTAAATAGGTAAGCCGGAGAAATTATAGTTTGTATTAATTTTTAAGCTCGTCCTTATCTGTTTTACTGATAAAAGTAACCTAGTAAGTATATTTGTCACATATGGATTTCCTTGATGCAATACAAGAAAAAATATTTAGTTTAAACAGATTGGCAATGATCTGGAAAGTCTATACCACAAAATATCATCAAAGGGGAACTATTTCGTCTTGATTTAAATAAATACTTAAATGGCACAACACTTGGAAAAGGATACTGCATTTATATTTGTTGTTTCTTCATGGAACATTGTCATAGGCAATGACACAAACATAGTCAATCCAGGAGTGTTTAAAAAGGAAAATAAGGGGCGCCTGGGTGGCGCAGTCGGTTAAGTGTCCGACTTCAGCCAGGTCACGATCTCGCGGTTCATGAGTTCGAGCCCCACGTCGGGCTCTGGGCTGATGGCTCGGAGCCTGGAGCCTGTTTCCGATTCTGTGTCTCCCTCTCTCTCTGCCCCTCCCCCGTTCATGCTCTGTCTCTCTCTGTCCCAAAAATAAATAAAAAACATTGAAAAAAATTTAAAAAAAAAAGGAAAATAAAACAGTGATATGCACAATTTATTAGGGCCCTCTCAAATGTAAATGGTTATTCATTTTACTCAGTGGAAACTGAAATACACTGTTTTTGGTGTCTATTCACACATGGCTAATATCCACATATCCTTTCTAGTATTATTAACTTAGTCCATTATCCAAAATATTCCAGCCAGTACTGTCAATTTATATGCTCTCTTTTTTATCACTAATTTGTCAGGCCTGAATATTGAAAAGAAATTAACCTTGCCCATATGATATTTCTTGCAAACACAAGCATCACTGAATGATATGATACCTGTTATCCTTGCCACTTTAAAATATATTGACCAACTAAAATGGCTATTTTGATTCTGCCTTGATTTAAATACTTTTCATTAAGTCCAGGAACTTATAACTTCTTGAGCAACTAGGGGAAAGGCACTTATTAAACTTCCTTCCAATATGTTTCATTTAGGATTTTCAAATTAAGAAACTGACCAGGGGTCCCTGGGTGGCTCATTGGGTTGGGCATCTGACTTAGTCTCAGGTCATGATCTCACAGCTCGTGAGCTCGAGTCCCACATCAGGCTCTGTGCTTATATCTCTGAGCCTGCAGCCTGCTTCAGATTCTGTGTCTCCCTCCCTCTCTGCCTTTCCCCTGCTCACACTGTGTCTCTCTCTCCTTCAAAAATAAATAAATATTAAAAAAATTTAAAAAAAAGAAACTGATCAAATATTTCTTCCTAGAATATTAGGATTTTTATCCATACCATTCTGATTAAATATATTTAAAAAATTAAGTGGTCCATGATAAAACTAAAGTATTCTTTGGTAAATGTAAAGGCTGGTGCAGTGAACATAAGGCTCATTCCTTATATTATGAAGTTATCAGCAATCCCATCTCTCTTTATACATACACTTTGAAAAGTAGATCAACTCAGATGGTTTTGTTACTGTTTTATAAAGGAAAACAGCAAATCTATAGTTAAACGAAAAGATAAAACACGTAAATAACTTATGGATTAAAAATTAATGCAAATATAAACCATTTTGTAGGGAACAATGCTTGTCAATCACCAAAGTAGAGGCCAACTAAATGGTATACTTATGTAGGAGCAAAAGGAAAATTGATTTGAATGTCTTAATGGACCATGACCAAATCATCTCTCTCCATGTTCAAGTATTCAAAAATTAAAAACTGAAAAAGCTGAATTTGGTGATTGTTGATGCTTGAACTTCAATTTCAGCCTTGAATAATCCATAAAGTTTTTTCCTTCTACTTCCTACATGAAAAAAAAAAAGCTGGCTGATTAAATAATTTTTTCTAATCTTGACTCCTGCTTTTTCTTTCTTATCATTGACTAAATATGGGGACTATGAATCAATCTCTCTTCTTCCTAAAATTACAGGCAAAATTTTATATGTTTATGCCTGCATACCTTTTGCTTTGGGAGAAAAAAAAACATAGTTTCTAGAATTTATGCAGAATAACCCTCTTCCCAAAAGGTTAAATTCCGTTTGGTTAAAATTTCTTGCCACGTTACAGTGAAAAAGTAAACTCTAAATAATCCCAAATAGGGAATTACCTTTTAGGTAAAATTGTTATGAATATAGTATGTTATATTAATATTACTTTACAATCTACTTATATTTTTGTTACACTTTTCTTTTTATAATATATTTAATTCTTGGGACAATATAACACACTAAGAAGAGAGAGATGAGCCTCATGCATAGCTATAGTCTCTTTTAGGAGAATGTAGTACCATATTTTAAATCTGTCCTCAGTAGGTTTGTGTTTGCTGATGCCAACTCTTATCCTCTTTATTAACTAGGGTATACTCTTCAACACTTCCTTAGACAGACAGACACACACACACACACACACACACACACACACACACACACACAGTTATTTTGAAAGAAGAAATCCATGTTGGATCAGTTGGGCAATCTTTTGGTCGTAAGTTTTAATCATATAACTTGTTTGGACTATTTGTTTAGCCAAAGTCCTGAAAACCTTTAAACATATTGATTCCCTTTGCTGACAATTTATTAAAGGGTCATTCCTTCAAACTAATGAAGCTAATGCTGAGCCAAAAGCATTTTTATTAAAACTAGGGACTCACATAAATTGAGAAAGGATGAAACTCAAGCTAGTAAATACAAAAGCAGTATTAATAGCTTTTTATATTTATGCTGACAAAGTGATTAAACCGTTAAAATTCTCGTAGTATAATAATGCAATCCACACTATAGTCCTTAGTCATATTTTTCTTCCATTTAAAATTATTTTCTTAATTATCCACAGTGAATTCACAGTTGCTGTATTATCTCTTAAGTCATTTACATGTGCATGTTTCAGTTTACAAGTTCAATATTTTGCCCAACGCTGAGGACATTGATAAGCCAGTTCAATTAAAAATGAAATACGTCAATGCAATCAGTGAAAGAACTGGTAAATATTAATAGGATCAAACAAACTCACCTGAATGATCTTATAGACTTCCTGAAGCTTTGGCTCACCAGATTTTTCTGAGGAAAGTTGAAAGCTAAGAAAGCAGTCAAAAAATGATGGCAAGCACATATCTCTACTGCATAACTGTGTAAGCAGACTCAGTGTTTAAACAGATGAGCAATTCTCTATTACCTCTAGGAAACTGAATTACTGAAGTGTATGTGTGTGCACACACACACCAGTGAGAGTGAAACTGATTGAAAATTACAGATAATAGGATTAGGATCATAATAACAAAAACTATTTTCTACCGCAGTTATTTTTATGCCCATACTTAGCTTCCCAAGAGAAAAAGTTTCCATTTTTCGATCAGAATCATGATACTAACAAACTGTGGATTAGTAGAAGCACTCACATCATCAAATATTGATTGTCATAGCAGGCATCAGAAAAGCAAATGTTGAAACTGACTGACAACTGAAGCATGGATAAGAGAATGTGACTAAGAGAGAGAGAGAGATCAGACCATCTGTGTATAAGACTAAAGAGAAATAAGGAAAGAAAATCTCACAAAAGTAAATTAATATATGAAAATGGTAAAAATGGCATAAAAATGTGATAGTGGAAAGCTAAAATGCATAGCATTTGCATCACACACTGCTTTTAATTAAGGAAATATGATTACATATAACAATAAAATAATTATAGTCAGAATCAACAACTATTTTATGTTAATTTATGAAACTCCTTAATATAAAATATTAGTTCATACTTGGATTCTAAAATTACACTAATAATTAATTCACACTGCCCTTTGAAAACAGAACAAAGTGATTCATCTTTAGAATAATTTGAATCAAGGAAAACTTAGATGTGATTATTGTCATGGAAAACCATAATGAGTTACTTCTCTGGCCTTGAATAGGACTGAGTGATAACTGTCAGTGACATTTCTATCTATAAATTCAAGAGGATTATAATAGTGCTGAAATAAAATCATTCAAGCAGAGTCTTGTTCCACAAACAGTACCACAAGCTGAGGAGTCATATCACATGTATATTATTGTTATGTCTGCAGTGCTGGGTGATAACGATTTTGACTGTAATTCATGGCGTGTTTTAGGATGTAGAAGCAATAAAATATTGATCATCAGCATGTCCAGCCATTATTCAGAAGATTAGATCAATTTATGAGACGCAATAACCTGTAAACGAGTGACCTTCCAAAGGCTAAAAGTAATTCCAGGGTAAAATCATCGTGTATCTAAGGCTCCAGATGAAACCTAAGTTACTAAAAGTCAGATGTTAAAATAAAATATAGTTTTGAGCTCAAATCATGTAATAGTTTTGGGGGCCATTACACCATAAATATGATATTAAATATATTGCCAGATTTTGATAGTATGTATAGGAAGTAAAAGTTTATAGAATTTTTGATGGTATAAACACGTTTTTAAACTCAAAGGCGAAAACAAAAGTAACAAAGTAAAAATTTAAATACGCCATTTAGCGTGATTCAGATTCAACCAGTGAACTTACAAAGGAAAGTTTTCTAAAAATACAAAAATTAAGGAAACAGTTGATTAAAAATATATTACTATTTCACTATTTGCGAAAATAAAAAGGATGGTATTTAATTTTTTGGGAAATAAAGTGATATAAATGCTCCCTACATATTTTGATTCAGTGTAGATTTCAGTTTGAATTGGTTCATTACACACTTGACTATCTTAAATTATAATTAATACACATGTCTATGTGATATATGTTCAGGGAATTAACCCTCAGGAGAAGAGGTCAATTTAAATTCAGGCCTGTATGATATCTACAGACGGACAATTCATTGTATATTCTGGAAAATTATAAAGAGTATTTTTCTAGGCTTTCTAAATGTAACAGACTTTTCTGAGACTTAGTATTACTAACAGAGATTAAATGTCTCAATACAATTTGCAAATCAAAGAAAAAAAATAGGTGGAATTAAAGAAACACATTTTATCACGGAAGTAAAATTATAAAATAAAACACGCTACTCTCATTTTAGAATCATTTTTAAAGAAAGAGAAAATAATTTACAAAATTGTTAATACCACACAATAGAACATTAAAAAGCTGTGTTTAAAGAAATTAGGTGATACCTCAAAAAAAAAGGCTAAATATGCAATATTCTGTGAAAAAATCTTATTGTCTGACAGTATGTGCATTTATAAATATAACACAACCCTTTTCTGATTAGATGAAACATCTTAATTTGATGAATATAATTATAAATAATGAAGTAAATATTCATGACATATAATTCTAGCAATGTTAAGTTATAGCTGTATGATACATATCTCAACATTGCTATGGTTGAACTAAGGAGACTAAGAAAATGTATGATTAGGTAAGGAAAATGTATCTGACAAAAATATATTACCCACGTATAAAATTTGAGCTAAAACTATGCTGGTTTTTTTTTTAAGTTTACTTATTTATTTTGAGAGAGAGAGAGAGAGAAAGGGAGAGAATGAGCAGGGGATGGGCAGAGAGAGAGGGAGAGAAAAAGAAAGAGAGGGGAGAATCCCAAGCAGGCTTCATGTTCCACGCTGAGCCCAACATGGCACTCAATCCTATGACTGTGAGATCACGTGCTGGTCTTCTTTTGAAAGCTAAGTTATGACACAGCATCAATGGGAAAATAGTGGTATTATGAAATGACAAAATTCAATTTAAATCAATCATAAGTATTTATAGCATGTATATATGATATTCTCAATTGTGATACCCATTTTCAAGCTAAAGAAGTAGTAAAACAAGGGTAAAAGTTAGAAACACAAAAGTAGGTTTTTAAGCAAGAAAAATAGGGAAAGGCCAAATCAAGAAAATTAGTTAAAACATAAAACATGATTTTTTTTTTCCTGGCAAGAAAGAGATTGATTTGATTCAGTGAGTATTTAGTCTTTCAACTTTTCTAATGTAGTGTTCAGACCATTTCCAGTCCTGCCTGTAATTATACGCATCAAACAAGATCGGGAAGATGTGTTACTTACATTCAGTAAGGTGGCAGAATAGACTCACATGGTGTGGGCTGTATCATCATGACTTTTGAAGTCAGATAACCCAAAGTGGGTTCAAATTCTGTTCTGTTAAGGTTAAGTTGGAAATAGTAGTTCTTTTCTCACAAAGATTTCTCATGGATTAAGTGAGATCAGTGCAGAAAAGAACAAATAGTAAGTGCTCAATGAATGCTATCCATTGATGGTAAATGTATTATTTCTTACCCAGAAATTAAAGACACAGTAGATATACTACAATCTTTAATTACATTATCAATTATTAAAATGTGTTTATAAAATTTGTCCTCAACTATCAATGGCTAAACATTGTAACAGTGAAGATAGTTTGCTCATGCAAATGTTCTTATGCAAAAATTCCACAAAGTTGTCTTTTAAATTATAAATGTGAAATTATTGATAGTGAAAAGAACATGATAAATTGCCAACACAATCAGCTTTAGCTTTCAGCTTTCGTTTGAAACAGACCTTTTTATTTCTGCAGACCTCCTGAAGAATCTGTTAGCTACTCAGTAAAATTTTCTCAAATCCTCAGTAAATAATTGCCAAAATACTTCTTTTGGTCAATCAAAAACCTAACATTAATTAAACAGATATCTTACAGCAAATTCTTCTGAATAAAGACAACATGAAGAGCAATATATTGTCCAAATATGTTATAGAATTTGGCTTTGCTTAACTTATAGTGGGAAAAATGCATATACAGTAATATAATAGATATATAATAGAGAAATAAGGTGATACGCACAATTATATGTTATATGTTTACATATTATGTTACATGCTATTATATACATTTATAATTTTATATATATAAGTATATATATATATAGTTATTGTATGACTTGACTTCTCATGTAATATGATATATTCATATAAAATAATGACATTTCTAATAGTGCCAGACATTTGAGTCAATGTCTCATTATTTTAATATAGCATTTTCTATATTTTAACTGAATTAATCACACTGATTCTACTGATTCTACCTTTCCAACTGATTCACGCATTTAGATAGATTCTGTTTGTCCATGTTACTCTTTTCATGTTTTATGCACTAAACCTTTTCTTCAGCCTTTATTGAAATTTGATGACTCTAATCATTTTAACTAATTGTTCTAATTCTTAATCATCTCTTTGCCTTAAATTTCAATTTTCTTTCTTAGTGTTCATTCAATTAAAACATACTTTGAATTTATTATCTAATTCTTATTACTATAGTGTCATAAAAATTAAATTGAGTTGGTGACAATTCTACCTATCAAATAATTATTGTAGTCATCTTCACTTTTGATTTTTATTATCTACTTTAATCATTCTGCATATATATGTGTGTGTGTGTGCATGTATATGTGTGTGTATGTATATATATATATATATATATATATCTCAGAGATCCTCTAATACCATGTTTTATTCTTTTCTATTAATAATATTTTAGTTGTGATTGATGGATGTGTCATTTACATAAAGTCAGCCCACCCTAGTCTACCACATAATAAATTTAACAGAAAAAAATGCCACTCTTGACAAACTATAGCTTATTTTCCATCCATTGAAATCAAAGTCTATGATGATATTGCATAACAGTGAATCAAATTTTATTTCAGTCACTAAACTCCTCCAAAAGTCACAATAGATTCAACATAAATATAAGCAGGCACACAACATGAATATAAACACACAACGTAAAACTGAAACCTTACTTCCTACCAGAGTGCACATAACGAAACTTTTCCTTGGCCAATTCTAGTCCACATTTCGACATTTCATTACATGCTTCTATAGTTTCTTTAGACAAGTGATTTTCAAACATTTTATGCAATCTGTATATACTTTATCTTTGTGGTTTCTTTAAATAAAGAAATACAAAGAAATAAATTATATACGCCTAAAGCTCAATTGTTGCAAAGTACTTCACTAACACGAACAAAGAAAAACAAAAATATGAAAGTCCTTCTATTGCCAAGATGCCTGAGAAGGGCATCCTTCTGCTTGTTTCATTGCATGCTCTCAAAAACTAGACTGTTGGTGGGAATGCAAATTGGTGCAGCCACTCTGGAAAGCAGTGTGGAGGTTCCTCAGAAAATTAAAAATAGACCTACCCTATGACCCAGCAATAGCACTGCTAGGAATTTATCCAAGGGATACAGGAGCACTGATGCATAGGGCCACTTGTACCCCAATGTTCATAGCAGCACTCTCAACAATAGCCAAATTATGGGAAGAGCCTAAATGTCCATCAACTGATGAATGGATAAAGAAATTGTGGTTTATATACACAATGGAATATTACGTGGCAATGAGAAAAAATGAAATATGGCCTTTTGTAGCAACGTGGACGGAACTGGAGAGTGTGATGCTAAGTGAAATAAGCCATACAGAGAAAGACAGATACCATATGGTTTCACTCTTATGTGGATCCTGAGAAACTTAACAGGAACCCATGGGGGAGGGGAAGGAAAAAAAAAAAAAAAAGAGGTTAGAATGGGAGAGAGCCAAAGCATAAGAGACTGTTAAAAACTGAGAACAAACTGAGGGTTGATGGGGGGTGGGAGGGAGGAGAGGGTGGGTGATGGGTATTGAGGAGGGCACCTTTTGGGATGAGCACTGGGTGTTGTATGGAAACCAATTTGTCAATAAATTTCAGAAAAAAAAAAAACTAGAATCCTAGGAGACATTTGAGTGCTTTAAAATACTTATCATGTTAAACAATCTAGTAATAATGAAAATTAAATAGCCATGGTACTCTTAAAATATATCAGTGTCTGTTAAAAGTATTCGCAATTATCATGTTTCTCTTGTTTTCCCTAAAGCATATGCCACTGAGTAGAAGTATCTAACAGTTGTGACTTAACATTCCTATAAATTCAAAAGGCAAATCTAATATATTCTGTTATATTTTAATTATTTGCTTGATTTAGGTTGTAGTGAAGTTTTGTCATGTCTGCTTTTCATAGCAAATTAGAACTTCTCTATATTGCTCACTATTTTCTATTCGCTACACATTGTGACTTTACACGTTAAATAGTCTGTTGGAACTTCTGAGGGTGGTTCAAGGCACTGAGTAAAACCAACTGGTCTGAAGAAAAGTAACTAATTATATTCACATCCATAAAATCTGTGATTAAATCCACCTATTTTATGCCAAGGTATCTTCTAACTCTTCCATTAATCTGGAGCAACTCTCCAAAATTCTTGGTTTCAGTCACTGACGTCATCATCAGGGCTCAAAACTGCCTGATAATCTTTCACTCATCTACCTCTTTCCCGTCTCCTTCATATTTCCCGAAACATACTAACAATAGCTATTTTCTGAGTAACAGCAGCTGTAGTTTATTGAGTGCTTTCTATAAATGTGGTATTGTATTAGATCATTTATGTGAGGTTCACAACCACACCACCAGGTATTATCTCCTTTAGACAAACTAACAAAGCAAACAAAACAAAAAACTTTTTACAAGTTTCCCAAGTCCACACATTTCATACAGAATCCAAGTAATTTTGACACTAAAGCCAATGCTTTGATTTATATCTTCCAGCCTATTTATTATAAAGAAAGCAATCTGTAAAAAATGGCTGATTCCTAGATACACTTGATAAAAGCTTCATTCATAAACATGAAATATTAGAAAAAGCTCATCTTTAAAGAGGTAGCAGGATACAAGTAGAGACAGCACTGAAAGATTAACGCTAAACAATATGGTTAAAACATGAATGAACCACCTACATTGTGATCGTTAAAAATCAACTGCCAGGGGCACCTGGGGGCCAGTCGGTTGAGCTTCTGACTCTTGATTTTGGCTCAGGTCATGTTCCCAGGGTCATGGGATCAAGCCACGCATCGGGCTCCAAGCTGAGCATGGAGCCTACTTAAGATTGTCTCTCAATCTCTCTACCTCTGCCCCTCTCCCTTGCTTGTGCTCTCTCTAAAATAAGTAAATAAAATTTAAAAAAATCAATTTCCAGTCCTCCCCAAAGTGTGTGGGAGCTGATTCTGTGTGTATCTAGAGCACATCAGACACTTGACCCACACAAACTACTTCCACCCAAATAACACTTCTGAATTGGTCCTCTTATAACCCCACTCAGCTACTGGTTTCTTTAACAACTGGCATTCCTTTTCATAGAGATGGCCTCTGGTCTTCCTTTTCAATTTTAATTTTATTTGCCCTGTTTTCCACTGCATTTAGTATTTTTAGATGCCGAAGTTTTGTTTTGTGATTAGACAACCATTTCCACATCATGATAAATACAAAATAAGTTTTACTGTTAACATTGACAAAAATGGCATAATAAAACAGGTACTAATAAGTACCCTGTTTACATTTAAAAAAATTTTTTTAAATGTTTACTTATTTTTGAGAGAGTGAGAGTGGGGGAGGGGCAGAGAGAGACAGAGACACAGAATCCAGGCAGGCTCCAGCCTCCGAGTTGTCAGCACAGAGCCCAATGTGGGACTCAAACCCACGAACTGCAAGATCATGTCCTGAGCCGAAGTCAGGTGCTTAACCAACTGGGCCACCCAGGCGCCCCACCCTTTTCACATTTGATTCTGATTTCATATATCAATGCCACAGAAGCTATTATTTCTAATATCATTTCTTTACACTGAAAACTTACAAGGGCACTATCATTCTACATATTTAAAGTATTGTATGTAAATGAGGATGATGTCACATATTTAAAAGTTCTTAGGAGAAAATCATGGTTTCCTTGGGTTTGGTAATGAGTTGGTAGACACAACATCAAAAATATGATCCATCATTCTAGTGAAAGATTCTGTTCACCATACAGTGTTACATCTAATATACTATGTAATGGCACACGCAGAAAAGATATTTCTAAATGCTAATGTTATGTAGAAATGAGCAGATTGATATTTCAGTGAGAATATGTTCACAAAATGGTGTTTTGTGTTCACAAAATGGCATTTAGTATACTTTATTTTTTAAATTTTATTTAAAGTTTATTTATGTATTTTGGGACAGAGTGAGCCAGGGAGTGGCAGAGAAAGAGGGAGAAAAGGACCCAATGCAGGCTCACACTGTCAGTGCAAAGCCTGACACAGGGCTCAAACTTAGGAACCCTGAGATCATGACCTGAGCCAAAATCAAGAGTCGCATGCTTAACCGACAGGACCACCCAGCTGCCCCTAGTATATTCTAGATAATTACATGTACAAAAGGTACTTCTAACTACAGTAGTTTTATATGTGAATAATTAAAGTGTTATTCCAGGAATGTGTTCACAACATCATTCTGTATTTAAAACATTCTGCAAAAGCACAAAAATAAAAGAAGTTTCTAAAAATGGTAAATGTATATATGAACACAAAATATTATTGCAGTATATAACTATATTCAACACAATATGGTGCATTTAATACACCTTGAAAAAATATATGCATAAAAGTTCCTTCTAAGAGTGTTATATGTATATATGTGAATTATTGCAGTATTATTTTATTGAAAGAATAAATTCACCAATGTGTAATGTATGGAATATACTATGCAGTGTCATATGTATAAAAGATGTTTCTAAGGGTAATAAAGTTATATTCTATCGGGAAAAAAAACAATACTCATAAAGGAAAAAGATTTGATAAGGTGGACTTCATTAAAAACTTTTTCTCTGCAAAAGACACTGTTAGGAAGATGAATAGATAAGTCACAGACTAGGAGAAAATATTTGAAAACTACATACATGATAAAGGATTTACATTCAACATATACAAAGAAGATTTAAAACTCAAAAAAAAAAGAAAACAACTCAATTAAAAACTAGGTGAAAAATCTGAACAGACACCTCTCCAGAGAAGGATACCAATGTCAAATAAGCATATGAAAACATACTCAATATCATGTCTCTAGGGAATTGCAAATTAAAACAACAAAGAGGTATCATTACACATCTATTAGAACGGTTAACGTGCAAAGTATTGACAGCACCAAAAGCTAACAAGAATGGGAGCAACAAGAACTCTCATTCATTGCTGGTAGGAAAGGAAGACGGTACATGAAACGTTGGCCAGTTTGGGGGCCACCTGGGTGGCTCAATAAGTTAACTGTCCAACTCTTGGTTTTGGCTCAGATCATGATTCAGTGGCTTGTGGGATCAAGCCCCACATTGGGCTCTGCATTATCAACATGGGATTCTCTCTCTCTTCCTCCCACCCTCTCTCTCTCTCTCTCTCTCTCTCTCTCTCTGCCCCTACCCCACTTGCTCTCTCTGTCTCTCTCTCAAAATAAATAAACAGAGAATTTTTTTTTAAAGTTTGGCAGTTTTTTAAAAGGCTAAAACTTAGTTTTACCATAAAAGTTCTTGGTTAGAAAAATGTAATAAAACTGTAGCTATTAGAGAATGGTGCCAAAAATAAGATTCAATGAAATAGGTTTCACTTCACTGACAAATTGATTCAGGGAAAAAAAATAATACATTAGTTACAGCTTGGCTAAGGAGTAATACTACCTTCTAATCAGTATTAGCCAATTTTTATTAAATCCATCATTTAATTGATAAATACTTAGCAATTACTCCTTTCTGTACATAATTAATTTTTAGTATTCTTTTGAAAATAAAGTATTACAAATTCAGTTCTTGCAACTAACTGCATTGGTATTATCTAGAATCTAGCCAACACTTAGGAAAAACAGCACAATATCTATTGAAGCTAGTTTTGTCTACCTAGGAAATTCTGTGAAAAGTAACAAAAACTATAGAGATAAATTACAAAAAAATGCACTATTAATTTCAACACTGTGCACACTGGTTAAGAATTTCAGCTATCTTTTTAAAAAAATTTTTTAATGTTTTTAAATTTATTTTTGAGACAGAGAGAGAGACAGAGGATGAGTGGGGGAGGGGGAGAGATGGAGAGGGAGACACAGAATCTGAAGCAGGCTCCAGGCCCTCAGCTGTCAGCACAGAGCCTGACATGGGGCTCAAACTCACGGGAGTGTGAGATCATGACCTGATGACCTGAGCTGAAGTCGGACGCTTAACCGACTGAGCCACCCAGGTGCCCGAGAGTTTCAGCTATCTTAATGGTAGTAAGATTCCAAGTACATAAGCTTAGTTTCCTGATGAAAAGATTTCTAAACCTGAAAAAGACACTTCCTTTGGGAAGAAAAAAATGAGCCTTTAAATGGATGTATTTAACTGATTTTATATTCGTATTGTATTTCTTTAAATTCACCAACTGTGTGGCTTTAAAATAATGATCTAAGAAGAGGTGGCTGCCAGTAAATATTCGTGCCTTCACATAAAGTAGCTTTGAGGAATACTGAGGAATATGTCAGGCTCAATTTCCCTCCATACATCATATTACATTGATTCAAAGATATCCCCCCCTCCCATGTTCTGATTCTGAATTCTTACAGACGATGGCATCTCACAGTCGTTATGAGGCAGACAGTAGTTTTGATATGATTGTCATTGTCTGTGATGGGATTACTTGGTCCTAACTGTTCATACTGTTGTCATTTCAGTTGAGTTACGTGTGCTTTGGAGGATTCAGAAGTTGAGTTTAATTATCATTTAAAACGTCATCCACGATTCCACGATAATTGAGCATTGTCAGTAAGTGTAATTGTTATTTGAGGCTTAGAAACAAAATTTCAGAAATAGATTTGACATTATTGAAGGAAATATTTATTGTTGGAGGGATGCTCGCAGATCTACCCTTTTTGTGAAGAAAAATTTAAGCTCCTCAAGAAAAGAAGACACACTTAGAAGAAGATGTCTACTGAGATTTTCAAAAGGATTATTATTATCCACTAAATGTGATGCAAAAGAAATTGTTCCTCTAGGAGGGAGGGAAAAAAACTTCAAAGCATTAAGAGGCTGGTCTGATTAATGCACTACAGAAAACTACCCTTAAGACATTCTTCAAGGTTTAAGCAGTATTTCTATTTTTTCTTAGCCATACATAATGGCACATCTTACAATCACTGTCATCTGACGCTTGGTGAAGTTCAGTTTCTTTAAAGAATATGAAATCAGCTATGAAGCACTCCTTTTTCTGCAACTATTTCAAAACCACAATTTTCTCACCATATTAGAAAATAAAAATCCAAGAAAAAAATATGTGCATTTTGGAAGGGATAAGAATATATTAGAGTCACAGGTTATGAGGAAAATCTATAACCCAGTAAGCAATGATGCATCATGAACAAGAATGGCAGCATAGGATTCTGGGTGCCTACAGTCAGCTTATTGTAAAACTTCTAACATGATTATGTCTCTAATTCAATTCCATGTCAAGCTATGAAACTATACAGGGTAAACATCAAAATAAAATTGAAAGACCATTTAGATAGAAAAATGAGACATTATATTATACATTTCTATAGAATTATTTTCACATACAAGGAATTCAGTCATTTGTGTATATATATTACCTTAGTACTCTAATAATTTAGAGAATGACTATGGATATTGATGAAAAATTATTACAATTCTTATATTTTATGAGAATTAAAAAATTAATCTTTATATCAGTCTCTATATAGTAACCAGACCTCTATGAATAATTTAGAATAAACACAAATACTCTTTTATGTACCTACCTAAATTTAAATATATGTTTAAATTGATGTACTTAAATACAAGTGATATATATGTGGATATATATGCACACATAAATATGCATATTGTGACAAAATTCATATATTTGTATATAATGCCATATCTTCTCTCTAAATTTGCACAGTGGATTCTTTTTGGGGGGAAAAGTTCAGTGTTCATACTTTCGAGGCTCTCACATGCATTCAACTTTTCATCTTGAAGCATTTATATATTCTTTTTATTTTAATAGTCCAAAATACCCATTTTATTTATTAATTATTTAATCAATGAAAGGAGGAAATTTCGAAGGCATTCTCCCATGTGAAAACATGGCAGAGCCTGTGTCTGTTTAGACAACAAAGGGCACAGGCGTGTGGACAGAAGAAATCTGCAAGTAAAGACAAAGAATAAATGAATGCTCACTAGGAAATCCAGGGTAAAGAGTTGAATGAAGTAATGACAGCCTCTCAAACAAACAGAATTTTTTACGAAAAGCTTTCTCTACCCTCAGGCACAATTACAACAGCTGTACCATACAGCCTCTATCAGTCATAATCTAGCATAGTGCCTCTTTCTATTAACCAAGCAATAGAGGAGCAAAAATTACTTATACCAGGTCCATATGAGGCACTCTGTTTGCTGCAATGCATTCTGATGGCTTAATTAGGTGGACGCTGTGGCACATGAGGTTTTGCAAGTCAGGTTCATCACAAAGGCCATATCATCAAAGCAGAGTGGTCATGGACTCCACAGCTAGATTACAAATACCAGTTTCTTCATTGAATGTCTTGTCACTGACTGTGTCTGTTTGCTTCCATCTACTTAACCAATTAGATAAAGCCTCACGCTAGTAGACTAAGGCTAATAAAGAGCCATGGAATTGAGTACAGCTGGCAATTTGTCTGCTTATTAAGATCTCATCTTCAACTGAGTGATGGTCTCTAGAAAATAAGGAATGTGTTTTATTCTTTTAAGTATATGTTCTCTTTCAAGACCTGACACACCTAGAGATGGGATTTCCAATTCTATTTAACACTCACAAACACACACACATTAAAAGTCACATCACAATGTCAACTGATTTAATAATCAAAGAACTTCAAAAATGTGTGAATGGAATATGAAGGAAAGTCCTGAGAAATGCAATAACACTGACAGAATAAACCATAAATTCCAGATTTTTTAAGTCTCTACTTCATAGATTGGTTATATTATTCATCTTACGAATGCTAACTTTAACTTGGTTAATTGGTTAATTGTCCAGAAAAATTTTACTACTGTTAATATATATACAAGAGACAGTAACAAATAATACACATATACATTAATTCATATATATGTATATTCATACACACACACACACACACACACGATGGGTGACTCCTAATTAGCATTATAGATACCCATTTTGAGCTTAAGTCCAACAAAAATCAGAAAGGAATTACCAGTTCTATGACCAAATGGAAGTATATTAGTATGCTCATATATTTTCCACTTGATCTTCTGAAATAATTATATACTGTAAATACACATTAAATCAAATCATAGTGTAGCACTTTATGGCTAATTTCATTAATGATGCCACAAATGACGTATCCTCCAACAATGAATCTTAGGTTCATTTCTGACTCCTCTCTCACCTTTTCCCTTCTCTTCCCATGATCACTCAGCTTTTCTGACTCTATATCCGTATGTTCCACAAAACTATCTATCTCTTTCCCTTTTCTGTTGCCTGATCTATACTGAGGAATCTGCCAGTTTTTTCTGTAATCTCTTCCACTCATTGCCTTATTCATTTATCAATAAACAGTCAGTGAATAATTTCTTTCAGGTATTGATGATACTTTTGAAAACTTCCAGGAGTGTTTTCCTGTGTTCTATCATAATGATAATTTGTTATAATTAGAAAATTAGATGAATAATTGATTATTATTTTTTCCTCCACATAGGAAAAATGTTTCCTCCAACCTTACAACAGTAAGATGCAGATGTCAAATAGATGTTAAATATTTGTTGAATTAATAAATGAAAATAAAAGAAACAACTTGATGTACCACAAACCCACTAAATTACAGTTCTCAAAAATAATCTTGTTAGCTTACTTCCCCTGTTTAAAGTCTCCCAGTGTCTCCCTGATGCCTAGAGTTTACATTTAAAGCTTCTTCACATGGTGTAAAAGGCTCCTCAAGATTTGAACTTCAAACCTCTCTGGACTCCTCTCCAAACATCCCTTCATATGCACTTTTCCTTTCAAGCAAACCACACCAGAGATTTTCTTACAGTCTTCATGCTCTTGTCATGAGCCTGGGATTTTCTTTCCCACTCACGCCTCTCCAACCAGGTAGATTTTGTAAAACTAAAGTGCACAGCTCACAGTAGGTGCTTAATAAATGTTAATTTTCCAACAGATTTTTCTCTTGCTTGCCTGCTCTGTGAAGTCTTCTGTGAGGTCCTCAAGTTGCTGCTCTGGGCTCTAAGGGACATTTGGCAATGACTTCTACTAGCATTTATCATAGGGTCTCATCCTTGATTACATGTCTGTTTTCCCTCAATGGCATTTGTAGTTAGTTATCGTCCTGCTACAACCATATAGTGCAGATTAGGCTGGTAACACACATTATAGACAGTCATAATGTTATTATCAATATTATTAAGAACAACTTCCATATATGGAGTCCACTCAGGGTCCCAAGTTCTTTGATGATTTTATGCTTAATTCAGACACAACACCAGCTAATTCTAACTTTCTCTCTGAGGTATAAACTGACATAAGGAGAGATTAACTTATTCACCAAGGTAACAAAATGAATATATAGCAGAGATATTATTCAAATACAGGCCTATCTGAACCAAAAGCCATATTTTCTCCGCTATGACATTTTGACATTTTTGATGTTTCTTGAGTAGTCTTCCCTCGTTCTCCTCCTCTACATCCTCTCCCCCCCCCCCTTTTCTTTCTTTTTTTCTCAGTATGGGTAGCTGTTTATTATTTTGGTTAAAATTAAATTGTGGAAAGTAACATTCAGAAAATATGGGGTTTCTCTTATTCTCTGGCTTTCTAGTTTTCTATAAAACTTACAGAAATGTATGACATAAAGTTTTACTGTACTTCATTTGTAGTAAATATTTTTCTAGGTATCATATTTAAGCATAAGTCATAAATTCATATTTTGTTTTTTCATGGTTCTTAAGAGAGCTGACCTGTCCACTAGCCACGGTGTGGCACAGTGTGGGCCAACAAAACAATTAGGGGCCCATGAAAATATTTTAATTTATTTTAAAATCAGAAAAATAAAATTTACTTCTGTGGTAAAAAATCATACACTAATGCCAACACAAACATTAAAATACAAGGTTTAATTTTCTTTACGGTGGAAGGAAACCTTGAAGTGTTCCCATGGGAAAATGGGAGCATTAGTCACAATGTAACACGGGGCTCTCAATTTCTTTTTACAGAAAATTTGCATAATTTAATTATTCTAATTTGGATATAAATTCCCAGATACTTAATGTCTGAATAAACATTTTATTAAGGTGTGGTAAAATTTAGGAGAAATTGTACTAATTAGGCAAAATCATTTTATAAAGTAATTTTAAGTTAAATAGGTTAATTTTCTCTGACTTATCCGTACAATGCCTTTCTTCCAGCATGAAAAACTATATTTCTGAATCTCTAGATATTACTGTGAGATAAAAAAGCAAGAAACAGAGGTAAAAACAAAGCAAAATAACACCAGTAATGGCCTCAAATCTGTTCCCCATAATATCTCCTCAAATACAATTATCTTCAAATATTTTTATCCCTTTCTCATGAGAACCTTTCCTCAGAGAATAAACATTTTTTTTTAATGTATTCAACCATTTCTTTATCAACTTAAATTTTGTCAAAAGCAGTGTTTCTCAAATTTTCCGTGTATTACATTGATCTGGGGTCTTCATAAAGTTTCAGGTTTCTGCGCTTCAAATCTAGGCTCTCTTTTTCAGTGAGTCTGCCATGGGCCCTGGAAAACTATACTTTTAATAAACATCTAAAGTATTCCTGAAAAAAATAATCTATGGAAAATACATTAAAAGACAATTTCCTAGTCACACAGACTTGTCAAGTAGCATATAAAATCATGTAACTTTTGTTTCTTTCTTTCTTGTTTTTTTACTTTTCTTTATAATAACACCTCTATCGATGCATAATTGAAAGAGTTAAGTAACTCGTTAAAGTACTTTTAAATTTAAATGCTATATTCTTAAGAGGAGACAATTAACTTTTTAAGTTCTTAATATTAATTTATGAATAGTCAGTGCAGTTAAAAAAATCAAACTGCCTCTAAACAGGCAGTCTCTATAGATTGCAAGTAACATGCATTCTCCTTATCACTGCCCATGGCTACTTTGCTCTAGAAACTCAACAACCATTGGAAAAATCATCCCTGTAGATAAAAAACCTTTATAGGATGGTAGGGTGGATATATGCAGTATTATTTTTAAATAATGTACTCCAAAGGAAATGTTTGATGATCCTATCACACTTCTATTTCCGAAATATCCTTTTTTTTTTTACATTATAAAGATTTTAAAAATCTACTTTGAAAGAATTTCTCACACCTATTCAAAAATCTGTCAGGCATGTGAAAGATAAAACACAAAAAATATGTATATATGGGAGCTGTATGTATATATGTCCTCTTATTTCTCGAATTTTACGAGAAGAATTCTGTCTTTAAAATTTATAATTTATCTGTGGGTGATTTAAATACCCAGATAACACTTAGCTCCTTGCAATTACCTTCATCTGGGTAAAACAGTAAGGTACGGAAGTGGTGGCGGATGGATAGGTGGGGAGGGTAAGCAGTAAATCATTTCAGACAATTTCACACTCAAGCCTTGTTGACATGAGGCAGGGCAAAGGAAATAACCCTGTCAGCACCTGCATCTTTAATGAAGGAAAACGCTGCTGCACATGTAGAGAATAGAGAGGAAAAAATAAATCACGTTTAACTTTAAAGTGGGCTGTCGGTTTTATTCAAATAGAAATGCACCCTTCTGTGCTCCCCCTCCCCATATATTTCCATTTAAAATCTTACAAAATACACCTAGATGATTCAACGTTGTGGGGTTTTTTTTCATCATAGATGTTCTTCAAATTCTCAATTCCGTCCACTATATTCAAAATGTATACTTCTAAAACATATCATTTAATATATTTGTCTTTCATTGTCTTCCTGACATCTGTTGCAATCAGAGGTGGGTACTTAAAATGTAAAGATGGGGATCTGTCAGATTCCTTTGTAGGAGAGATTAAATAAAGATGTGGCATAGCCCAGATACAGCATGCCTCAAGAGATAACTGCAGTTGGTTTAAGAGTCCTTTAGATGTAAATAAGAGATGAGGTAAATTGACAAGACAAACGTCTAGCAGTGGTTTTCATTCAGAGGCAGGTTTTCAGGGGCTCTCTATGCAAAGAAGGGCAACAACTTGAATTGTTAGAATGGGCTTCTCATTGCCAGAGCCCGTCCTTTAATTACTCGTTTCCCTTAAAACTGATTTACTTTTGAACAAGAATAGTGCTTGATTTAAAATGCACAACTAATTTCTAGGCACCTCCCTGACACACCAACTACCTTCACATACAACCCTGTAAATATACAAAAACGTAACTATGATAAAACATAAGCAGTTTTAAAAATACAGACAGACAAAATAGAAAATAAAAAACACAAGCTGACTAATCCATCAAGCCAAGCATTATATTCAAATAATGTTTTAATATTTAATTACAACAAGTAACCAAGGTCACGAAAACTTGTGGTGATAAAATATATTCTTGCGGTGATAAAATAATCTGCATCATGATGGTTATTTGCACTGTTTTTTATTTCATGCCCTGATGCATCTGGTTCCTGTCTACACCTCTGCTAATGATGTCAACAAGTTAAACTCTACAGACCAGGTACTTCTTAGATTTTAGAAACTTGTTACATTTTTTTTCATTTATCCGGCTTTTGAGATAAATTTCTGATGAAAGAGATATTCTTTTCTTAAGGTGAAGAGTGCAAGTAAATCAGGTGAATGAGAAACTGGGTTTTTTTAAAACCGTTTAATACTGGATCTTCCCGTCTTTGCTCCCTCTAAACTCCGCCGCCGCTAAGCTCACTCAGGGCCCAGGTCCTCTATTGAACATGAGAAAGCTAGAACTACAATAAAAAGAATCAGGACCTATTTCATTCTAAGACTAATGTGAAGGAGGAGAGAATCTGAGGCTGATGACTCCTTTCAGTAGAGTTTTTATCTCCTTAGCCTGCAACCAATGCTCCTGGAGGGAGACAGTTATGAAAATGACTTCCCCTCTGCAGGTGTTCCTTTTGAAAAGCTAACATTGTATTTCTGCCGGCAGGTAAATTACTTTGAAGTAATTCTTGAACTCTGCGGTCCTGAGCAAGACATTGAACTTTACGCATCCCCTTTTCAGTACCCGTATTTCTTTTTAAGGTATTGCCTCACAATGGACCCTGAGTTACTCATCTGTATGACCCAGTGATAACTAATTGATAACTGATCAATCACCTTTGAAACCAATCTACATATGGTATTCAGCAATGAATTCGTGTATTTTAAGCTCTGTTCAGTTATAAAAATGCTTGCATATAGGATAGTAATTGCAGAGTTTTGACAAATTTTAGATCTAAATGTTCAAGTTGATTAGTCTTCTCTGAAATGATACAGTATCTTCTTGAATGACAAGGTAATTTTATATTCCATAGGTAAACCTTACAGCCTCCTCCCACACACATCCATGCATGTACTCCTTCTTCCAGATAATCTAGATAAATAAAGAAGATTCAAACTACACCTGATCATTTTGAGATTTGATTACTCACTCAGTAACTAGATCATGGATTAAATTTGTTGACCTGGAACACTCACAGGCTGGCCAGACAGTTTAAGGATATTTAAACCTAAACTATATCTTTATCTATATATATGGATGTGCATAGTTTTAAAAACATTTTCATTCAAATACCCTCTTAACCTCGAGGATTTGGAAAACAATGAGTTATTTTGTACTTAATTTGCATTTTTCATATACTTTAAAAATGCACAACACTTTTTCATATTGCCCATTTTTGATATTTGGTTCATTCACTAATTTTAATCAATACTCAACAGAGTACTGGCAAGAGAAGGGAATGTAGAAATCGGTTAAAAATAAAAAGCTTTCAGTAATTTCAGTAGTGTATTAATCTAATTCAGTGCAAGTAGCTAAATGCACTTGGCTACAACAGACTAAATTTTCTGTATACTTTCACCCTATGGAAATGTTTCAGTGGTTTATACACAACTCCCTTATGTGTCAGGTCAAAGTATCAATCTTAACCCAGCAAGGAAAAAAAAGTCAAGCCCCTGGATTATTTGAGAATCCTGATTTGAGTGTGGGCACACATGATAAATTACATATAGTTGCTGAATATTAAAATATAACAATAAAACAAATAAAAATCAAGCTTCAACGTTTAATCTAATGAAATACCATACACCATTCTTTTGTGAAGAACTTGTCTAAATTATGATGCTCTGTTAAATCTATCCAAATTAACTCCTATTTGTCCCTATAGTTTTGTCTAAGAGGAAAGTTGACGTTGTATTTTGATCAGTGTATCAATATATTTTTCTATTTTCCTCTACCATAACATTAGGTTGACTTAATTTCCCATAAGAGAGTTTAAGTAAAGCTTTTTACAGCAATATTATTCAGGCAGCATTAATAAAATTATGAGTTCAAGGAAACCAGTTTCTAACTTCACCAAAAACAATAGTAACTATGGCAGCAACATGGCAGCGTGTCGCATTTTTATTCTGACATTGTTGGGCCTATTAATTAACATGTCAGTTTTAAATACGTCACTTTTTTTTTATGGTCCTTTTCTATGTTACTAAAATGCACTGTAACTGCTTTTCTCTTTGTGCTACACATTTCTTCCCTACTATAATTGTGCTTCCACCATTCTAATTCCCTAAGCTAATGTAATAACTCCTTACATGTTTCAGTAACAGTGAATATTTGTCAATTTTCTCACTTTCTCTCGGGAACTAATAAAGTGCTCTGTATTCAAGAATATTTGATCCCTGAAACATATCAGCACACATACTTAAGAAACCATTCACACAGACTTAAAAATTTGAAAGCAAATGAACAAATTTGATTTATAAGACACACAATGAAAAACAAATTTAAAGCAAAGAAAGTACATTGGTCATGGTTTGATAAAATAAATGCATGGCACTTACCTGGAATAAGCTGTGCCAGGAACAGGTGATCTTCTGTCAAGCTGAGGAGTGATATTATGACCAAAAAAGGAACATGTTTCCATTTCATCTTTGCCCCTTCCTTGCATTACACCCAGCCAGTGACGGGTATGTTTTATCTGGGAGAAAAAGAAAAAAAGAAAAGTATTTTTAATGGTTAGCTATATTGAAATAAAGATGATATTAAAAATATTTTCTGGGGGTATCTGGGTAGCTCAGTCAGTTAAGTGTCCGACTTTGGCTCAGGTCATGATCTATCTCATGGTTCATGAGTTCGAGCCCCACATGGGCTCTCTGCTGTCAACACAAAGCCAGCTTCAAATCCTCTGTCCCCTTCTCTCTCTTCCATCCCCCATTCACGGGTGCTTGCTCTCTCTCAAAAATAAATAAACATTAAAAATTTTTTTAAATATTTTTTCTGAAAAAATTATAGTTCAAATGCAATTGAAATATCATTTTAAATTATAAAATATATAAATAGTTAAAACAAATACAACTTACACTGAGTATATTTTAGGATATACATTTCAAACAAATATAGTATTTATTAATTTTGAAAAGCCGTTTTCAATCAGATATAAATAGCAAATAAGTCCTTGGTTTTCTCTACCCTTTAGCCCATGCCAGATAAATGATTTTATTTCTCAATTTGGTTGGAACATTCTCGTCAGGTCTAGTTAAACTCAATGGTTATTCATTCACTAAGCAAATATTTAGAGACAGCTCATAATGAGCCAGTCACAATGCTACTTTGAAGGTACAGCAGAAAACAAAATTGAATATTCTCTCTTTATTCAGGTATATAAACAATTTAGGGCCATTTTAAATACATCGATTTATAAGCACATTAAAAAAAACAGTGTTTGTAGGGGTGCCTGGGTGGCTCAGTCAGTTAAGTGATATGACTCTTGATCTCGGCTCAGGTCACATCTCAGGGCTCGTGAGTTCAAGCCCCACATCAGGCTGTATGCTGACAGTATAAGACCTGCTTGGGATTCACTCTCTCCCTCTTCCTCTGCCCTTCCTCCGCTTGCTCTCTCTCTCTCTCTCAAAAATAAATAAAGATAAAAAAGTATTTTAAAAAATCCTTTGTAGATATTCAATTCTGAACAAGATACTCTGTATCAGCCACGAAATAGAAGATAGTGCCTTACAGAGGATGACTTTAACAGATGGCAGAATAAAACTAAAGGAATTCAGGTGGAAGACTGATCAGTCTTGCTTGGGAGACCTGACCAAACTTCTACTAAAGAAATGGCATTTAAGGGGCGCCTGGGTGGCGCAGTCGGTTAAGCGTCCGACTTCAGCCAGGTCACGATCTCGCGGTCTGTGAGTTCGAGCCCCGCGTCGGGCTCTGGGCTGATGGCTCAGAGCCTGGAGCCTGCTTCCGATTCTGTGTCTCCCTCTCTCTCTGCCCCTCCCCCGTTCATGCTCTGTCTCTCTGTCTCAAAAATAAATAAAACGTTAAAAAAAAAAATTAAAAAAAAAAAAAAAAGAAATGGCATTTAAGATATGAGACAATATTTGATAAGTAGAAAAGGAAGTACCATTCATATTGAGAGAACAAAACAGACAAATATTCAAAGGAGGTGTGTGTGTGTGTGTGTGTGTGTGTGTATTCCAAAATTCCAATAATACACTGATATACTCAGGGTAAATTAAATTGTAAGGGTAGTTGTTTGGATGGATGATAGAGTTTCCCAGAATATAGCACGATAGAAAACTGAAAAGATAAAGACAGGTAATGAGGAATCACTGTGGAGTTTGATGATATCCAAATTACTGAGCAGATAACTCTGGTAGACATGTGAAGGAAAAAAGTAATTATGAAGAAAATTAACACAGAGGCCATAATAATTGTTCAAAAACTTATAATAAATGTTCACAAAGGACATTGGGAAAGGAAATAAATCGAATGGCTGGTGTTGGGGTGGGGAGTCCGGTGACATTACACAAGAATACTTTGCAAGACTTAACGATTAGATTTAGGAAGTAGGACATAGAAAAACATTCATTCACTTAGCCAAAACTACATAAATAAATCTACCACAATATAAAATGTAATTTGTCCCCAAAGAAAAATAAAGCTCTATAACTCATTTTGTGACACTGAGTGCCAACCTGAATAAAAGGATGACCTGCTTGATTCTGTAGGTTTATCCACACAAAGCTATTATCAATTTGTCTATCTGAGCTGGGCTGTCCTTACTTTATTACTTATCACTGTATAGTTAATTGCCCACTTTTCCTTTAGCAGAGCCCTCCAATCCTTCTGCCAGACACCTACAATCATCTGACCTCACTTAAGATATTTGAGGATTATTTCTTCTCTTAAGAATTCTGCGAGCAACTCCTGTCTGAGCTAGAACCTTGCCTGCAAAGAAATTACTCTTGTCTGATGATGATTCATATTGCTATCCATCCACTTTGTCTCAGAGCTAATGCCTCTGGAACTCTCCTCTTCCTGGTATACTACTCATAAATGGCATCATATACCCACATTATGTTCCATGCATTATCTGTTTTAAGTGTCAAATGAGAGTCAAAAGTAGATTAGATTTCAGATAATCACAAACCTAGATTAACAGTTCCACTAGGCAATCCACACTATGCAGTTGCTAGTTTGTCCCGAGGCTCCTTTTCAGAGTTATCCATTGGTGTTTTCGCTTATAGTCACATTTCTCGGTGTTATATAGATGATTAGTTCTTCCAGAGAAAATGTATAAATACACTGCATCCTAGTAATTTCTGCTCGACTGGGTTTTGATAGAATAGTTATCCTATCATCTTGAATTCTGCTTGCCTAAGGATGTTCTCATATTCCTCTTCACTCTAAGATTTGACTATTAAGTGCACTAGACATCAGAGGCCCTGTTTTAAGATAAACCCTACTTCAGATTCTTCAATGTACATAAGTAGTTTTGCCTTAGCTTTTGATGTACATAAAAGCATGTATGAAACTAGAGACTATTTATGATTTGCTTATTATATGAAATTTTAGAATGATTACATTAGATAAATGATGTTTTATTTTATTTTATTTTTTTAATGTTTATTTTTGAGAGAGAGAGTGGGGAAGGGGCAGAGAGAGAGAGAGAGAGAGGGAGACACAGAATCTGAAGCCGGCTCCAGGCTCTGAGCTGTCAGCACAGAGCCTGATGTGGGGCTTGAACTCATGGACCACAAGATCATGACCTGAACTGAAGTCAGACGCTTAACCGATTGAGCCACTCAGGTGTTCCTAGATAAATGATATTTTAAAGTGTGTTTATTGGGGCACCTGGGTGGCTTGGTCGGTTGAGCGTCCGACTTCGGCTCAGGCCATGATCTCACGGTCCGTGGGTTCAAGCCCCGCGTCGGGCTCTGTGCTGACAGCTCAGAGCCTGGAGCTTGTTTCAGATTCTGTGTCTCCCTCTCTCTCTGCCCCTCCCCTGTTCATGCTCTGTCTGTCTCTGTCTCAAAAATAAATAAACGTAAAAAAAAGTGTATTTATTGAAATTGAGATTTCCATATCTGTGGTTGGTTACATTCTAACAATTTCATTAATAATTACATATAAGTTATTAGCTGCCAATAGCCATCAATCAAATAAAGGCCCACATCAAACAGATGAATTCTTCTTTAAAAATCAATGCAATAATCATAAGAAAATAAAGCTGGAAATATAAATATTTATTATAATTGGTTGAACTCCTACCAGTCATGTCAGTAGGCAGATACTAGTTCAAATTTCTAGAATATTTTAGTATAAATATTCATAAAACCAAATTTTATTACCTAAGGACAATTCTGTGAATTTACATGTTAAGTAACTAGTACTACAGCATGATTTTAAGGTAGAACTCACAAATCAGAACGGGCAACTGCATAATTTGCTATGTACACACATCGTAATCACTTGAAATTTTGACCTTCAAGAGTCCTGTCTGAAAATGAAAGTACCCCAGGGTAAATTATAAGCTAAACAGCAAATACACCCACCCCTTATTTAAAATCTCACCTTTTGGTATATTAATAATAGGACAATTGATTTTAGTGAAGAATATGATATAACTGCATTTAGATGCTCTCTGGGTATTACAATATAGTGAACTCAGCAACCACAAACACAACCCCCTATGAAAATATGAACATTTTCCTCCATAGATGTGTTCATACAGTGCCTATTCTCAAAGTGCTAAGAATGCATATTCATATGGTTTTGAATTAAAAACACTAACATCGTATGAAAAAAGAGTTCCAAAGCTGCAATAGCCCTTTACTTTTGCGAAATAATAGTCTGAATGTGAGAATACAGAATTATTTAGTGTAATATTATGCTTTAAAATAGAATTTTGTTGGGAACAATAAATCTACGAAAGTAACACAGTGCACTGTTTTAGAAGCATAGGTGGTAATACCAAATTCTTGAGTGTGAATCTCACCTCTGCCGCTCAGATGTTGTTTGACTTTGGGCAAAAAAATTCAAGTTCACTTAGCCTCATATTACTCCAATATAAAACGTGAATAAATAATAATAATAATAATAATAGCTACATCACTGGGCAAAATAATATACGTGGAGGGCTTATAAAAGCATCTGTTTCAAAAAACAAAGGGTCTGTTTCATCTTCTAATATCATCATCATGACCCCCAACTTCAAATAGCATCCAGTGAGGTTCCTCCAGGGTGATGATGGGAACAATCTTAGGTTTGTATTTACAGGTTGTTTCACATTTGAATAGTGTCCATTTTAGGCTTAACTTGCAAGACACTAGGGGTTTTGATTTATTTTAATGAACTTGATTAAGTTAAATTTATATTTGATAAAATGAACTAATCCACAGTGTCAGTTTAAATTTAACAAACATATAGAGCTATGTATCTTCCACCTCAATGAAGATATTAGACAGTCTCCACAGGGGCCTTGGTGTTAAGAGCTAATATTTTATGTGCACATGTTGTGCATGTATACATGTTGCTAATGCACACTTTCAAACAAAAATAAATGTGATAACAGGCTGATCTATTCCCTGCTATTCAGAGGAAAACTGCCTTAAAGAGAGTTTTAAAAATATGTATTTGGGGAAAAATTTGTTCCTCTGATTACTAATTAAATTTTTCAGGAAGTAGAAAAGTGCCGTAAGAAATCGATTTAGGTAAATGTATGGTCCAACAAAGTCCAAAACACTTCTTTCGGCATGCATTTTGGATTACTGAGGAGAACACAAACATTTCCAAACCTTATCCGTGTATCATGAGGACTATAGTTCAGTTTCTTCTGAAACTCTTTAGCATCGGTAGCTCTCTCTCTCTCCAAAGCTTTCCTTGTTACTAACCAAAATTTGTTAAAGTTACTCTACTCTCTTGTTGTTTCCTTTTCAGTTGAAAACAAAGAGTGGTCTGAGAAAGCAAAATATTTTTTGGAGTCTTGTCCTTCTCAGCCTTTTCATTGTATTCAGGTTACGTTTAAACTGATTATCTGTCATCCTGTGAGTCAAACGTTAGAACAGCTGGAAACGTTCCACAACACAAAAAAACCAACGACTATTGTTTCCTCTGCACTGGTCTTAGAAAAAAGAAACAACAGTGGCTAGTGAGTAATAGCTGTGTCCCAAAACGGGCTGCCCTTGTGAGATCAGTGGCCTGGAAAGGCCAGGCTCCTTTTGGATTTTACATATAATAGATAAATCAGTGGACAATACACACACAGTAAGGAGATACTCTTCCTCTTTACGAATTGGATTAACTGAAGTTTGGTCTACTCAAATAGGAGTATCCCCCTAGAGACCTTAAAGGAAAATCAATCATGAGAAAGTAAAGGTCTCTACTCAAAACAGTCTTTGGAAATTTTTGGAACTTAAAAAAAAAGAAGAACGGGGCGCCTGGGTGGCGCAGTCGGTTAAGCGTCCGACTTCAGCCAGGTCACGATCTCGCGGTCCGGGAGTTCGAGCCCCGCGTCGGGCTCTGGGCTGATGGCTCAGAGCCTGGAGCCTGTTTCCGATTCTGTGTCTCCCTCTCTCTCTGCCCCTCCCCCGTTCATGCTCTGCCTCTCTCTGTCCCAAAAATAAATAAACGTTGAAAAAAAAATTTTTTTAAAAAGAAGAAGAAAGAAGAAAGAAGAAAGAAGAAAGAAGAAAGAAGAAAGAAGAAAGAAGAAAGAAGAAGCAGCAGCATCCGGGGCACCTGGGTGTCTCTGTTGGTTAAGTATCCTGACTTTGGCTCAGGCCATGATCTCACATATCATGAGTTCGAGCCCTGCATCTGGCTCTGTGCTGATGGCTCAGAGCCTGGAGCCTGCTTCCAATTCTGTGTCTCCCTCTCTCTTTGCCCCTCCCCGCTTGTGTTTTTTTTTTTTTTCTCTCTCTCTCTCTCAAAAATATTGAATAAACATTAACTTTTTAAAAAAAAATTAAGAATGCAAAATTAGGTGTGGTGAGAAAGCTATAAATAAATACTTTTGCACAGTTAATATATGGAGAGTCCTGTGCCAGACAAGTCAAACTGGACAAATTCTTGTTAAGTTAGGGTAATGTCACATCTCTTATAAAAAGTACATTATTTGAAAATATCATACACATATAAAAGCAGAGTACTTAAAGCACGCATTTAGGGCTAAATAGATTAAAACATTTAAACACACACACACAGATGCACTTGCCTTATAATTAATTCATTTATAATAGCTTTGGCTTTACTTAGGGAGCCCTCCCCTCATAAAAGAATGTAGATATTATACATTTAGTCAAAATGTTTACATTATCCTCAACCCCAAATTATTAACATCCTAGATTTAAAGTGTCATTATTAGCTTAATGATCTCATTTATATCTGTGAATTTTGTAAGGGAAAAAGGAGAGAGAAAAGAAACTAAAAACAAAGACACTTTGGAAAATGAGTTCGAAATAAATACTGAGAATAAAATACATGATTAGAAAATACAAGACTAAAGGAAAGATAAAGGTATACTTAGAAAACTGGGTAAGAGAGTTAAACAGAACTAAGGGAATTAGCAAGACTTTCAGTTGTTTTCTACCTAATTTTTTGCATCTCCTGGTTATGTAGACAGAGCTATATTACAATTCACACACTTCAACTTTATATTGATGAATTATGGACCCCATATCCAATTTTGCCTCCATTTAGTTCACAAAGACTGATTAATTCTCATTATATTTCCAGGAAACACATCATTTTATTTTTTTTATTTTTTTATTACTTTTTTTTTTCAACATTTATTTTTGGGACAGAGAGAGACAGAGCATGAACGGGGGAGGGGCAGAGAGAGAGGGAGACACAGAATCGGAAACAGGCTCCAGGCTCTGAGCCATCAGCCCAGAGCCTGACGCGGGGCTCGAACTCACAGACCGCGAGATCGTGACCTGGCTGAAGTCGGACGCTTAACTGACTGTGCCACCCAGGCGCCCCAACACATCATTTTAAATTCAGGGCACAGTGATACACCTCAGGCTATATATAAAGAATGAGATGATTTGAGACTCTTATCTGTATCCAAAACATTCTGAAATACCTTAGCAAGTCAGGACACAGTCGAAGACACTAACTTTTTTACTTAGTCAATTTACTTAATATAGTCCATCTATTTAGTACCATGTAGACAGATATGTTACCATGAATTAATAGAAGTAAAGTAAACTGAAGACATATATCCTTTTGAATTCTTACTCTTCAACCTATACCAAGTTAAAAAAAAAAAAAAAAGAAAAAAAGTGCCATAGACAATGTTTCTGTCTCCTTAAAATTCCTATGTTGAAACTTAATCATCACATTCCCAATGTGACGATTTTAGGAGCAGGTCCTTTGGAAGGTGATTGGGTCATGAGAGTGGAGTCCTCAGTAATGAGATTGGTTTCCTTTTGAAAGAACCCAGTCACAGAGCCTGCTAGGAACCAGGAATTGGCCCTCACCATATACCAGATCTGCCAGGGACTTGGTCTTGAGCTTCCCAACTCCGGAACTATGAGAAATAAATTTCTGTAGTTTACAAGCCACCTAGTCTAAGGTATTTTGTTATAGCAGCTCTACTAGACTAGGACAGTAAGCTTGCCATAATGTAATGGATCTGCTATATTCCTAATGACCTCTAAAATGTTTGAACTTCTGTTTCTTTGTTTTGTTTTGTTTTGTTTTGTTTTAATGTTTGTCTGGAAAGAGAGAGAGAGAGAGAGGAGAGAGAGAGAGCAGGAATCCTGTTGAAATTGTGAGCTGAAATCAAGAGTCCAATGCTTCATTGAGCCACCCAGGCACCCCATGAATGCCTGATTGTTTTCCACATTTCATTTAATTAGGGTGTTTAAACACATAGCGATGCATTTGATGATAATATTGCTTAAAAGAAAAACATCAAAAGAAATAATACTAACTAGCAGTAAAATGAACTTCACCCTCCCTTGAGGTGTTCTAAGAATATTATTATGGTTCAGTTTTAGGAGAATCACCACAAAGAAGGAACAAATAATTATTTTATTGCTACAAAGTAAGAATCTGAAGCATTAGATAATTCTGAAGACACCATATACAGAGAATTCAAAATACTGATGGACATCTCCAAATAAAGTATCAAACAATCACTAGGAGTTCTACTTAATGTTTGGCCTCCTTTCAGCATGTTGAAGGCAGCCCTTCATCGGTTTAAAGCAATGTTAGCCTGACTTTTGAATTCTATATTTTAATACAGTGCTTTGTGAGAATTCATACACGCATTTCAAGATTAAAATATAAAGATCAATGAAGACAGTAAGATGGTTGTCAACCACTGGCTAGACTATCTTATCTAAATGATGGAAATGCAGTTATGTACAAAAATAAACATAATGTGCTATCTACAGGGCATGATGAAGATAAACACCAGTTTCTCTACTACAGCTACCATAATCATTAAAGAATCAATGCCAAATTAAACTTCACAAATCCTCAGGGGGAAGAGGGAGGGAAAAAAGTACAGCAGTAACTGCAGAAAGGTTCAAATCAATTTTTAACCCTAAACATAGTGAAGTTCATTAGTATTGCTAACACAGCAGCAAAGGTAAAGACAGCAAAATGGAGATTTTTATCTTCCTTTTGCTTTAATTATAGGGTTGCTTCAGGCAACCTAATTTTCAGACTTGTGTTTTTATAAAAAGATTGTGCTGATATACTAGTGGAATCATATTAAGACTAAATAAATTTAAAACATGATTTAATATAAAGAAATTCTGCATGTAAAGACACAGTATGTAAAGATTTAATATACCAACAATTATACCCGATTTTCGTTCCTTTTTTAAAATTTTGTAGCTAAAATGAAAGCTGTCTACATCAGGCACTCTTTTCAAAATGAATGTCCAGATTCACAAAGATGAGTCCTTAAAAGTATACTCATGTACACGAAGACAAAAAGAAAGCAATTTTCAAACAAAAGCAATTTTCAAAATGCTCTGCTCACACAAGCTCTGTCAGATGAATTCTATGCCCACTTGACCCTCAATCATATTTTTCATTTCATCATTCTGATGAAAATTAGTGGGGCACATGATGTTTGGTCACCCTAGCTGAAAGTGAATCCAGTTGCAGACATATTTTTCTGGGAAATATCTTTCAAGTAACGTAACATGGAAATAAACAGCAGTGGCCTCAGTACTCTGAAAAGAAGTGTTGCCTCCGACAAGTTAGATTTATTGTAGCACTGATAACAACAATGGAGGAAATTGTCTGGGCATTGGTTTACTCATAGAAAAGTTACATATGAAACTGATCTAGCTTGACACTTATGTTGACAGGGAGACAGGTAGCAAGGTAGAGAGGGGGAAAGGGAAAAAGAGCAAGAATAAGAGAAAATAAGAGAAACTGAACAGTTGATTTAGCTAAGCATGTTCTGGTGGCAGTTCCTGGAATTAACAACAAACCAATTGTATAGCAGGTGAGGTTAGTTATCTTCTGAACATGCTCAGCTTTCAGAGTGCCGCTGTGATCATTCTCTTCTCTCTGTTTAATCTAATTGAAAAGGAATGCCTGGTGACTCATTTTTCACTTTAGCGACCAAGACTTCAATTAAAGCCAGCCATACAGCAAGCTAAAGGTAAACAACCCAAGCTGTGTTACTGTTAAGCTTCAGTAAATACAAATATCTAATAAGGTTAAAAAGTGTATTTAATGGACTATGATGTCATTATCAGATTACTTTCTCTGAAGACAAAACAAAGAATATACCGAAAAGCATATTAAAATGACAATGCCCAAGGGCCTGTATTTCATTTATTTAATAATATTTCTTGGAGAACCCACTATGTGCCATCCTAAGATTCAAAACTTAATACCACAGAGTCTTTGCCCAGAAAGAGCTTACTGTATGCAGGGGAAACACACCCAAATAAGGAACATATATGATGGTATTTATGGCACAGAGTTAGAGTGCTATTCTATGAGATTGAAGCAATCAGTGTTCTGGCAAATTGGACAATGTTCATCACGGAAGTAAACACTTCAATGGATCTTGAAGGAATGGTTGTTGTTGATCAAGCCAAAAGAATTTTTTTTTTTAAATTTTTTTTTCCAACGTTTATTTATTTTTGGGACAGAGAGAGACAGAGCATGAACGGGGGAGGGGCAGAGAGAGAGGGAGACACAGAATCGGAAACAGGCTCCAGGCTCTGAGCCATCAGCCCAGAGCCTGATGCGGGGCTCGAACTCACGGACCGCGAGATCGTGACCTGGCTAAAGTCGGACGCTTAACCGACTGCGCCACCCAGGCGCCCTGATCAAGCCAAAAGAATTTAAAAGTGGAGACGAACGGAATTCTAAATAAAAGTACCAACTGTGCAGAGGCATGGAAGAAAGTCTGTGTGTTTGAAGAACAATAAATGATTTCATTTGGTGAGACTTCAGGTGACATATATGTGTGAGGCTGTGACTGGAGAGGAAGTTGAAAAAATTGAACAAGGCCAGAATGTAAAGAGCTGTGTGCATAACAAGACACAAAAGCGGAAGAATGTACTGAACAAATGTGGTTTCTAGGAGAAAGCTCTGTAAATCCTGGGCATGAAGCAAGCAAGTCTGGAGATCATGAGGCTGCATAGGTCACCGTTACTATATTCTACATTTCTAGCACCATGGCAAAGTCTGCCATTTAGCAAACACTAAATATTTGTTGAATTAATGGATGGATAAATGAACACAGTAATATGAGCACAATGATATGCATCTAAACTAATGTACTTACAGAGAAATAGGAAATGCAAACACAAAAGCTATTATATTCATGAAGTCCATATGTCTATGAAGTCTGCCATTACATTAGGCAAAAAATCATGGTGGATAAAGACAAAACGCTTATAGAAACATTGTACTTAACAATATGAAAAAGAGCAAAATATACTCACTTTTTCTTATTTGTTTTTATTTTCTAAACAAATTAATTTCAAATACACTGCCTTGAATGTGTACGGAAACCTAAAATTAGCTCAATTCTATTGGGAGATGAGTCACAGCATCATTTTTAAATGGATGTGGCATTTAAATTAAAATCTATTACTTCAGGTTTGACTTTTGAAGTATCTAAATAACTCTGTTTTTTACAACTATTCATGTTAAGCCTTGATATTAATTTCTAAGCTGTGAGTAGATTACACATTAATACTTAAATGAGCTGCAAATTTTTAGATTGCTTAAGAGCAAATAGCTCTGGAAATATCATTACCCCCAATGCACACACAGCCCAGTTAATCTGAGCAATTGTCTTCACTTGTGTTGGGTTAGTTTATGAAGATACAGTGGCAGAGAAGGGATAAAAGGAGCAAGCATTAGATTTCAGCTGGCTATTAGTAATGCTATAGCAAGAAAGACATTCATAAAGTAGCAGAAGAGCAGGTCAAAGCCAATTTTAATATGTCAACATGCACAAAGACATATAACAAAAAGATTCACCCACAAAAGGCTTTGCATGAAAGATGGGGAAAAATTCTGTGACTGGCAATTGTGTTGCACGCATTCTAGAAGGCAAGGGTTTTTGAAAGGCATTTAGCTCTAAAGCATTCAGTGTTCCCGTGAATGTCCTCAGCAGGACCAGAAATGGAGGATTCAATTTTCAAAGATAATTGTGTCAGATAACTGTCTCCTGCCTTTTCAGCAAGCATCAGATAAATACCTAATTACTAACCAAGTGATTTTAGAGCTATATAGCTTAGGCTGGTGTGCAGGCTACCTAGAAAGACCTGGCCATTCAACGTATCAGGAGGGAAATACAGTTGGATTGTAAATTAATTTCATTTATTTGGCTAATGAAATCTTACCAACTATCCTATCCTAAACAAATAATTTATCATTTTAACAAAAGAGCAGAAATTTCAACATAAAATCAATTACAGCCACACAGATAACTTTTCACCACAACCCATTCAAAACAATGTACTGAAAATAAAAAAACAGCTGTAGTTGGAAGTTTATTTTCTTTGGGCAAGCCTTGTATAATTATATTGATGCTAGCTTCTAATACGACACAAGAAAAATCTTAATATTTCTGGAGGTTAGAATTTGGTTCAACTCTTTTCATAACCATTAGCCATAAATTCATGACTATTCACTTTTAAACGTATATGTAGGAACACTCACCTGGGCTCTTGACTACTTCTGAGTTTGACTCCCTGTCATATTCCCGGGCTTTACTTGCTATCCTATGTTGTCATGTGTGGTATAAGGCATAAAATTAAGATCCAATATTATGTGCTCTCTTGACATCTGGTGAAACTGGGATAGTCTCAATTGGCCTGACTTCATTTTCCTTCCCACTCCACTCCAGTGGGTAAGATCCTCTAGCAAAACAACCTTCTTAAGGTTTTTAAGAAGGGACCAGGCACAGTTCTTGTTTATCCCTGAGTATAGGGTTTTATTACACAGCCAGCCCATGAAACTTAGTTAAACAAGCCAATCACATCCTTCCAGGGGAAGGAGGAACCCCATCCTCTTTATACTACAAAGCCTACCTCCCACAGCTTCTGGGGTCATTCCACTCTGTTCCAGAGTGCAACTCCCATGTGACCCTACACGGCATGCGGTATCTTCTTCCCAGAGGCGGTGAGTGCATATGAGTAGAAAACAACTGGTGATCTCACCTGTCCAGTGTTGGATGTTGTGTTTTCAACCAGCCTCATAACCCTATGGGGAGAATCCCTCCCTCAACAACAGGGTGAATATGAGGTGAACTAAACATCACAGGACCACTCAGATTGCTCAAAAGTACAGATCTTCCCTTTCTTTAAATAAATAAATTATTTGGTTTGTTTCCAGAGTGAATGCCTAAATGTGGAAACCTGGAGAGGCAACTAAAATGATTGGAGGCACCGAGCAAAATGCTTTCCCATGTCAAAGATTAATATATTACTGGCATTTACTGAACTCTTCCCCCAGTTCCCTCACATAGCTCCTATTCTACTGGCTACTTGTGTAAATCAACAGGGTAAAGTCAGAAGAGGAACATATTAACACAAAACATAAACAATGCTCTACATTACCAAAGGATGATCAGAAAAGGGATTCATCCAACGAACCATAAAAGACCACTGCGTTTTAGCAAGTTATACCTAGTAGGTTTCATTACGTAGAAGTTGTTCTTTAATTATTTTCATCTTAGGGGCACCTGGGTGGCTCAGTCACTTAAGCGTCCAACTTTAGCTCGGGTCATGATCTCGCGGTTCCTGAGTTCGAGCCCCACATCCCACTCTGTGCTGACCGCTCAGAGCCTGGAGCCTGCTTCTGATTCTGTGTCTCCCTCTTTCTTTGCCCCTCCCCTATTTGTGCTTTCTCTCTTTCTCTAAAATAAATAAAAATTAAAAAAAAATTTTCATCTTAAAGGTAAGATGATGATTATTTATTAGGCAGAGGCATTTTTTTCATTACTTTTACATTCTTCCATGTGCTATCTCTGTGCCATGATTTCTTTCTCTCCTTTCTTTCTTTCTTTTCTTTCTTTCTCTCTTTCTTTCTTTCTTTCTTTCTTTCTTTCTTTCTTTTTTGTCCTCTAGTTACTCCTATTTTAGGTCAATTTGAGATCAGAGGCAGAAGCCTGATCAGGGTAGAGGAGGAAAAAAAAAACAGCTACAGGAAGTAAAAGGAAATTACATATTATACATTTTTTTGTTAAAATTGGGATAAGATAAGTATTTGAAGGGAATTACTGCATGCCTCTGCATCTATACATTAAACTAAAGCACTTAAAAGGTTCTTGAGCCTTTAACAACATGAAATATTACAAAGCAACCAAAGGTAACATAGTGAATTTTAGCAATTATGGGATCATAGGAAAAGTAGGTGTTTGGTTAATGATGATTCTATTTTAGTTGCTTTTGAATCCACAAAATGATTTAAGCTAAAAGGTATAAAGACAATTTTGTTGTTGTTGCAAAGTAGATACATACTTAAATAGAATTTGGAAAATTAAAATCCAAATCCATGATCCTTTCCTGATAATTAGACCAAGGATTAAAATTTATGCTCTAGGTGCTAGCCTATCCCCAGTACTAAAGAGAAGTTACTACTTTCCACATAGTTTGTCTTTTGCCTGGTAAAATAACACCTGAAAAAATAATGTGACTTAGCTGACTTATAGTCCTGTCCTAGAAAATTCCACCCCAATAAAATAACCATTTTGTTTTGTTTTATTCAAGTCAATCATATCATCTGTGTCTTTTGTATCTTTTCCTCTCAAGTCAGTTATTTCCACCAAAATTCAAACATGCTCTCGTATCTCACAACTTCAAGCACAATACAGAAGGAAAAAAAAACAACAACAACAACAATGAAAAGTATTTGTTCCTTGACTCCCTGACCCACTGCAGTTATGGCCTTACCCAGACATGGCTCTTACGCTGTAAAATTCCTTTAGGGTTGGCTATTGCCTTAATTCTCCTTCACTTTTCTTATCCCTCCAGTCTGACTTCTGCTCCCATCATAGCACTGAAGTCTTTCTTACTAAAGTAGCCGATGTTTTCCTTCATATTAAATAAAACCTGCCAAAAGTATTCAACACAATTTTCTTCTTGTTCTTTTGGAAACCCTCTCTTCTCTTGGCCTCTGTTTTGCTATACATTCTTGATTTTTCTCCTGTCCTCTGGCCAGTACAATTTAGGGAATTTGGGGGGGGACCTTCCTCCCCCTCTTTCTCTTACTTTTAAATATTGAAGTCACTGGAGACAGAGAGCTAGATGCTCTTTTCTAGGCCCCTTTTCTGGAAAAACTCATTGATAAATACTTTCTATGTGCTGGTATTTCTCCAGCCTAAGCCTCTATCATGAGGTCCCAGCCAATGTGTCCAAATGATTATGTGATATATTCACTTGCCTGCCTCAGAGACACCTCAAATTTAACATGTTCACAATTGAACTCTTAATCAAATCCCTCCTGCCTCCATCTCTAGTCTAAATATATTTATTCTCCAGTATTTCCCAGCTCATCCATCCAGGTACTCATGCTAGATTCTTGATAACTATCTTCCTCTTGCCATACTTTCCACATCCCAGCCATCACTATTTTCTATTGAATGTACCCATATATTCACAGAAACTTGAGTTTCATCATACTTCCTTCATACTTTCCATATCCAAACCATCCCAGTGATTTTACTTTTAAATTATTTATCAAAACTTCAATTTCCCTCCATCTTCAATATATCTACTGGTCACAAAAATCACCATATTCACAAAAATCACCATCATCTCTTCTCTAGATGTGACAATTTTACCTCCTAGCTTATACTTCTATTGGTATCATAGCTTTCATCTACACATTCTCCAAAATAATAAGTTTCTTTAATGTTTTTGAGTAAACCATATTTAATGCATAAAGTACACTGACCTTAAGTATACAAATCGATAAACATTTACATATGTATATATCCATTTAGCCACAGTTTTGATCAAGACATAAAATGGTTACTATATTCAGAAGTTTCCCTCATATTCCTTTCTAGTCAATTCTCACCTACCTCATCTGAGGAAATCACTATTTTGACTTCTCTTATAGTCAATTAGCTTTGCTTTGAATTTCATATAAACTAAATCATGTGTACTAATATATGATTTATGTCTCACAATATAGTGTCTGTGGGATTCAACCAGGATAATTTTCAGTAGTGGTAGATTGGCCTTTTTTTATTACTAAATAATATCTCACTATATGAATATACAATTATTTTATCCCTTTTCCTATTGGGTGGGCATTTGGATTTTTTTCCATGTTATTGACTATCATGAATAAAGTTCATGTGGCTATTCTTTTTTTTTAATCTTTATTTATCTTGAGAGAGAGAGAGAGAGTGCGGACACAAGCAGGGGACGGGCAGAGAGATGGAGAGGGAAAGTCCATAGCAGGCTCCAAGCTCAGCAAAGAGCCCAATGTGGGGCTCAACACAAGTTTCAACACGGGATCCATGTCATGACCATGAGATCATAACCTGAGCCAAAATCAAGAGTTGATCTCAACCAACTGAGCCACCGAGGAGCCCTGTTATGTGGCTATTCTTATACACAACTTTTAGATGGGCTCCTTCGTGGTCCTATCTCCATCAAAATATATCTGTCTTGTAAATTCAGGAAAATCTTCTTAAAAGCTTGATTTCAATATGCCATTTCCTCTCCAAAAACTTTTTGCATTGGCCTTTAAATGCTCATCCCATTACATCTAAACCTGGAGGCCCAGTCAAAGGTCTCCATAATCAAATTCTGTTCTACATTTCCATGTGTATTTACCACTACTCTTCTATATGGACCCCTCACCATCAGACCGGCCTTTTTTTCCCCTTCAGTGTCCTCTTTTTTTCCCTTATTATTTCCAACAATATTTCCTTCCTCCAACTATTCTTTTCCTCAGGGAAAACCAGTGCATCCGTCTTTGCCTATTCAAGTCATGTTATCTTTTGACTCTCTTAAGTATCTTATTTAAGTAGCATTTGCTTTGAGGAATTTCTTCTGACCCAGCCTGAAAAAAGCACAATTTAGTATTTGATTATCTGCTTTTACTGCTTTCTGTTTAATGATTAATCAACTACAAAACTGAGATAATAAGATCAAACCATATGAGTACTTCTTCTAATGTCTGAGAATTCTTCCAGTCAAGTCTGTCATTTTACCACACTGTGATGGGCATCTTAATTTTGAGATTACATTACTAAAAAGTACATCAAATAACATGATATCACTTTGTGATTCAGCATGTGCTCTTGATCTTTTTATTTTTTCAAAGTAGGAAAACTAAGCAAGGCCTTGTGGTTTCAGTTCTAGATCTTACACCGAGGAGCTGAGATAAAGGACCACAATGGCCATTGCGAGTGACAGAAAAATGACATAAGAACAGAAGATAAAACAGTTACAAAGACAATTTGCAGAGGGCCCCATGGATACAGATAAGAGTAATAAAACATTTAGTGCCATTCAGTCAGAAGTTGCCAAAATCAGATGTGTAATGAAGTACAGAAATTAAAAAGATCAAAACTACCAGAAGGAAATACAGTCATCTGCCTTTCATTATAGAATTATTGAAGACTTTAGCATAATATCAGCAGTTAATATCACATGCAGAAAAGGCCAAAGAAAGAATGCAAAGAATGCTCTGGGATCTGTACACATTTCTGCTTCTGCCACTTCTTTTCATGGAAACCATTAAGAATACAGAACTTTAAGCCACATCCCAGTTGAATTAGTGCATGTTTGGCAACAATGCCAGCTGTCTTGTCTCCAATGCACAGATTCATAAACCTTTTCCCTACTTGCATCAAATGCATGTAGTACATATTAAATAAAAGTGATGTGGGGGGGGGGATGTCATAGCATAGAAAGAAGCAGCAAACCCACTGAGCGGTATGGCCAGAAGTGAGAACATTGTGACTGTCAGGGCTTGACTGATCAGGCACATTTGGAGGCAATCTGTTACTATGGCCACTTTTTGTCTTCATAGTACACATGGGTTCTTCACCCAGTATCTTTGTGCATCACCTACCATCACCTCCTCAGGAACATCACTATCTCACACTCAACAACTATTTCATGAGTTCATTCTTTACCCTGGAGACTTCCTCAATATATTATTACTGAAATATCAAGAAAAGGCAAACTATTATTGGATTACTTTCTAATATTCTAAACAAACTTCAAACTTTGGGCCTCTCTGGATAGCATTCATCCTTGACCTAAGCCACAGTTTTTTCTAATGCTTCAGCTCCCTCATGTGTTCTCATTCATAAAATAATCTCTTTGGAACACTGTGATTCATGAATCTGAGTCATTTTTGCATAGATCGATTTATGAATACCCCTCTCCTCATGTCAGCCTTCCCACCATCTGTGACATCCACCTGGTATGCATTAATGGACTTCATTCTTGTTTTTTTTTCTTTTTCCCCCATTAATGGACTTCTTAACCTGTGATCCTATCGTACTGTTACTGACATGTCAGCCCTATGACCCCCAGGACAGCCTTCTTCACCTCCTATCCACTAGAGACATATTACTAGACCAATGGTCACTTTTGATCTCATGCCTGCCTGATTCCTATCTTTTGGAGCACTTAGGGCTTCTGTCTTGATTCATATCAGTATTATATGTTTCAAGAGGTAAACATTTATAACTCAACCATTTCAAGGAAAAATATTATTAAGGAAGGATAAAAAAGGCAATGTGTTTCTGAAATATATTGACTTTTTAAATTTTATTGTTTTACTAACTGTACTTTACTATATAGCACCATCAATAAAAAAATACATCAAGAATTTTTATATAAAAAGTCACCACTACAAGTACTCAAAATCCCATGACCTTCCTCACTATGATTCTAGATAGCAATTTCCTTAACACAGAATTCTGAATATTTGCATGATTAATTTTATCATTACTTTCCTATTTTTCAGTAATTGTTAAAAAACGCAGTCGAACCTAAAAATGACCTTACCTGCTAACAACACGGAAAACCGGTATGATTTTACTATATGGAAACAAAAGATTCTCTTTTACACTATTAAGATTAATACATTTTAAATTTCTTAATACAAACTTTCATCCTTATGAATGAATTGTTGAAAAATTATCGATTCATAGTACTGCATTATTAATTGTTCCAGTGAGCTGAAAATCTCCATTTTAAAAATCTTGGTTTTAAGTTACCCACTGAATATCAATGGTTTCTTCATTTGATGGACTGTTAAGTTAAAAAAAATGGAGGAAAAATAAGATAAATTTCAGGGTTTAGCTGACATATTTTAAAACATACTGGCATTAAAGATGCCTGCTTTGTAACAGAAAATTCCCAAGATATTTATTCCTCCCTCATTGTATTAAAAAATTATCTTCAGTTGAAAACTAGACATTTGTGTTTTCCAAGATATTTTCATCTTCTTGCTGGGCAATCAGTTCAGCTGCATCCATTTTTTATTCTCCCCTAACGCTTCTTGAAATTAATTATTTATTGACGAAACTGAATTTAGATAAATATGGCAATTTAAAAAGCTGTAAACCTGGAAACTATTTTAAATAGCTTTTAATTTCTAAAATAAATTCTTCCTCACTAAGGCTATCTGTTCAAATGCATACTCACATGCACCGTATTCCCAGGAGAGGAGCCATCTAATTGAACATGATAGTTTACAGCCCCAAGACGTGTTTGTCATACCCAGAATGTTGAATATTTACAGTCATTACAGAAGTGGCCATGTAATAAAACTCTCAGAGGATTGAAAACTAAACAGAATCTCAAAGCTAAATCACATTTATGCTGTATGAATGTGGAACTATATTGATCAAGTAGTCTGATTTCACCAAACAACTATGTTAGCTGTATTCTTTATAAAATTTGAAAATAAATGCACACGTTGTGAAGTAGGAACTCTTCATATATAACTAAATTATGTTTCATGAACATGCTCACAGGTTGGTCATTTTGAAACTTCGGTTATACTTTCTTACAGAAATTATGATTAGATTTACTGTGCGGTCCACAAAAGCATCTTTAGCCCAAAATGTGGCTGTAATAATGATGGGCCCTTTACTCTTCTTTGATATTATGGTTTTTTTTTCAAATTCTTACATTGTTCAGGTCACTGAAATTTTCTGGCCCTAAACCACTATAAAGTTAAGACTTATCTCTTTCAAGATGTGATCATTTGGAGTTCTGTCCTCTGTCTCTAATATTAGAAAAGTACCTGAAATGAGGTATGGACATGTTGCCATGGGTACATGAAAAGACTCACAGTCCAGGAGTTGGTGACATGGGAAGGGAAAGGTTGGGTTCGATGCAAATTTATTGGCAGAGGCTGTTTATATGTACAGGTTATAAGGGATAAGCAATTCTTATGATATTTACCTAAACAGACTTCATTCTATTTTTTTCTCCATTTAATTAACCAGCATTTTTACTAAGTAAAGCAGTTTTATCCACTGTTTTGGAAGCCTATAAATAGAATTACAGTCAAACGAATGATTAAATTGGACAAAGGGGCAATTTTCTTTACGATTCCAAATCTCTATGGGTTTAAAACATTTCATCTGTACCCTTATATACCACTGTTAGCCTGTGGTAGATTTTACCATTAAAAAAAGGCTCACCTCACATTTCAAAATGTTGCCACTGCCTTCCTCAAATAGAATTGTTTTTCCTGCTAACAGCGTAAGGTGGCGGGGGCGGGGGGGGGGGGGGGGGCGGGAAGCAAGAGAAAAGAAAGGACTACTATTTCACATCCATTGGAATGCCTATTATTAAACAGAAAATAACAAGTTTCAGTGAGGATGTAGAGGAACTGGAATTCTTGTGCATTTCTGGAAGGAATATAAAATGGTACAGCCACAGTGGAAAAAACCAGTATGGTTATTCCTAAAATAAATAAAGATAGAATTACCATATAACCTAGCAAATCCACTTCTAGACATATATTTAAAAGAACTGAAAGCAGAGGCTTGAACAGATATCTATACACGCATGTTCATAGCAGCGTCATTTAAAACAACCAAAATGGGACACCTGAGCGGCTCATTCAATCGAGCATCTGACTCTTGCTTTTGGCTGAGGTCATGATCTCGTGGTTGTGGATTTGAGTCCCACCTCAGGCTCTGCACTGACAGCACAAGCCTGTGGGGGAGATTTTCTCTGCCCCTCCCTCTCTCTCTCTTTCTCAAAATAAATATATTAAAAATAAAATAAAATAGCCAAAAGATGGAAGAAACCTGTCAATCTTATTGACAGATGAATGAGTAAACAAAATGTGGTAACAGACATATAGTGGAATATTATTCAGCCTTAAAATGGAAGGAAATTCTAACATGGAAGAAGTGTGAAGATATTCTACTAAGTGAAATAACCCAGTCACAAAAGGAAAAATACTGTATTATTCCACTTACATGAGATCCCTAGAGTAGTCAAATTCACAGAGACAGGAAGTAGAATGGGAGTGGTTAGGAACTGGCAGAAGGAAAAACAGGAAGTTATTATTTAATGGTTATTATTTAAATAAATGAGGTTACTATTTATTTCAGTTTTGCAAAGTGAAAACAGTTGTGGAAATGGTTGCACAACGATATTAATGTACTTAACGCCATTGAACTGCACACTTAAAGATGGCTAACATTTTTAATTTCATGTTAAGTATACTTTACGATAATTTAAAAATATATAAATCAAGTGATTAATTAATGGCTAAAGTATAAGTTAGGTTATTTTAATAATATGTTGCTAATTTATGGCATTATAACGCCTGGTGATCAATACTTTTTTCCCTCTGATAAAGGAAGCATTTGGATTGACTGAAACCTTAAAGAATATTGGACCCCACTAGAAAACAAATGTCACATCCGAACACAAGGGGCTTTATGAAGCAAGGTCAGTTTCCAGTTAACATAGAAATTCATATTCTGTGGCTAACCCTGGAAATTCTTACTGTTAAAGGTGGAGATACACACAGTTTTGGTTTCAAGTGACAGAAACCCAGCTCCGCCTGCTCTACAAATGAAAGGAAATTCAAGAAAGGATACTATGTTAGTTCTTGGAGTCACAAAGATATGTTAAATGATCATGCTGCAGGGAGGATGGAATTGTCATACAGGTAACCACTGAGAACAGGAACTCAAAAACATCTGGATTTTTATCAACAATGTGTGCTTTTCTGAGTGTTGACTTCTTATTTTCTCTCTCCTGTCTCTCCTCTCTCTGTTTCTCTCTCTCTCTCAACTTTCCCTTTTTTGCTGAACTCCTTCTTCTGCACAGTATAAAATACAGCCACTAACAATGGTTGGCTTATAATATCTTCAGCACTTGAGAGACTAGTCAACTCTTATTAGATCTTACATATAAAACTCCTAGAGAAGGAATTCATTTGCCTTACTTGGATAAGGTTACCGTCTTTAGATCAATCTAATGTCACCAGAATATGTTTTGTGGGAACCTCATATTTCCCACATGGATAGGACGGTTAAGGATACAATTTTTGGAAGAAAGGAATGGTGGATATATAAGGACTGAACTAAACAGACAAAACTATGCCTATTTTTATTATTTTTTTTGCACTTCATTTCTTTTATCGATGCTAATTATTTTTACGTGTTTATTTACTTTATTTTTTTTATTTCAGGGAAGCTACCAACTGATTGCGCTTCGACCTTGCCTGCATACAGTATAATTTACAGGAAAATATTATACTATTTTTCATATTTATTATAATGCCACTTAAATATACAAAATATACAAACTCATTATGCTTATAAGCTCATAAAATATAAAACAAAAATTACAGTTAAACACAAATGCTAGAAGCCAATAATGTAGAAATTAATGATATCTGATTTTAATTAACTAAATGAAATAGATGATGTTATTTTTCTGTAATGAAAATATTATTTGCAATTTCAATATAATTCTGATTATGATGAAGCAATGCTTTTCAGTTTTCATGGAAATAGTACCATATTCACTGTGATGGTAATTCTCTTATGAGTATTATCTTTTACAAACACTGCTCAACTCATTGCTACAGAGTGCTAAATTGTTATTTGGCCTTCACTTCATTCATAATTTCTAAATCCATTGTCTCTATTACTTTCACATTGTTGTATAATGATTGAAGTGGCGTTCTTAAAAAATGAAACATGAAAATCACACAGTAGTATACACTTCCAAGGCTGTTTTTTTCAGATTATGCAGAGTATGGATATGTAATTTTAGAAAATAATCAACATACATTCACACTATTAGGAAACAGTTGCGAGGCACCTGGATGGCTCAGTAGGTTAAGCATCTGACTCTTGATTTTGGTTCTGATCATGATCTGACAGATAGTGGGATGGAGCCCCTCATCAAGCTTTGTGCTGACAGTGCACATCCTGTCTGGGATTCTCTCTTACTTCCTCTCCCTCGCTCTCTTCCCCTCCCCACTCCATTCTCATTCTCTCTCTCAAAGTAAATAAAAAAAGAATCGCTACATTATAACATATAAGAGTATTATAACATAAAATGTAGGTCCTTAGCTTGAGAAACCCTGAAATAAAATGACAGGGAAAACAGAAAGAGGAGCTCGAAAGACAATTGAAAAGTAGACAATCGAGAAGAAGAATGAACAGTTTTCCTCCTTTAGCCATACTATTTGATTTGAAAGGCAAAGCATTCTCAGAGCAAATATTCTCTGATATTTTAGGATTACTCTTCTATTTGCACTAAAGCCTGAACAAAGGAAATAAAATAAGGCAATTTGGATAGTTTTCATTTGGGCTGTCCATGTATATACCTTGGTAAACTGAAATGACTGTGCTGAGTGAATCCATTCTAACTAAAGGTATATAGATTTGGCGATAGATCATCTACTTTTGCAAATCTGAAAATAACCTAAAAAAGAAATTCACAATTATTATTGAAAAAGGAAGATGCTTTAGTTACTCTTAAAATTAATTCAAAATGTTATTACTGAAAAGAACAATTATGTATATTATAATTTATCATGGACATAATACAAATAGGTGACTTGAGAATAATTTATGATAACTAATTAAAGAATGATACAGATGATTTATGCTCTAATTCTTTTTTTTTTAATTTTCATGTTCTAATTATTTTTGTTTAAAGTTTATTTATTTTGAGAGAGAGAGAGAGAGAGCATGAGTGGAGGAGGGACAGAGACAGAGGCAGAGTGAGAGGGAGTAAGAGAGAATCCCAATTAGGCTCTACACAGTAGTGCAGAGCCCAATGCGAGGCTCGATCCCACAAACTGTGAGATCATGACCTGAGCCGAAAGCTACAGTCAGATGCTTAACCAATGGAGCCACCCAGATACCACTATACTCTAATTCTTAAGAGCATGACATTTTGAGGATTAAAGAATTTTTTTTTAAACTTTTAACATTTTTTTATTTATTTTTGAGACAGAGAGAGACAGAGCATGAACAGGGGAGGGTCAGGGAGAGGGAGACACAGAATCTGAAACAGGCTCCAGGCTCTGAGCTGTCAGCACAGAGCCTGACGCGGGGCTCAAACTCACGGACCGCAAGATCATGACCTGAGCCGAAGTCGGCTGCTTAACCGACTGAGCCACCCAGGCGCCCCAAGGCTTAAAGAATTTTTAATATCAACATCATATATTTGAACATATCACTAAATAAAACAGCTAGCCAGCTGGTTAAGTTCAACCATATAATTAAGAGTAAATCATCCAAACATGCCAGTTAAAAGGCAGATATGGTCATATAGGATTTTAAAAAATTAGATGATATGTCTACAAGAAACACACAATAAATATAATGCTATAAATAGGTAAGGGACACCTGGGTGGCTCAATCAGTTGAGCATTTGACTCTTGATTTTCTCACAGGTCATGATACCACTCATGGGTTGGAGCCCTGAGTAGGGCTCATTGCTGAGCATGGAGCCTGCTTAAGATTCTCTCTCTCTACCTCTGCCTCTCTCCCCAACTTTCATGCACTCTGTTCCTCAAAAAATAAAATAAAATAAAATGAAAATAGATAAAAGTAAAATGTTGAAAAAAGACATGTCATGCAAACACTAAACTAATGAAATGTGGAGTAGCTGTATTAATATCAGATCTAGTAAAATTCAGAACACGTAATAATGCCAGAGATCAAGATAATGAAAAATGACTCAATTCATTCAGAAGACAAAACTCCTAAGGTACACCTAAAGGTGTACACACCTTAGAGTTTCAAAATTCATGAAGGGAAAAAAAATGACAAAAAAAGGAGAAATTAATAAAATCACAACAATAATCACAGACTCCACTCTCATTAATGCATAGGAAAAAAGAAAATATGAGTAAAAATATAGAAGACCGAATTAGTGAAATTCAAAGCATTAAGGTTATAAATGGGTTTAGCAATGTCCCATGATTAAAGGTCAATGTATAAAAATCAATTGTATTTATATAGTCTAGTAATAAACTGGAAATTAAACTATATAAAAAACTTATTAAAGCACGAAAATCATGAAATTCTTAAAGATACATTTAACAGGGGCGCCTGGGTGGCTCAGTCAGTTGTGTCTGACCACGGCTCATGACATGATCTTACGGCTCGTGGGTTCGAGCCCTGAGTCGGGCTCTGTGCTGACAGTTCTGAGCCTGGAGCCTGCTTTAGATTCTGTTTCTCCCTCTCTCTCTGCCCCTCCCCTGCTCGTGCTCTATCTCTGTCTCTCTCTCTCTCAAAAATAAATAAACATTAAAAGCAAGATACATTTAACAAAATATGTGTAAGATTTGTATGCTGCAAACTTTAAATGAAAGAGAAAAAAGATACCACCACAAATGAAGATTTATACTAATTCCATAAGTCAGAATACTCAATGTTAATATGTCAATTTTTCTCAATTTGATTAATAATTTAAATGCAATCCCAATTATAACCAGAGTGTTTTCTATAGAAACAAAGATACTGGTTTGAAAAATTCACATTGAATGTTAAAGGTAAATAACTAGATTAATACAGTTCTAAAAAAGAACAAAACCAGGAGACTCACACTAGCTGATTTCACTATTCAAAAATCAAGACAGTTTTGAATAACCCGTGAATCAGAGAAATAGGTTAGAGAATGCAGAAGTAGATCGAACATTAATAGATCCATAAATATATACTCAGTAGGCATAAGTGCCAATGTAATTCAATGGGAAATGGATAGTATGAGCACAAAATGAATTGTGACACGACATAAAAAATTAATTTGAAATGGATCATAGAAATAAACATAAAACCTAAAACTCTCTCTATATAGATATACATATATATATATCTAGATATAGATACATACATATATAGATATATATACACATCTATCTAGATAGATAGATATACATATATCTATATATATTAGCAGAAATACATGATCGCCTATATTTGTGACCATGAGTTAAACAAATATTTTGATAAGACAAAAAACACTAATTAGAAAAGAAAAAAAAATTAAAATATCTTGCTTTTCAAAATACACTCCTGAAAAAATGAAAAGATAAGCTACCGAAGAGAAGAACATATTCATAAAATATATTCTGATAAAGGACTTGGATCCTTAATGTATAAAGAATTCTTCCAACTCAGGAATGAAATACCAAATAAAATCCCAACACGGGGAAAACATTTTGAACACATTACTGAAAAAGAGATACAGATGGCAAAAAAAATTGATAAAGAAAAAACATTATGAGCCATAAGGGAAATAGAGATTAAAACAGTGTCATACCACCACAGACGGTCCCTGACTTACGGTGGTTTGACTTACAAGTTTTCAACGTTATGATGGTGCAAAAGTGATATGCATTCAATGGAAACAGTACTTCGAATTTTGAATTTTGCTCTTTTCCCAGGCTAGTAATACGCGGTCTGATCCTGTATCACAATGCCGGGCAATGGCACTGAGAGTGGCAGCTCCCAGGCAGGCACCTGATCACAAGGATGGACACTGATACACGTAGATACCTTCTGTATTCACAAAACCATTCTGGTTTTCACTTCTGGTATGGAATTCAATAAATCACATAGTATATTCAACACTTTATTATAAGTAGGCTTTGCGTTAGATGATGTTGCCCAACTGTATGCTAACGTAGTGCTCTGAACATGTTTAAACGATAATGTTCAGTATATTAGGCATATTAAATACACTTTTGATTTATAATATTTTCAACTTATGATGGGCTTATTGGAACATAACCCCATCATCAGTTGAGGAACCAAGAATCAAGTAAATTCTGTAATTGGAGAAGAAAGGGTTGGGAGAGAATTACTAACCTCTTTGAAGAATCTCTTTATTATTTATATCCTCTATTTACTTTTACAAAGTACCAGTCCACTTACCTATATTTTTGTTTTGGCTTAATATTTAAAACATCAATTGAGGGGCACCTGGGTGACTCAGTCAGTTGAGCGTCAGACTTCAGCTCATGTCAAGATCTCACTGTTAGTGGGTTCGAGCCCTGCATTGGGCTCTGTGCTGACAGCTCAGAGCCTAGAGCCTGCTTTGGATTCTGTCTCCCTCTCTCTCTCTGCCTCTCCCCTGCTTGCATTCTGTCTCTCAAAAAATAAAATTAAAAATTTAAAAAAAAACATTAAAACATCAATAGACAGAGCATGATTTTTACCTAATCCGTTAAAATTTACCATGATAAATTAATTTAGAACTATGAAGAGATTTAAAAAAAGTGGAAAAGTCACTTAACTTCCTGTGCATTGCATTACCTATTGGACTGAAAAAAAAAAGTGTTATTTTTGTACCTTCAATATTTGCAATGCAGCTACAATTTAATCATGTTTTCCATCTGGTAGAACAGGAACTTCAAAATAGAAACCGTTTGTATGAAGCCTTCTAGCACAATTCCAAAGAAAATTATAACAATCTAATGCTATATGTCACCTAATATGTATCAGGCACTCTTCTAAACACTTCGCACATATCCATCCTTTTATCTTTGTAACAACGCTGTGATATAAAAACAAATGGGGTTGTTTGAGGATAAAACAAAATGCCAGACTCCCTTGGAGGGTGTATTTAAAATCTTTTTTTTTTTAATGTTTATTTATTTTTGAGAGAGACAGAGACAGAATGCAAGTGGGTTAGGGGCAGAGAGAGAGGGAGACACAGAATCCCAAGCAGGCTCCAGGCTCCGAGCTGTCAGCACAGAGCCCCACAGGCCCGAATCCAGGAGTTGTGAGATCATGACCTGAGCCAAAGTCTGACGCTCAACTGACTGAGCCACCCAGACACCCTCTGGAGGGTCTATTTAAACTTCCAAGTTTTAGAAGATGCGGATGCTTGAGTGTGGACTTAAACAGAACTGGTCACATTTTCTTGTCGGTACGTTTAACTGAGCTATATTTTGTACATCGTTTTCATTAGTAATTTGTAGCATGGAGTTTAGAATACACTCTGCAGCTATATGCATGATGAGTACAAACAGTAAATTTAAAGAGCTTCTCAATTCCATAAATTTGAAAAAAAAATCAAAATTTTGATTTCTAATATATTGTATAAAATTGTATACATAGAGTAATAAATTTCTCATTCTCTGGGTATCTCATTATTGCCAGTGAATATAGTTGATATGATAAATTTGAAAAAAATCAATATTTTGATTTCTAATATACTGTATAAAACTGTATACCTAGAATAGTAATTTTCTCATTCTCCAGGCATCTGTTTATTGCTAGTGGATATGGTTGATATGTTCTCTTTTTTACCAGAAAGAAGTGAAGGATAGCCTTTATTTTTAGATGGAAAGTTTTGAAATCACCTATGAAATAAGGATTATTGAACATCATCTTGAACTACTTAAAGCGAATATTGATTCTCAAAAATGGAGAATATTCTTTGAATTTTATTTTTGTTTCGACTCCATGGGAATTATTTTCCTTCCTAATACTTTACAGGACTATTATAACTTTGTTAATAAAGTTAAGGGTAAATAAAAGGGAATAAATTCACATGTGTACACAATCCAAGCTAGATGTTCAGCCAAAAGACAGAGAGGTACAGACCACAAGGAGTGAAGGTGTAAGAAGGAGTGTAAGAGGCAGGGATGAAGTTGGGGTATATTGGATTCTTCATTACTGCACTGACTCATAGACCACAGTTTCCTGTAACTAAGGGAAATTAGTAGCATATAAATGTCAGTTGGGCTATATGCACATATATCTTCGTTGATCATTTTGTTCCCACAGATTTTTCTTTCACTTAATTTTACCACTTCTATTATATTAGGAAGCCAGCAATAATCGCCCCTCCCCCCAATCATTTATTTTTTTTACTGGTGGAAATTTGACTAATTTAAATATGGAGATCCTTTAGAAAAAATTATATTCTATAACTTATCTACTGTTAGGTGTTGGGAAGAATGGAAGCAGAATTTCAGTATACAGTAATTTCCACACTTTGTACTTTGGCTTCCTTTTAAACCTGGAGATCTTGGTATTAACATTGAAAGTGACGTTTGGGCCTGTCTAGTCCATCATTTCATCAAATACGAAAGTTCCTTCCTTGAACGTATTCATGAGTGTGTGTGTACTAGAGATATCACAATCAAAAACTGGGGCAAAATCTCTTGAATTTATGTTGAATCTGGAAAAAAATTGTGTTTATATGAATTTTAACAAGACACTTATTAGGTATTCATTTCAAAGTTCCTGAATAAATTGACTCGCTACAGGTTTTCTTCTCCCCTCTCTTTATAGTACAATCCCCAAGGCCATAACAATGCCCATCACCATATCCTGTCAGAGAGTGATTCTTCTGAAGCTTCCTATGACAGCTTCTTCCTTTTTTTCTTACTGCATTATTGGTGAGGTGTTCCTGGTTCGAGACATTGACAGAACAAGGCTCCCTTCGCACACACTTTTTATCCCTATCCTACAAAAGCCTATTTTGAGAAGAATTGAAAGCACACTGGATAACGCAGGCAACAGCAAATGGTTTGCTTCTGACATGAGTATTGCAGGCACTACCGCTGGCTTCAAAGGAGGATTTGAAGTGACAGTAAGGATGCTCTTGAAATAACTTTGCACGACTAAGGTTTACAGGGATGACTGAAATATGTTAGCTATATAATAAAAATCGCGAATATGAAGGCAGACATTTTATTTTGATTATACACCCACACTGCTTCTCTGAAAAAAATGTGGAAAAAATATGAGGACAAATTGCTATATCTTGAGAGCTATGAAAAAAAAAGGGTGAGGTTTGTCAAACATAATAAAGGCTAACTCATGAAAGACCATAATTAAATAAAATTAGGGGTGTTTGGTGGTTCAGTCAATTAACTGTCTGACTCTTGGTTTCGGCTCAGGTCATGAACCATTTCATGGTTCGTGAGTTCTAGCCCCAAGTCAGGCTCTGTGCTGACAGGGCAGAGCCTGCTTGGGATTTTCTCTCTTCCTCTCTCTTTGTCCCTCCCTTGCGCACGCTCTCTCTCTCTCTCTCTCTCTCTCTCAAAACAAATACACTTAAAAAAGCAATTTAAAAAATAATAATAAATAAAATTTAAAACTCAATCTCAGTAATTTCAGCAGCTCAACAGCTACACATGGCTAGAGGCTGTGGTGCTCAACACCATTGTGAATATTCCCATCATCATGGAAAGTTCTACTGGAGAGCCTCAATAGAGAAAAACTAATATGAAATGGCAATTTTCCAGTTTTAGTGGAGCAATCTTGCAAAATATATACACTTATTTATAAAATAATCTAAAAGATCACAGGAAGAGTCAGTGATATTTAGTAACTGATCTCTTGGTGTGCCTGGGTGGCTGAGTCAGTTAAGTGTCCAACTTTGGTTCAGGCCATGATCTCACAGTTCGTGGGTTTGAGTCCCGCATTGCGCTCTGTGCTGACAGCTCAGACCTTGGAGCCTGCTTCAGATCCTGTGTCCCCCTCTCTCTCTGTCCCTCCCTCTACATCTCCCCCACTCATGCTTTCTCTCTCTCTCCCTTCCTCCCTCCCTCTCTCTCAAAATAAATAAGTAAACATTAAAAAAAAAAGAATATACATAGGTTTTTTAAATGTGTTACATATTTTATAGTTTCTGTTGTTTTATATTATATTATTATGTATAATTATATTACATGCATATATATTATCTATATGTGAGAGAGGGAAAGAGAGAGAGAAATTATTGCTGCTATAGAAAAAAGTTTGTTGCCTTTTAAAATTTAAATTGCATCCAGGACAGGGGCATCTGGGTGGCTCAGTTGGTTAAGCGTCCAACTTCGGTTCAGGTCATGATCTCACAGTTTGTGGGTTTGAGCCCCGCATCGGGCTCTGTGCTGACAGCTCAGAGACTGGCACTAGCTTCAGATTCTGTGTCTCCCTCTCTCTCTACCCTTCCCCCACTCATTCTCTGTCTCTCTCAAAAACTTAATAGTAACTGATTCCTACAGATTGAAAAAACTACTTTAAAATATTGCATTCTTATAGACATGAATAGGATTTGAGGGAAAAACCAAAAAATAATAAAATTAAAAATAAGATTTGAGGGAGGAAACATATAATTTTGATACATTTATATTCTAAACTATTTTAATGCTGTTTCTCACTACTTCCAAATATATTACACCTTCACTGTTTAACTAGCAAAAAACAAATCTTAAAACATGACCCTTCTTCCCAAACTCCCAGCCCTGAGCCCTTTTTAGAGAAGAAACTTATATCTGATTGAGTTTTACATGAGAAAAAAACAGTCTCTGAGGACTCTTCCAACTTTTAATATGCACTGTTTTGAAAAGTTTAAAAATATAGTATGTTGAATACAGCATAAGCAAGTAACACTATTGGGTGATTTAGTCTTATTTGCATTTACAACTTTAGAGCTAATGTACAGTCTCATTTTCAGATACCTTTAGTTACGCTCGCTCTTTTATACTGTACAAAATCTACTTAAAGGGGATTGGACTGTGATCATGCGGATGGTTTACCACATATTACAATGCTTTATTATTACAGCATGACTTTAGAATGACTTCATTTCTCACAGGTGATAGGGCTATCTTTGAGTTATACTAGCAATTCCAATTGAGGCAATAAAAAGCATTCTGTTTATTCCGCAAAGAGTATACTAGTCCGTTAGCCTTCTTTTTCAAAAAGATTTCTGACTTGAGTATATTTTCATCTTTTTCCTCGATCTATATGGGTAGGACGAGAAAAATATTTAGCTTCCTCTGGATTATTGTATTGTGACACAAAATTAAAAGGGAGTGAATCGTCCCCAGTGAAACAGGATCGAATGCAAACAGATAAGGTATTTTCTAATTTTGACCTAAAGCTTCAAAAAGCTCAATGGACTCAGGCTACTTCATAGGAAAGAAAGATTAACACCCTGGAAGGGCAGTCACTGAAATCAGCATAGGCCACCGAACAGAGGATGAGTGGTATTTAACACCATTCAAAAGAAAAACAGCCATATTTAGTTCTGCGAAGTATCCAGCATCAGATGAGCCTCATCTGCCACGTGACAGTTGCAAAGGCAGGAAAAAGCAGTCTGATTTTCCCCACAGTAATTCTAATTTATTTAGCGTGAATTTCAGCTTCTAACTTGCCAAAATACAACCATACGCATCTTCTTAATTATACCATGGTCTGGTTTTTGGGGAACCTGGCAAGCAGGCTAATTTCTGTAGAAGGAGATAAGACTCATTAATTTTCCAAGAAAGAGTAAAAGAACAGAATTAAGGACTTTTTTTGAGAGAAAGGAGAAGCTTTTTCAATTTTAGAGCTTGACTGATGCTGGTAAAATACTCTCTCCTTCCTCAACAGGCTGGAAAACCCACTCACTAAGAAGAAAATGGAAGAAAAAGGTGCCTTTTGGTTCTTTTCCACCATTCTCCCAATCTGGCCCCACAGAACACAATACTGGCACCATGGAAAGAACTGTGCCTAAGACCCAAAGTTTTAAGAAAAACTTCCCTTACTTTCAGAATATCAAGAGGCACCTTGGGGCGCCTGGGTGGCGCAGTCGGTTAAGCGTCCGACTTCAGCCAGGTCACGATCTCGCGATCCGTGAGTTCGAGCCCCGCGTCAGGCTCTGGGCTGATGGCTCGGAGCCTGGAGCCTGTTTCCGATTCTGTGTCTCCCTCTCTCTCTGCCCCTCCCCCATTCATGCTCTGTCTCTCTCTGTCCCAAAAATAAATTAAAAAAAAAGGTTGGAAAAAAAAGAGGCACCACTGGAACACATCTTGTCAATTTATCTTTCCTAAATCTAAATTTAAAAAGCCGGGTAATGGGGCGCCTGGGTGGCTCAGTCGGTTGAGCATCCGACTTCAGCTCAGGTCACGATCTCGCGATCCGTGAGTTCGAGCCCCGCGTCGGGCTCTGGGCTGATGGCTCAGAGCCTGGAGCCTGCTTCCGATTCTGTGTCTCCCTCTCTCTGCTCCTCCCCCGTTCATGCTCTGTCTCTCTCTCTCTGTCTCAAAAATAAAATAAAACGATAAAAAAAATTTAAAAAAAAAAGCCGGGTAATAGAAAATAGAAGAAGTAGTGAATGAATAGGAAAAAAAAAAAAATATATATATATAAATATTGTTCACTGGCATCAAGTCAATGGCATCCAGTAGAGAGCTTCTAAGGAAATTTTACTTTTATCCAACAATGATAAGCTCAGTTTCACGTTGCGTTAATAACTCTATAGATAATGTTGATAGACGTTTTAATAGGATGCACAAATGATATCTTGAATTACATCATAGTTTAAAGATAGCACAGCTAAATTAAAAAAAAAAAAGGTTTTATGCAGACAGTGCCCTTGGATATACATAAGAGGAATATATTTTCTAAATCTATCCTGATGCATTCATTTCTGATTTTTTCCTCCAAAGGGAAAAAAAAAGTTTATTTTCAGAAGGACCCTCTCTGTAGTATGTATCTGCTTTAAAGCAAGTGTAATACAGTAAAAAAGTAGACTATGAGGAGAAAAAAATATTTTCCAGAAAGGCAGAAACCAGTAGCATTTCACACTAGATAAAACTAGGTTGGAAGAAATATTCATAAGCAAATAGCAAGGATTTTTTTTCTACCTTTACTTCACACTACTACAGAAATGCCTAGTATTTACCTACACATGCTCCCATGGATTTGATGTCGTCTGCACTACAGACTTAACTATCATTTAATGATATTTATCAATGAAGTAAATGTAAATTTTTCTGGAAAGAAAAGCTAGTCCAGGTATGAAAATGGGACTACTAGCTAGTGCTCTCATTATTATGGCTCTGCTATTTGAGATCATTTCTAATTCCTCCAAAGTTACTGAATTAATAAATTTTTATAGGATTATCCTCCATGCTTCCAGAGGTTTCTATGGCTTGATTCCTAAATATTTAGTATCTGCCTCAGTAGCTTGTAAGAGTTAAAATGAATTTTCTTATTTTACAAATATGCATATCAAAGTTCTATTTGCTACATCACTGAGAAAGAGATATGGTGGGGGGGGGAGGGAGGGAGGGGAAAGGGAATAAGAAGTATAAAAAATGGGTTTTGAGTCAGCTGTTTAATAACATTGTCATTTTAAGAACACTATGAATGAAGTCTACCAATTTTCCCTTTCTCTCTTGTTCTCTTTCAGGTTATTTAGCAATCAAGAGAAAGTTAGGTTGGGGCACCTGTGAAGAAAAAAATATGGTACTTTCCAGAATACACATTTGATATGCATCAGAGAAGTATGTTTCCATTTTTCAGTGTGATCATGACAGCATTACCTTAAAAGCTGTTACTCATTTTCATTTGGTGTTATTAGTACGATTAGTTGTTTTCTTTAGAATTATCAGAAATGACTTGTCTTACTTGCAGCATCTTCAATCAATATAAAGCTAAAGCAGTTATATTGTATTTTTAAAAGTACAAGATTAAGAGGAAAAATTTTCCTCTCTTGCTTATTGTTCAAATGTAAAGTGCTGGTTAGCTTGAAAACACTACACACAAAAGAATTTTTATAGTTGTAAGAATATAAAATCAAGAACGGCTGAAGTCTATGAATGGGAAAGAGAAAAAATGGTCTCTTCTTATTAATTTAGAATGTTTTCAGATTCTTCCTGGTTTCATTTTTTTTTCTTCATTTGCTCTCTAATCTTTATTCTTATCACCTTTCACTTGGGAATTGAATAAAATGTAGACCATGTATACAATACATATAAAAAACATTCTGCCAAACTTCTTCCTGCTTTGGAAATCACAAATTCCTTTAAATTGTCCTTAAACCTGCCAATGGCATATAAGACAAGATCACCAAAGTGCTTAGAACTTCTCAACAGAAAGATAATCAATAAAGCATTATTATGGCAGATTCTGACATTTGCATTTAGAATCTTTTCTCTTAAAGAAAATGGTTCATTATATAGAAGTGACTTAATGCTTTAGGCTGAACTTCCTAGGAACCTGAATTATTTAGTCTGAACCTTATCTCAAGTGAAATATTTTTTTAATGGAGGTATTTTTCCCAAGCAATGTGATAATTCATGATGATGGCACTTAACACATATTGATAACCAATTTAAAAATATTTCAAGTTTTTCTATCACCTGGAACTACTCCACCACTTCTGTCATCTCTGATGACACTTCTGGCTTTTAATATATCCCTTTTCCAGCCCATGAAGTTTCATTTTAGCCTGATATCACATATCACCCAATTCAGTCTTGGTATCAATGTCACTCATTTCAAATACTAATCATTCTTCAAGGTCTGATTCATATACTTCAAGGAATTTTTTCTTCAGTGTTCTATCTTTATTCAGGTCCCATGCTATTTTGTGGTACTATTCCAGCATTGACCATATGCAAGGTTTTGTTTTCTGGTTATTTCTGTAAATATCACCATTCTCTACTGGATTATAATCATGGTGAAACTGTCATGATAAACCCCACTGTGGGGTCTCCCCCCTAGGAGGCTTCAATGTTAAAAGTCAAGAAAGCTCAACATCTGGGCTCACTATAATTTTGTAGGCTATAACCTCTAATGAACTGCCTGCCAAAGAATACAAAATTGAATTTTTATCTCCTTTGTTTTGAACTCCTTAAGCCTTCCTTACTGAGATGTCTGAGACTATTCTCAATAACTAAAACTAAGCCTACCTTTGCTCTTGTCCAGCTTGAGTGGGTATAGAGAAGGTGTACTTCTTCTGTCTATATCCCACCTACATGGCATTTTTAAAAGTGGTCCTACACCACAAGAACAAAGGAGGTCAGTGGTGACAGTGGGGGTTGGGGGTGGGTCTACTCATGGAAGAGCTTAAAAGGGTCTCCTTGTATTTCTACTGCCCAAGAATAGTACGTGAAAACATCTGATTAGATATTTTTTCTCCAAGAAATGTGCCACACGGAATGCCCTTTTCATTCTCTATTTTACTAATCAAAACCTTATGTTACGTTCTAAGAAAGAGCTTAATTGGCATCACTTTAATTAAAACACTACTGATCAACTTCCCTGACCAATCACTTTCTTTGAAACCACTTAAAATACCTACTTCAAATGTGTATAATTTTTCACACTTTTAAATATTTTATATTTTTATTTTAAAAATATCTGCCTCAAAACTTCTATTACAGTGATATAGTATGCTGTTTTTATATTTAAATCATACAGGACATATTAAAAACATAATAGATGATTGCAAATTTTTATATGAATAAAAGTTCATAATGTATTTTAACACAATAGACATGTAGGGGAGATAAATCAATAACTAGTATACATTTTATTGATACTCTCAATTTAATATTCATACATTGGTAAATTATAATATTTATGAGTCTGATTTGTTAGATAAATGACAAGTAGTAATCAGTAAATAAGAAATAAAATCACTGTAATAAAGTAAAAAATAAAAGAATTAAGTTATTTATTTGAATGTAACCACAGAGCTAACTAGAGGCAGAACTAACATTCAGAAGCCAGGTTATCTGACTCTCAGGCTGTGTCCAACCACAGTAGATAGCCCTCGCTGTACTAAAAGCAGATGAACACAGGTGTTCTGTCTACTCATGCTTATCTAAATGCTACATCAGAATTACTTACATGATCAATTAACCCATGGTCAAGTGTATCTTCTTGCCACATAATTGCAGATTTAAAAAAATAACTTAGAATTCCAGTTTTGTCAATATAGAAAAATTAAATACCTGAAAATTATCTTGCTATAAAAAAATTCTCTACAAATATTAAGCAGACTATTACTAGATCTCCTATTAAATATGTAACTGAGCTCACAAGCAAGTAAAGGCAATTTCTAGAAGCTAAAAATAAGATGCAACAGACCATTAAGTACATGAGCTAATTTAATCATGAGGTTGCTCAGGAGGGCTTGCTGATCTCAATAATCTAGTACAGTGGTTCTTAAGTGGGGGCAATTTTGCCCTTGTGGGGACATTTGTAACTGGATAGAGACATTTTGGTGGTAACGGCTGGGAAGGGATATGTACTACTGGCATCTTGTGGGTAGAGGGTAGGTTTTACTACTAAGCTTTCTATAATGCACAGGATACAAGTCCCCCACCTCTGCCCAGCACTAAACAATTATCCATCACAAGATGCCAATAGTGTTGATGTAAAGAAATCCTGCTCTAGGGTTTTAGATACTAACTCCTAGTTGAAGATGCAGAAGAAGGTCTTGGGCTAATAATATCAAGGGAGTGAAAGCAGATATACCTTATGTTATAAAATCGGTATCTCTTCAGGGCTAACGCGAAGTGAAATGGACAGTCTGCTATTCAGGCAAAAGGAAATTTTTGTGTTTGGGCCTGGGCCTGAACATTTGTAGCCATGATCTACCCTCAGGCATGTTTGCATTTCTGGCATCCTCTGTTATTAGATCTTGGATAACTCCCAGCCAAAAAGTTACTTTGTTGTGGTAAAACCCTGGGGATTCCAAAAGAAGCAAACGCAAAGAGCAGGGTAGAAAAGTACCTTCACACATACATAAGGGCTCACAAAGATAAACTCATCATATAAACTATAAAATACACAAGATCAAAAGTCCACAGATAATACAACAGAAGGACTCAATCACTGAACACTTCAGAAAATTTTTGTTTTGCTCATTGTTACTCAGATATGCTTAAATTAATTAAAAATATAAACTAGTATTTGGAAATAAAAGGAGGCATTCTTTTTAAAAATTAACGTGGACAAAAGTGGGCAGGGTGAATCTTATTCAGTTTTGATACAATACACAGATTCTTAGATTTAAATACTATGGCAGTCCTGAGAAAGACAAATACAAATAATCACATATCAGGAGAGATTGTAGTGAAATTGCAGAGGATCAAAGGAAGACAGATAATCTTAAAATCAAATTGGGAAGTAAAAAAAATGCCCAGAAAAGAAGAACAATTAGCCCAACTGCAAGCTTCTCAACCACAATAACAGAAAATAGAAGACAACACAGTATCTTCGAAATGTAAGAAACCAACTGTCAACCTGGATTTCTGAATCTTGACAGCCTAAAAACATTTCCAAAGAAAATTTGAAATAAACTTTCCAAAAGGGTCTTGATGAAAAGACAAGAGCTTGGTTTTTAACTCTTGTTGACCGCTAAAAACACTTGGGGGATTTTGAAATTTTCAGTATCAAACAACAGCTCAGATTTATTAAATTAGGATGCCTGCGAGCAAGACTGAGTCAATAGTTTGTTTGTCTGTTTTCAAATTCTGTAGATGAGGACACCTGGGTGGCTCAGTCTGTCGAGCATCTGCCTCTGGATTTCCACTCAGGTCGCGATCTCATGGTCCTGAGATTGAGCCCAGCATCAGGGGCTCCACGCTGAGAGTGCAGATTCTGCTTGGGATTCTTTCTCTACCTCTCTACCTGTCTGTCTGCCCCTCCCACACTCGCACGTGTGTGTGTGTGTGTGTGTGTGTGTGTGTGTGTGTGTGCGCGTGTGTTTGCTCCCTTTCTCAAATTAAATAAACTTTAAAAAGAAATAATAAAGTTCTGCAGATGACTTCCATATGCAACTTGGTTGAGAACCACCGTTAACAAGATTTGTACCATGGCAGGGGCGCCTGGGTGGCGCAGTCGGTTAAGCGTCCGACTTCAGCCAGGTCACGATCTCGCGGCCCGTGAGTTCGAGCCCCGTGTCGGGCTCTGGGCTGACGGCTCAGAGCCTGGAGCCTGTTTCCGATTCTGTGTCTCCCTCTCTCTCTGCCCCTCCCCCGTTCATGCTCTGTCTCTCTCTGGCCCAAAAATAAATAAACGTTGAAAAAAAAAAAAAAAAAAAAGATTTGTACCATGGCAATTAATACCAAAGGAAGGTAGAAGCAAGAAATAGGCAATTGTTGAATACATTACATAATAATACCAATATCATAGTAACTCTATATTATTTTTCTTCATATATGCATGTGTATAATGTATATAATATACCATATTTGTTTTTTAAAGTTTATTTATTTTGATAGAGAGAGAGAAAGGAGCAGAGACAGAGGGAGAGAGAGAGAGAATCCCAAGCAGATCATGACCCATGAGATCATGACTTGAGCAGAGATCAAGAGTTGGACGCTGAACCACCCAGGCACCTCTACAATATATATTTATTCCACAAAGTAAATACAAAAGGATAATAAAGACTGGCCAAGTTTTCCAACTACAGTATAATTCAAAGTCTAAACATGTTTCATAGACCATGTTTCCTAACTGTAATGCAATAATTCCAAGTCTAAACATTAGCCTCAAATATACCTATTTGAGAATTTCAGAAGTAAATATCCGAATACTAATAGATCAAGAAAATTTTCAGAAAAAGTAAAATATCTAAATAAGAATGATAATGAAAATATTTTTCAAAAAATGTGGGATCAGAATTGTATCAGCTTTAATTTGAGAAGGAGTAGAGAATTGATTGATTGATAAAATCAGGAGTAGATTGATAAAATCCCTATCCTAAGATGTTTTGAAAAAGAAAAAAGTAAATCCAACCAATGAAATGATTAGGAAATTAGCTAAGATGATTATAAAAATAAAAAATAAACAATAGAGAGAGCATAGATACTTTGTTTTTAATGTCAGGTTTTTGTTTAAATTCCAGTTAACATATGATGTAATATTAGTTTCAGGTGTAGATTTTAGTGATTCATCACTAACAGCCAGTGCTCACCACAACTAGAGAGAGGGCATATAACATTAAGTGTAGGTTCTTTGAAAAAATTAAGAGGAAATACTGAGAAAATATCAATAGGTTATATTAGGACTGAAAACCAGGAAATATATAATAAAATGTATAATTGTAGAATGTTGGTGCTGAGATGAGTGGTCTGTATAATGGAAAAAAGTAAATTATTTCCTCAGAGCATACATAAAACAAAATTTTAGGTGTGAAAAAACTTAAATTTTTACTTGAAAATATAGAAGGAAAAAAAAACATGCTAAATTTTCATACATTAAAAAAATAGAAACAAAGTAAAAAGACAAAAACTTATCTAATGAAAATAAAGGGATATCAAGAAATCTAGAAATCTGTAAGCCAAAGTCAAGCAAACTATGGGAAAGTAAGCAAAGCCTATAAATAGGAATATTGAGGAAAAAATATAAATGGCCAATATAACATTAAATAACATAACATTAAAATATGCTCTCACTAAAATCAGGAAAGGCAATTAAGCTATAAGCAGACATTGTTTCTTACTCATCAATCTGTGAAAATTAATTATTATCACAATACTAAATTCTGACAAAGTTCTTGTATAATGGAAACTTCCACACACTGCTGATGGAAATACAAATTTCAAACGAATCTGAAAAGGATTTTTAACAATATTCCATAAAGTAGAATATGGTACAATATTTAGCTTGGTAACTGCATACTTATATGCAATTTTTATAATTATACATATATAAACTCTCAGTTATACAGTCAGGATAATGTATGATAAAGCTAATTGCAGTATTGTGTTTTGTGGAGAAAAACTAGAACAAAACCTAAGTATGTAATAATAGGAGAATGAATAAATTTGGATACATGTTAATAATACAACCCTACAGAATAGTGAGAATATGGCTGCATATATAAATATGGAGTTATCTCATAGCAATAATTAAGTAAAAGAATATGAAGAATGATACATGTAGCATGACACTGTTTAAAAATTATTTCATAACACCGAAACTATAGAGAGAATTTATGTGTTAAATATATATATATAATATGTAATATGTGTTAAATATATATGTAATAGAATATATATGTAATAGAAACATGGCATTGCTTATCACATCCAAATTTAGGATGATCGTTATCTCTCAGAGGTTAGGAAAAGGGATCTGCAGGGAGGGGTCTGTAGGCATCTTCAATTGTATCCCTCATGGTTTATTACTTCTACAAGTTTTAGAAATGATAAAATAATGGGAAAACACTAATTCTGACAGAACTGGCTGGTAGTATATGAATAGTTATTATTTTTTCTGTGCACTTTTATAGCTCACAATGCTTCCCAATTTAAAAACAAAAAGAAAAGCATTGCTATTTTTAAAAAAGCACGTATCATTAAAATCATGTGTAAGTAAGTTAATGTTGGAACAGCAGCGTCTATATAAATATGGTGGTTCAAATTTACTTCACAAACTGGCAGGTCAAAAATCCTCTTCCTAAAACTGAAGTCAACTGATTTATTTGCAGAACTCAGCGGTGCATCATGTAGTCAGCCACCTCTGAGCTCTCATCGGCACCGTGGACGTCCCAGGAGATCAGCCACTGCATGGCTTCCCTCCACATTAGGTCTGGGGAGCCCGAAGCATTCATGGGTGAAATGGACACATCCAGAAGCTCTCCTTGGCATGGTTTAATGTTTCATTTGGTGCCAAAAAGTATTATACTTTCATTCCACTTACATTCTTCTTCTATTTGTGCATGACTGAAAAATCTATTAAATGTCAGAAAAGACCACTGAAAAGAAACTAATATTGCTCAAAATAAAATTTATTTTACCATAATTCACCAACATTTTTTTTCTCCTATTGCATTATGATTGAAATCTAGGTCACAGTGCAGTTAAGCTTATACTTTTCAATGCCAAATTGTTATAGATAGCAAAATGCTCAACTTTCTCTCCATAGATTAATTTTACATGTAAAGTTATACATGTCAGTGAAACAGAAGCTCTCGAGTGTCACCTTCGGTGTATGAATGATTTATCATTGTATTCTTTTATGCTCAAGTTGATTTTTCCTGTGATTTTTTAATGTACCACAGTAGTTCTTAGAATCAAATAGACAATTATCCTTGTCGTCCAGTTAAATTGGTGGGATTCTTCAGGGGGAATTCTAAGCAGAACTATTTAAATCCTCTTTGAGGTGACTGAGCTCATATATGCTCACATGAATCACTGGGGCGTGTCATTTCATCTCCCTTGTCCCCCTTCTCTAAAAACTCTTTCCATTCTCTACCTCTTGCAGGCTCGTTAGCATTCTAACATTTGCTAGAGGGAGTAGCTACCAGTGTAATCTTGGCTATGTCACCTGCATGCGAAATTATAATATTATGGTGCCTAAAATCATTCAGATGATCTTGGACCCTGGGGATTTTGTATTGGTTTTGTACAATCGCAATTACTTTAAATATAGGATTAATAGCAGAGTGAACTACACAGGACTTCTAAGAAGCGTCAGTGAAGTAGTCCACATGGGTTATTGAGCTCAAGGTTTGGCACATATTTTCTACACAACAGATGTTACATCTAGAAGTAGATGGTGATGGTGGTGGTATTCATGGTGGTAGTGATATAGTAACAGGAGGAGGAGGAGGAGGAGGAGGAGTAATGGTGGCATAAGACATGTTTGTATTGTTATAATAGTATCGGGATGCTAATAGCAAACGTGGAAAACTGTGAAACAAACAGCCCCACAAAAAATAAAGATTTTTGCTGTTTTGCTTTCCAAACTTGCAATTATTCTAAAAGTTCTCTTTCAAATACTCTATTTTAAAGTGGATAGCTATAAGGAAACAGACACTCCTCATTAAAGACAAAATAAAGCTGAGCTCTGTCACCAAAGCCTTTTATTTGTGCTAGCGTTAAGTAGGCTTGCATATCATCCCAATAAATACTAAATATGTTTGCCTATTACCCAGCCAAAGAGACCACTGGAAATGTCCCTGGGTAATCAGGCATTTGATTATTATTTAATTTCTGAAAAAAAAATCAATTCTACACCATACAACAACTTAACGGATGGTTGTGATATATAAATTGTTATACTAATATCTCTATCTTATATATATATATATATATATATCCATATTTACTTACTAGTTTAGTATTATTTCATGAAAAAATAAATACGAAATAAATTCACTAAATAATATACAATTATTTGTAACCTAGAAAACTGTCCTCTCAAATATAACTCTTAACAGAGAATCCTATATTTTTAGAAGCTAACAACTCATATCTATTGGTTGGGCACATTTTGCCTCTCTTGTTCATTTTCATTTCCCAGGAAGCTAAAACGTCTCTCATATATCACTGCCTTTTAAATTGAATAATAAAATGTTAATTTGTGTTTTATGATTTTATGCCAAGGTTCCCCTCCCCCTCCAAAGGACTTGGCATTGATGTGATTGGTCATTGTAAAAGATCCTTCAAAGAACCATACAAAAGAAATAGTTTTCAGGATTTTGACAAAGATTTCAAGATAAAATTATTTGCATTCCCATTAGGGCATCTTTTCTAAAAGGCATAGATCACTGTCTCAGATTGTTCAAAGGCCATCAGAAGATCTTCTTTTGTGTAATGTGTCTGGAGAAGGCCCAGTAAGAAGCATTTCCTAGGGTAAAAGGTTGTTCAATAATGTCAGATGAATCCCTTGAGTCTTGCACTCTGTCATATTATTTTCTGCTAATGTTGACACAAATGAAATGAATCTTCTGTTTCTACTCATCTATAAGGTATTATCAAAGGGGACAGCTGATAACTATATCAATATGATAATTTAAGTTTGCATATTGTAAGTGGGAGTGGGGCTACATTTTCCTAAGCCTCCACAAAGTGATGGTTAGGAAAAATATATTTGCTTTGTAAAAACCACAAAACTTCTCTGTTAAAAAAAACTGAAGCTATCTATTTTTAAGTTAAAAAAAGTACTGACATATCAAAGATTGAATTTGAATGTTACCTTATATGTCTGTTATTAAGTACACAGACAAGGCCTACAAATAAATGATAAGCGCATTGATAAAATATTTATCACAAGCCTAGATATATTAGTCCATGTGCTTATGAGAACATGTCTTGAATTTGTGGAATTAATTTGAGATTTAAGGACAATTCACATGTAATTAATCACCAGAGATGAATGAATAATCAAATAGAGCTTCACAAACAAATGTTACTGCAAGTTCTGACAAATTACAAAATAAAACACTTAAAATGACCATAATTGTGAAGGAAATCTGTTTTCCTCCAGCAGAAAACCCTTTTTCATGGAATCATGCAAATTTGAAACCAGAAACAAATATGATGGGTATCTATTCCAATGCTATCGTTTTACATAACAGAAAATTGAATGTCAGAGAGACTAAGTGACTTGCTCTTTCAATATAAAATAAAACGATTTTTTTTTGTTTTACCCATAAAACAACCATAATGAAAAGTAGAATTGCATTCTTTATCTTTAGGGATATATGTTAAAATTTGTATTAAAAACAACTTGGATATACCTATTCGACTTCCTTTAAAAAGATGCATATAAAAATAAAACCCTTACATTTACATAATTCAGACTATCTTTCTAATTTCATAAAATCATTAACATATGAATTCCATTCTGTCTAGGTCTTCCTTTCATAACAATATTTTTTTTTCTTCCATTGCTCATACAGGGCACATTTTCTTTTAGTGTCTCTATTATCATTTTGATTTAAATCCTTTGCCTTCTTGGATTGACTGATTCTGATAAACTATTCCAATTTCATCTGCTTCTGTTTGGCTCTGATGATCCACAGTAATTCTGTAGCCTTTGCTACACCACCATCTCTTAGGTCTGTGTAATGAGGTATGCAGTGCCTTCATTTTTTCCCCTTTATGGTTCAGTCCTAATGTATAATGTGAGAAGTGAGATTGGTATTTTGTTAGTTAGGAAGCCCACAGAAGTCACATTAATAGCATACTGCTTTCTAAACTGTCAACTGTCACAGGCAAATTTGAGCCTAATTGTCTTTCTACATAATTAGTTCCTCCCTTTCCTTTAATAACAAACAAATTACTTAAAAATATGAATAATTATGCTTAGACATGTTATCACCAAACCATACAAAATGAACCCCCAGACTTTATGGAATGTTCAGGACCAAAAATACAATTGACAGAAGTTTATCTGGTTTGTATCATCCCATCTTTTTTTTTTTCTTCTTCCTATTAAAGAAATAAAAGCAGATTTTGTTCAGGACTACTGAAACGGGGGAAAAAGAGACCTTTGTAAAGAATTCAGCTTAATTCCAAACACAGCATTAGCAAGTAGAGATTTATAGCCAAGAAGCAGGTGGGTGTCAGTGGATGGAAAGTTGCTTAGAGGAAATATCAGGAGTTCTGGCTAGGCCAAACTAACAGGATTCCTGGTGAAAACAGGCCAGGATGATCAGACATCCCTGGGGGATGGTAGAGAAAGAAGGACGTGATCAGATATCCAAGGTGATCACGTATTGAGTAAAGGTTTGGGAGAGGTTCTTGTTAAATTGACTTCGCAGCATTCTTGCTAACACTGTATTTTACAAGGAAGTACACAGGTTGGCCTAGAAGATTCAGATGCCTCACTAAAGTTTGGTCAAGCAAAGAATCTTTGTTTATAACCTAACTTTAAAGTTACATACCATCACTTCTGCTATATGTTATTGGTCACACAGACTAACCCTGGGACAATATGAAAGGGGATTACAACAGAGTATAAATATCAGGAGGTGGGGATCAGTGTAGCCATGTTGAAGGCTGGCTACCATAATGCTCCTTACTTAGCATCAGCCTAGTGAGGACACAATGATTTGGGGGAATAGGAATTGGTTAAATATATACTTTGAGAAACAAATTTAAAAATTCAATATAAATTGCCTACCACCATTTCATCTTAAAACAATTTTTTATTATACTTGACATATAACGTTATAGCTATCATACCATCTTTTTAAAGTTTATTTATTTTGGGGGTGGGGGGACAGCCAATGCAGGCACATGCTCCTGCAAAAGTCAGGGAGGGGTGGGGGGCGGGGAGAGAATCCCAAGCAGGCTCCGTGGTAACTCAGGGGCTCGATCTTAGAGCCTTGAGATTATGACCTGAGCTGAAACCAAGAGTTGGACACTTAACCAGCTGAACCACCCAGGTGCCCCAGCTATCATACCACCTTAATCACAAATGCTATTAAAAATTCACTCAATCCAACCTCACCTTTTCTGATGGACTCAACAGAGACTTTGCTGGTATAAATGGCAGACCATGGTTAAGCATAAATAATGCTCTAACTGAACACTTTTCTGGCACAAGGGAATATAGAAAAAAAGGACTGTATCTTCAAAAAGAAAGTTATAAAACATCGACTGTCCTGACATGGAAAACCAGCAAATTTTTTAGCCTGAGAAACGCATAATGGAGTATAAAAATCAATCAATCAATTTTCAGAGCTCTGATGAAATATTCAATCGGGTCTGGAAAACATTAAAGGCAGACACATACCTTAATACCTCATTTATCTTAAGAACACTTATCCAGCAACATCAACTCTCCAGAACACAGTTGAGGACAAAGGAAAAAAAAATAGGTAATACTTGAGTGCTTAACATGTACCACAACTTTAAATATATAGTAAATTTAAACTTCTAAGGAATAATTTGAGATAGACAAAGAAGCAGAAAGTTAATAATTGAAAAGAAAAGAAATAACTGAAATTAAATAATATGTCCATGGATATAACAACAAATTGTGTAGTTAAGACTCAAACTTAGGTATTCTGGCTCCAAAACCTATCCTTAACCTATCTACCTAACCTGTAACCTATACTTAACCTCTATAATGTAAGAAAAAAAGAAAGACAAAAAACCTTCAAGCATAAACACATACATACATACATACATACATACAGTAAATGCTGAGAAATGAGAATAAAAACTATACATTATTTTTAAAGGCTTTTGTATTTAAAAAAAATTAATATCTTTATTCGTTTTTGAGAGTGAGAGTATGAGTGGGATTGGGGCAGAGAGAGAGGGGGACAGAGGATCCAAAGCGGGCTCTGTGCTGACAGCAGTGAGCCCTAGGCAGGCTTGAAATCACAAACCCCGAGATCATGACCTGAGCTAAATTTGGACACCCAACCAACCGAGCCCCCCAGGTGCCCCAAAAGTTATAAATTCTTTATACTAAAATGTCTACTTCCCCACATTAAAGTGGGTAAGCAGCTCATCCTCTGTCACTCTCTCCATTTACAATACAGTCAAGTTTAGCTTGCAGTTTCTTAAATGTAACATAAAACCGATCCTAACTCTTTCATGTTATTTTTTTTAACTTCACCAATTCTCATCAGGGTGAAAAAGTTAATAAGTCCACTGATCTAAAAATACGCATAAACGCAATCTATGTAGAGTTATAATTCTAATGGGTGGGCAAGGAGATATGAAAAGTGAGGGGTAAGGAAAGGAAACGTTGGAATCACCTGGGCTGCTTTATCAAACTTAACATGCAGTCAATCCCTCTTTCTGTCTCGTCCCAAGGTGGTCTACTGCTATCCACCCACTTCAAACATTGTGTCTTAAAGATTCTTGGAGTCCCATATGGACCGGTTGTCTCTCAACAAAATTCATGCATTGCAGCCCTCACCTCCAACGTGATGGCACTTGGAGGTGGGGAGTACAGGAGGTGATTAGGTTTAGCTTAGGCCATGAAGGCAGGGCCCATACGATGGGACTAGTACCTTTATAAGAAAAGGAATTGAGACCAGAACTCTCTTTCTCTTCTTCATTTGAGTATATAGGAAGAAGGTGGATGTCTGCAAACCTATAAGAAGGGTCTCACCAGTAATCAAATAGGATAGCACCTTATCTAGACTTCCCAGCCTCCAGAGCCATGAGAAATAAATGTCTGTTATTTGAACAACCCAGTCTATGGTATTTGTTATAGCAGTGGCACTGACAAAGACAGTCCCCTACCTCATTCTCAATTCCTAAATTTTAAAAAGTCAACAAAATCTGTTCTTTCATAAATATAACTATTTTCAGTGATTGTTCCTAATTTCAGACAAATTCTAGATGTTCCCCACATTAGTGGCTGGCTCACTCTCCCTCCAAAACCACGAAATCCTGTTAGGCATTTGCTTTCACTCAGCTATCATTGGGGTTGAGTTAACATCTGCATTCAACAAAAGTGCCCTGACTCACTTGATAAAAATTTTGTGGCCAAGAAAGATGGATCCATGTTGTGGTCATTTATTGATGACTTTGGGTAATTCTTAACTTCTCTGTTTTTATCAAAGCCTACATAAATCTGAGAAAATTTGGTAGATTTAATATTCAACATCTCTACAACGTAGCCATTTATCCCCACCTCCACTTTGTTGTCCAAAGCACCATAATCTCAGACGTCTGGGTGACTCAGTTGGTTGGGCATCTGACTCTTGATTTGGGCTCAGGTCATGATCTCATAGTTCCTCAGAATGAGTCCCACTGGAGATTCTCGCTCCTTTCTATCTGCCCCTCCCCAAGCTTGTGTGTGTGTGCACTCTCTCCTTCTCCTTCTCTCTGAAAATAAACTTTAAAAAACAAACAAAAACAATTAAAAAAAAACCACAGGGGCGCCTGGGTGGCTCAGTCGGTTGAGCATCCGACTTTGGCTCAGGTCATGATCTCACGGTTTGTGAGTTCGAGCCCCGCGTTGGGCTCTGTGCTGACAGCTCAGAGCCTGGAGCCTGCTTCAGATTCTGTGTCTCCCTCTCTCTCTGCTCCTCCAATGCTCATCTCTGCCTCTCTCTCAAAAATAAATAAAGATTTTAAAAAATTAAAAAAAAACACAAAGCACCATGATCTCTCACTTGGTTTGCTGCAATAGCTTGCTAACTGCCTTTCCTGCTTTTTTCTTGCCTGCCCCCATAGGAGTTTTGTTCAACACAGCAGTAGATAAGTGAATGTTCTTTTTAATACATAAATGAGATTATTATGTCCTTTGCTCAAAGCTCTCTAGTACTTCATATTTTAGAGTAACAGTGGAAGTCACTAAGGCTCTATATGTCCAGAATGCTTGCTACTTCTATGACCCTATATTCTTCTTCTCTTTCCAGATTTGCTCTAGCCTCACTGGCTCCTTTCTGTCTCTAGAACACATAAACTATGCTCTCTGCACAGGATCCTCAGTCTTGTTCTTTTCTCCTAAAAAGTTTTTCTCCAGATAGTTGCAGGACTCCTTCCTTTTACTCTTCAAGTAGTATCTTCTCAAAGAAGCAATTCCTCATTGCCATATTCAAAATTATGAATGGCTTCCCTACACACACACACACACACACACACACACACACACACACACGCCTCCTTAGGTTTCTGCATCTGTCAGATCCTCAGCTGAATTCAACAGACCCACGGACTACAATGTCATGTCTACTCCTGCATTTTTCCGGTGACTTTGTTGACATCACCTAATGCCTCCCTCATTCTAATATGCACTCTGCTCACCTACATCCTCCCACCCAAGTCTCCTAACTAGGCCGTGTACATTCATGGATGAATGCAAGGGTCAAACAAATAGGTATGTATCCTTATATCATATTTACATCCCTATTTCTGGACAGCTGGCATCTGTTATTCATGTCCTTCAACTGAGTTTCATAGTCATCATGCTAGTTTGCCTGATCTTTCATCCTTTTTTCTTTTCCTTTGTAATCTGTTTTCACGCTCCATCCTCTAGGAAAAAAATCACCCCACTTTTGTTTCAATACCTCAAATAAGAAAGGGATATAACCCATCATATCTTCAAGGTGTACTTTCTGTATTTCAACTTGTCATTTGATTTCCAGCCATCAGTCCAAGGCTGTGACTCTGCTTTTCTTCTGTGCATTCCCTTTCATACTCCTGCTGTTCCCTCTTTTCCTTGCACTCATTGTTTCAATTGGTCCCAGCAGCTTTGGACCTTATATATGCCAAGAAAACATAAAGACTCTTGTCAATAATGTTTGATTATCTGTGTTTTTTTAGTGTAAAACTTATTAAACAAAAAACTGGAAGTCTATGGTATTAAAATGTACAATGTCTTAACAATTTCATCTTGATAATAAATTCATTTCCTAAAATCCTTTTATTTTGGAGTTCACTCTGGACAGCTATATGTAGATTTCAGTTGCAATATTCTGTGATGGTTAGGAGAAGGGGTATAAAACATATATCCTTCAGGAAGAAGGCTTAGTGGTTGCAACCATTATCTTCTGCAATATGGCACCTATGCCCAACATCTCTTGAAAATCTAATAAAGGTTTGAGATTGACTGGAGAAGTCTTTTATTGTAGGTAATCAACCCATGGACATCTAAAACCATGTTAGCTATCCAAAATCCAGGAAGGCATCTGTGTTTACAAAACAGCTGATTAACTGATAATAATTGTGGTAGGCAAAATAATGGTACCCCCCACACCAAAGATGATCACATCACAATCCCTAAAATCTATGAATATGTTACCTGATTTGAAAAAGGTAACTTAATATATGATTAAGGTTAAGGGTTTTTAGATAGGGAGATTGTCCTGAATTGTATCTGGTATATTATATCCTAGACTATCCTTGAATATAATTATATACTTATATTAGTAATTAATATAATTATTGTATCAGACTAAGTCCAACCTAATCATATGAGTCCCTAAAAGGAGAAAACTTTTCTGAAACCTGAAATATGAGATTGCTGAAGAATGGTAACCAGATAAGATGGCAATATGACAGAAAATTTAACATTATTGGCTTTGAAGAAGGAGGGAGGGGGCCATGAGCAAAGAAATACAGGTGGGCCTCTAGAAGCTAAAAAAGGCAAGGAAATAGATTCTCCTCTAGAGTCTCTAAAAAGAAACAGAGCTGCTGACAATGGATTTTAGACTAATGAGACCCATGTCAGATTTCTGTTCTACAGGACTGTAAAATAATTTGTATTGTGGTAAGTTTATATATATATATATATATATATATATATATATATATATATATATATATATATATACTACCAATACTACCATTGTGATGCTTTAAAAAGCACAATGTAAAAGTTAAATTAGGCTCACAATAGTCGATCTTTAGATTTTAGTATGAAAGCAAGGAAATTTTTAAATAAATTCTTAAATTAGAAAAAATAATGACAAAAAAACCTTTTATCTCAGATAATAGGTTAAACAAGCCACTAAATTTACTCATATGCATTTTCTTATTACCCTATAATCTAGATTGATACAGCCTTATTTTCATTTTTTTTCCCAACTGTATTGAGATTTAACTGACATAACATTGTGTGAGTGTAAGGTAGGCAATATGTTACTTTCTTATACTTATATATTGCAAAATGACTCCATCACCTTATGTAATTTCCATTTATTTTGTGGTAAGAACATTTAATATCTATTCTCTTAGCATCTGTCAAGTATATAATATAGTATTATTAGCTATAATCTTCATTCTGTATATTAGCTCAAACTCTATTCATCTTATAATGAAAGTTTGTACTCTGACCAACATTTCCTTATTTTCCCCATCCCCGAATCCTTGGAAACCACCATGCTATTCTGTTTCTACGATTTTAGGCTTTTTTTTTTGATTCCCGATAAAAGTGATATCATAGAGTATTTTTTCCTCTGTCTTATTTCACTTAGCATAATGTCCCCATGGTCCATCCATGTTGTCCTAAATGACAGGATTTCCTCTTTTCTCATGGTTGAATAATACTCCATTGTATGTATGTACCACAAATTCTTTAGCCATTCGTCTGTTGACAAGGACCGAGCTTGTCTCCATATCTTAGCTATTGTAAATAATGCTACAATCAACATGGGAGTACAGATATGTCTTCAGGATCCCGATGTCAGAAGAATTGGGATTGTTGGATCATATGGTAGTTCTATGTTTTTTTTATTTTTAAAAAAAAGCCCCACACTTTTTCTATAATGACTGTACCAATATGCATTTCCACCAACAGTGCATAAGAGGTCCCTTTTCCCCATATCCTCATCAACTCTTTCTGTCTCTTATCTTTTCAAGACAGTCATTCTAACAGGTTTGAAGCAATAGTTCATTGTACTCTTAATTTGCATTTAGCTGATGATTAGTGCTGTTGAGCATGTTTTAATATACCTGTTGGCCATCTGTATGTCTTATGTGCAACTGAACCACAAATAAATAAAATCACAAATTAAGGGGGAGAAATAACAACCAACACCAGGGAAATACAAAAAATTATAAGAGAATATTATTAAAATTTATATGCAACTAATTGGGAAACCTAGAAGAAATGGATAAATTCCTAGACATATACAAACAACAAAAACTGAGGAAGAAATAGAAAACCTGAAAGAAAAAAAAAAAGAAATAGAAAACCTGAGCAGACTGATAACCAGGAAAGAAATTGAATCAATAATAAAAAAACTCACAACAAATAAAAGTCCAGGGCCAGATGGCTTTACAGGAAAATTCTACCAAACATTTAAAGAAGAGTTAATACCTATTCTTCGCAAATTATTCTAAAAATTAGAAAAGGAAGGAAAACTTCCAAATTCATGCTAGAGACCAGCATTACCCTGATACCAAAACCAGATAAATACCCCACTAAGAAAGAACTACAGGCCAATATCCCTGATGAACATGGATGCAAAAATCCTCAACAAAATACTAGCAAACCAAATCCAACAATACACCAAAAAAAAAAAAAAAGTCATTCACCATGATCAAGTAGGATTTATTCCTGGGTTGCCAGAGTGGTTCAATATTCACAAATCAATCAGTGTGATACATCGCATTTACAAAAGAAAGGTTGCTAACTATATAATCACTTCAATAGATGCAGAAAAAACATGTGACACAATACATCATCCACTCATGATAAAAACCCTCAACAAAGTAGGTTTAGAGAGAACATACTTGAAAATAATAAAGTCCATTTATGAAAAACCCACAGCTAATATCATCCTCAAAGGGGAAAACTGAGAGCTTTTCCTCTACGGTCAGGAACAAGACAGGGATGTCCACTCTAAACACTGTTATTTAACATAGTACTAGAAGTCCTAGCCACAGCAACCAGACAACTAAAAGAAATAAGAGGCATCCAAACTGGCAAGGAAGAAGTAAAGCTTTCACTATTTGCAGATGACTTCACATATAAAACCCAAAAATCCCACCCCAAAACTGCTAGAACTGATACATGAATTCAATAAAGTCACAAAATACAAAATCAATGTACAGAAATCTGTTGCATTTCCATACACTAATAATGAAGCAGTAGAAAGAGAAAATAAGGAATCCATCCCATTTACAACTAAACCACAAACATTAAGATACCTTGGTTCAGAGTTAACTTAACCAAAGAGGTGAAAGATCTAGACTCTGAGACTATAAAATGCTGATGAAAAAACTGAAAATTACAGAAATAAATAGAAAGATATTCCAAGCTCATGGATTGGAAAAACAAATACTCTTAAAGTGTCTATACTACTCCAAAACAGTCTACACATTTAATGCAATCCCTATCAAAATACCACCAGCATTTTCCACAGAACTAGAAGAAATAATCTTAAAATTTGTACGGAACCACAAAAGATCCAGAAACAGCCAAAGAAACCTCACTAAAGAAAAGCAAAGCTGGAGGTATCACAATTCTGGACTTAAAGTTATATTACAAAGCTGTAGCGATCAAAACAGTATGGTACTGGCACAAAAACAGACACATAGATCAATAGAATGAATAGAAAACCCAGAAATGAACCAACAACTATATGCTCAATTAGTCCTCAACAAAACAGAAAAGAATATTCAATGGAAAAAAGACTCTCTCTTCAATAAATGGTGTTGGGAAAACCGACAGCAACATGCAAAAGAATGAAACTGGATGACTTTCTTATATCATACACAAAAATTAATTCAAAATGGATTAAAGACCTAAATGTGAGACTTGAAACCATAAAAATCCTAGAGTAGAACACACGCAATAACCTCTTTGACAGTGGCCAGAGCAACTTCTTCCTAGATATGTTCCCTGAGCCAAGGGAAACAATAGCAAAAATAAACCATTGGGACTTTATCAAAATAAAAAGCTTCTGCACAATCAATAGGACTAAATCAATAAGGACACAATCAATAAAACTAAAAGCCATCCTATGCAATGAGAGAAGATATTTGCAAATGACATATCTGTTAAAGGGTTAGTATCCAAAATATATAAAGAATTTATACAACTCAAAAACCCCCAAAACTACAAATAATCCAATGAAAAAATGAGCAGAAAACATCAATAGATATTTTTCTAAAGAAGACATACAGATGACCAACAGACACATGTAAAGATGCTCCACATGACTCATCATCAGGGAAATACAACTCAAAATTACAATGAGATACCACCTCACACCTGTGAGAATGGCTAAAATCAACAATACCAGAAACAACAGGTGCTGTCATGGCTGTGGAAAAAGAGGAACCCTCTTACACTATTGGTAGGAATGCAAAGTTGAGCAGGCACTCTGTAAAACAGTATGGAGGTTCCTCAAAAAGTTAAATATAGAACAACCCTAGGATCCAGAAATTGCATTTTACCTATTGTATTTACCCAAGGATACAAAAACACCAATTAAAAGGGATACATGTAACCCCAATGTTTATAGCAGCATTATCTACAATAGCCAAATTGTGGAAGCGGCTTCAGTGTCCATCGAGAGATGAATGGATAAAGAAGAGGTGATACACACACACACACACACACACACACACACACACACACACTAATGGGATATTACTCAGCCATTAAAAAAAAAGAAATCTTGCCATCTGCAGTGGCAAATGGATGCAGCTAGAGAGTATTTTGCCAAGTGAAAGAAGTCAGGCAAAGAAAAGACAAGTACCATAGGATTTCACTCATATGTGGAATTTAAGAAAGAAAACAAAGGTCGGGGGTGGGGGGAGAAAGGGAGGCAAACAAGAAACAGACTGTTACCTATAGTGAACAAACTGATGGTTACTCGATGAGGAGGTAAGAGGAGGAGATGGGTAAAACAGGTGATGGGGATTAAGGAATGCACTTGGGACAACCACCAGGCATTGTCTGGAAATCACTACATTGTATACCTGCACTTGTGACGAGCACTGGGTGTTGAATTACTACATTGTACACCTGTAATTAATATTATACTGTAGGCTAACTAACTGAAACTTAAATAAAAGCTTAAAAAAATAAAAATGCCTATTCAGTTCCTCTACTGATTTTAACTGGATTGTTTGATTTTTTCTTTCCATTCATTAGGATTTACAAATATTTTCTCCAGTTTGATAGGCTGTCTTTTCACTTCGTGATTGTTTCTTGGGCCATGAAGAAACTTTCTGTTTCTTTGTACCTCTCTGTTCACAGTATCCTGGTAAATTGGACTAAACAGAATATTTGCAATGTCTCCATTCTGAAACATCTACTTTTCCGGCTTTTCTCAGCCCTTTGTCCGTGTGGGAGTGGGCAGAAAGACACTGTGGGAAGGACAGACACACTGGATCCAGAGACCTACATGAGAGTCCCATTCTTTCTCTTATTAGCAGTGTGATCTTGTGAAAGCAACTTTAAGTTTTTAGACCTTACTTTTTTTTTTAATCCTAGTCAGTTAACATACAGTGTAATGGGGGCACCTGGGTGGCTCAGTCGGTTAAGCGGCCGACTTCGGCTCAGGTCATGATCTCGCGGTCCGTGAGTTCGAGCCCCGCATCGGGCTCTGTGCTGACAGCTCAGAGCCTGGAGCCTGTTTCAGATTCTGTGTCTCCCTCTCTCTGACCCTCCCCCGTTCATGCTCTGTCTCTCTCTGTCTCAAAAATAAATAAACGTTAAAAAAATTAAAAAAAAAACAAACATACAGTGTAATGTTAGTTTCAGGTGTACAACATAGTGATTCAACACCTGCCTACAACATCTAGTGCTTATCAAAACAAGTGCATTTCCTAATCTCCATCACCTATTTAACCCATCCCCCTACCCACCTCCCCTCTGTAGCCATACTTCTGTTCTCTATAGTTAAGAGTCTGTTTCTTGGTTTCCTAAGTCTACAAAATGGGTTATTATGTCTATAATTATAGGATTAAAAGAAAGTACAATCACAATTAACACAAAATATACAAACACAGTACACAAATACAGTAAGTAGCTAAATGTTATGTCTTCCCATTGTCCCTTCAGATTTTTAGGTTACATCATGCCATATCCTCCTCTATTTTCATTTTAAAATTCGTGAAATCCAAAAGCACAAAATGATTGTTAGTAGTGCAAACATAACATGTAAGATCTAACATTTATTATATAGTTTTACAAAAATGTCAATAAGAGGGATTCTCATTTGGGGACGCTAGATTTCATGCAATATTAAAACAATGAAGTTATATTGTTCCTTACTAGTATATATAAGAACAGTTAGGGAGGGATTGATCTATTTATCATTGCTTTTAAAAGCCTAGAACATATCTGGCATAAAGTGTTTCTTCAATAAATATTTGTTGAAAAATAAATTACAGTGGAGAGCACAAAAGAGAGGCTTTTCATCTAGTCATAAATTAAAGCAGGATAGAGTATTAAAAAGTTACATTTCATAATGTGGTAGGATTTTAGATGGCATAATATAAAATATAATACTATTTATAAGGCACAAAAAGGAATTTTAACTCATTAAAATGAAGAAAAAATACTTAAAATGCTATCATACTTTCCCTTTTCTAATATAGAATTGCTAACTGGTATAAAATTTATAAGTCACCCAAATAGATGAGCCAGTATTAACACCCATCATGTAAGTTATAGTGTGAAAATAAACAATCAATAGATGTTCTTATAGATAATTCTGAATTTTATATGCAAAATGGATTTAAATAGGCTTTCCTACCCTCCTTCTTTGGAACAAGGAGAAATGTGACCAATTTTCAAATGTTACGAGAGATATGCACATGGAATGTTTGAGGCTTAATCTACAGATGCTAGGGAACAACAAATATGAAGACCACAGAAAACAAATTTTCTATATGGTATCTGTGGGATGATATTATATATACACATTATATATAGTTTTACATAAAACGAAGTATATACATTATGTATGGTTATATACATATATAATGTGTATAATTATATATAGATGTGTATAGATATATAGATATATATAATTATATATAGATGTGTATATAGATGTGTGTTGAAATTATATATAGACATAAGAGAGTTAACAAAACAGTCCTTCCACCGACTGACAGATGAAAGGAGGACTTTGCCCTAGCTAATATTAAAAGTGGTACAGTATCGCATTTTACAAAATAAGGACCCAACAAATCTACATTTATTTTTGATAAATTCTGCATAACAGAATGAATGCATATACTGCTTATCTCATTATGCCACTGACCTTGACTTAAATTTTTGTTTCTTGAAATTGGGAAGAAAGAAGAGAGGCAGAAGCATCAGGCTCATGAAAAGTTGACCTCTGTTAAATAATCATAGTGTTTTGACTCTGCTTCCCACAGCAACCCTACTTTCAGCATCTCCTCTTCTTTCATTTAGTTGAAACCCCAGGTATCTTCAAAAAAATATGAAGTATTTGCAGGATATGCCAGGAGCCTACACACGATCTCTAAGAAACATATGAATAGCTACGATAGAAACACTCTTATTTCTTTTGAGGGAATAAGAGCTTTTATTTCCAGTTATTAAGAAACAGAAGAACAGGAAACCTGATTTAGAACGTAACAATTTTTTAGGTAAATACCCTATATTTCACAATGCAGGAAAGTGAGTCAAGGAATGTGTCTCAAAACAAGAAAGGTACTTATGGGACCTATGTTGAGCAGTGATTATGCCCACTAGAGTATTCTAAATACCTGATCCATCCATTTAGCAGTGATCCTTTTCGGCTGTTAGGGTTGGTATTTGGCATATCAATAAAATGATAATACACATAAGGGTGTGAATTTGAAGTTTTTATGGAGGAGGGGGAATATCCCAGCTGAATCACTGACTTGTATGTTCATTAATGAGTCAGTTAATTATGGTAAACTTTTTTTTGCTTGTGAAGACAGGGAGAACCCCTAGCATGATGACTACTAAATAATAAGTACATAAAATATTATTTTCCATCATCTGCAATAACTTCACTTCAGTTTTATCACATATGGTTAAGTGTTGCATAGGAAAAATCATGTCTTATTTCTGTTTCCATAATAACTATAAATAAATGTATCTGGTAAAAGAGGATTTGTTTTTTGAAACAATAAGAGTGAAAGTCCTACTCATTAAGACTTACAAAACTGGAAAGAAACTTAGAAATTTTAGGGTATTAGAAAAGTCTTTAAAAAGGTTAGGAGAGTTGGGGTGCCCAGGTGGCTCAGTCAGTTATGCGTCCGACTCTTGATTTGGGCTCAGGTCATGCATGATCTAAAGGTTTGTGAGATGGAGCCCCACATCAGGCTCTGTACTGACAACACAGAGCCTACTTGGGGTTCTCTCCCTCCCCCTCTCTCTATGCCCCTCCCCTGCCTGCACTCTCTCGTTCTATCCCTGTCTCTCAAAATAAATGAATAAACATTTTTAAAAATATTAAGAGAGTTAACTATTCTTTCTAATCTTCTCTATGAATAGAAAAACTAGAAAACAAATTCCTATAGTAACAGCATACTGCATTTTAATAATTTATTAATTTTTAAGAAAAACCAGATCATATTGAATGACTGGGAAAAGTAAAAGAACACTTACTACTAAAAGGACAGAATGGCATCATCTATGAATCTCTAAGATTTCATGTACATGATTTCTATACGAAAACAATTCTTGAGTTTAAAATTAACTCAAAAATATAATTTTCTGCCTATCTTTGTATCTAATTTATATTCTCAAAGATAAAGGGGATCATATCTAGCTTCCAAATGAATCCAAATGCTGATAGAATTAATTCAGTATTTTGCTGCTTGGAACCTAGTCTGAAGCTTATATATATTGAAACACTGCTCCAGGCAGCCATATGCCATTGATGGAATTAGTAAGTCAATCTACCCTCTATGACTTGAGGGAACCATAAAAGAAATCTATCAATGATGGCAGGCAATGACGGAAAAATTGTATGTAATGTCAGGTGGCTGAATATAGGAACAAGATATATGGTAATGACAGTATAGGCAAACAATTGAAGGTGAGGAAAAGAATTACTTAAAATGATAATCAAAGTAAAAATATACATTCAGCCACCGCAATTTACTTTCATTGATTGAAAACGGGAAAATCTTATGTCTTAAAGATAATGTTTAGATCAAATTTGACAGCTTGAATAATGAGCACTTCATATAATAATTCTAGATGACTTGATGGAGTACCCATATGTCAATGACAGAATGACTGTACTTTAAGAGAATAATTCTAGGGGCGCCTGGGTGGCGCAGTCGGTTAAGCGTCCGACTTCAGCCAGGTCACGATCTCGCGGTCCGTGAGTTTGAGCCCCGCGTCGGGCTCTGGGCTGATGGCTCAGAGCCTGGAGCCTGTTTCCGATTCTGTGTCTCCCTCTCTCTCTGCCCCTCCCCCGTTCATGCTCTGTCTCTCTCTGTCCCAAAAATAAATAAACGTTGACAAAAAAAAATTTAAAAAAAAAAAAAAAAAAAAAAAAAAAAGAGAATAATTCTACAGATTACAATGTCCCTGATGTCACAGAAGGAATGGCTAATTATTCTTTGACAGTAGTAGAGGGAGTATTTCCAATGGGGTGGTTGTTGTAAAAATATAAGCATGCAACTATTTTTCTAAGCTTCCAATAACTTCAAATATCTTTATTTTCTATGACAAAAATATTACTAACTTCTGCCTCCTAATTTTTACTTTTCAATACACCATACCATGATATCATTTAGGCTTTACTTGCCATTAATGCATTCATTATGTTTTTAGGTCACATATTTTTAAAATGTAGTCAATGAAAATATCATTAACAAGTGTTCATTTTCATATCTGCATATAATACATCAGCAAATTTAAGAAATGAAATTTTGTAGAACTTGTTTATATTAACCATCCAGATTACTCAAAGCATAACTTATATGTTAAAAGGTTAATGTACAATACAAAACATGATGTTTAAAAATATTATTGAGATTTCATGCATATCAAAATTTTATAACACAGGCACCTAAAATCCTAGTTTGAGATACACTAATTTAGCCATGGAACTATCAGCTAAATTATAGAAGAGTTTTAATAATTAAAATGCAATACAACAAATAGATTCTTAGGATTTAGATTTAATGACTTAAAAACTCAAATTAAATGCAAACAAGGTTAGATAGGAATTGGTTGGTTTTCAAATCACTCACTCAAAATAGTTATCTCTTGATTTTCAGTGGCCAGGCACATTTCCTTAAATTTAATAAGGCCCATTAGGCCCACTTTTCATATACAGTTAAACCTGAACTGCATCAAAGAGCATCCATCAAAAACTATTATGTACAGTAGATTCAGGGTTCAGAAAGAAACAATGCTTTTTGTTTTTATGGACCTTACAGAGAATAATGAGTCACTACTGTTGGATAATAGAATAAAGAAGAAGAGCAGCTTGCATTATGTGCTACTTACATGGTAAGTAAATTAAAATTAACATCATATCCAATAGATAGACATGGGAGTGGGAATAAAGTATGATGACCTCTGTTTCTCATGTTCATATCTACCTTAAAGCATCCACCATAAAGGAAGCACTAAACCACCAAATAGAGTGAGTTTGCCAGGTGATATCTAGCCTCTGTCAATGGCCATCTCAGTGCTGGCACAATGCATATACGGGCAAAAGGGCAGTGGCAGCAGGGATTGAGGCGATGCATAAGTCCAGCAATGTGAACACATCTATCAAAAACTGATTAGCAATTACTGCCAAAGGCCCAACCTGCCAGAAAAAGAGACCAATGCTCAGTTCCCAATATGGCACCATGCCTCAAAGAGACCACATGGTCACTTACTGGGAAGTTGATTATATTGGGCAAGATTGCATTCTGGCAGGAGGAGATACTTCATCGGATGTAGGTTTCTCTTTTTGCCAAAGGGCCTCAGCAAGCATCACTACCCCGGAGCTTACCAAATGCTTTATATACCAGCACAGACTCCCACATCACAGAGCATCAGACCAGGGGCCTACTTCATAACAAAAGGCGTGAGAGCAGGGCCCAAAACACAGGCTCATGTTCCACACCATTCAGAAGCTGCAGGCCTGAGAGAGCTTTAGTTGTGTATTCTGTAGGCTATTCTAAAGGGCCAGACTAAGGACTATGCTTTAGAGAAAGAGGTACCATATTCCTAGAAAGAGTATACATTGGGAATCAAAGACTCTTACGCTATGTCTCCAAAAGGTAAGACACATGAACCAGAGAACCAAGGACTAGAACTCAGGAATGAAAGTACTACAATCATTCTCATGACCCCAGGAAGTCTTGCTTCTTCTTGCATCAAATTTGGGCTCTGATGGTATAGATGTCCTGATCTCTAAAGATGGAACAATTTCACCAGGGGACAAAGCAAGTGTCTAATTCAGTTGTAAGTTATCTGTGTCACCTGGGAACGTTAGACACCTTTTGCCAAGGTACTAACAGGCAAAAATATAAACCTCTATTTGGCAAGGATCATGGACTATGACCAACCGAATATCAGAAGTCTGCTACAATACATAGGGGTAAGGAGAAAAATGTTTAGTGTCTAGGTGATGCACATGAGCGCCTCTCTGGTACTCCAGTCTGAAACAGACCCGTCAGTGACCTCACACTCAGAAAAGCAAAATGAGTTGGGATTCAGACTTCTCAGGTATAAGGGTCTTTGTCATGTCACCAGGTAATCACCAAGACCATCTGAGGTGTTGGCTCAGCATGAAGGAAATCTAGAATAAAGAGTGCAATAGGAAGAAAAAGAAAACTATCTGTTGTGGACCCAAGACAGGCTTCAGCATTAGAGACTATAACATAACCCTACCCTTCCTTTTCTAATTTTCTCCAGGCAAGATGGCCCTTCTGATATCCTGAAAGATCTACTGCAAGTAGAGAGAGTGGAACAAGGCAGAGACTTCGGTCGGTAGACACTTTGATGTGTTCACCATCCAAATGTCCCTTCATTGAAAGACTTTTTCTCCTGCCCTCTGAAAGTGTGACAGAAGACAGCTTTTAGCTGTCAACCCTTCAGATTTTACCAATCTCCAGACAGCCACTTCACTCAGTGTCATGTGCTTGGCTGGGGTGGCCCAAATCAAAATGACTGGTGCCTGTAGAGGTTGTCAAGTTCTTTCTGGCAATTTGGTCCCCTTTTCGCCTTGTTTTCACAAGTGTTTATCTGAAAAACACACCTCAATAAGCATCTTGCATGCCATACTCTCACTCAGAGTCAGCTGGCCAGGAAAACCAGCTTGCAACACTGCATGACTACCATGTTATGGATAAGTTTAGTCTTATTACAGTGATTTCTTAGGATTGCAACCCAAGGGTTCTACTCAGTCAACGTAACAGTCTCTCTGGTTTCTGATACTTATCTTATTTTCTTTCCCTACTGCTCCCTTCCTTTTCGTCCTTTTCTTTCCTTCCCATCCTTTCTAGTGTTTTCCTTTGTTCATTCAATCACCAGTCTTCCTTCATTCTTTATTCCTTCCTCCCTCTTTTTCCCTTTCTTTGCTTCTTTTCATATTTTACAGTTTTACCGAAACAAGTTTACATTTAGAGATTTTACGGTGCAATAAAATATTCTACCATAAAATTGCCTAGATACCTGTTTTCCTGGCAAGAAAATGCCTTGTTCCCAAGCAATGTGTCTTCTATATCACATTTTACATATTGAAATTTCGTGCTTTGAAAATAACTTAGACGCTGTCAGCTGGTTAACAGCGGGGAATATAGCAAATACTCTGGCAAAGAGACAATGTGGAATGATTTTTACTGCACTTTTCCTTGTACTTTGTTTATATTTTTTTCTTTTTGTCTCTTTCAATGCCTAGCAGTAATAATCCTCTTCCCCTGAAAACTGCTAAAATCTAAGCAGTGCCTCTGAAGTTTAAAACGCAAAGAGCAGTCCTTTTTTTCAGGTTTTCTATGATAATACTTAGAATGAGTCACTCATGCTGAAAGTGGCCTTCTAAATTACTGTGAAATAACCATGAATGCTATTACACACACTTACAGATGTGATTTAAATTCTCTGGAACTCCTCTGCACTTTGAATGAGAATTAGCAGCTTTGAAAGATTTAACTTCACATTGAAAAACCATCAAAGCAAGTGGCAAAATGAACTTGAGATTATTCTTCAGAATGGAGATCTCCAATGCTTTTCATACCAAATTGCAACCTCCAAAATGATTCACCCTCTTGCAAATTTTCTACATTATAGGTAATTTGACTGTCTTAATCAATACCTGTTAATGAAGTTTTTTTCCTTTCATATCATTAAACCATTATTCCTGACTATCAAAATCCTATTTGTTCGTTTTTAAAACAAATCTCAAAAGGAGAGCCAAAGCGCAGATTCAGTGCTTGCCAGTTTCCCCTCAATGGAGTCTCACTCTCGTAAAGGAAGCTGGTTTCTGCCAACACTCAGAAGGCGTCAGCCAGGTATAATAAGAATTATAGGATCAAAAACTTGCCATTTGAAAGAGACTTCATAGGCATCATCATTTGATATACCTTCATGCCTCGCCTTTCCCCTCAGCCTCTTAGATTCCCAGTGGGCCCCCCACCATCATCATTTGCTCAGCCAGTAAGGTTGATTGGAACAATGGCAAGGGACAGGAACAGAGGTACCAAACTATGCCTTAGAGCTGCCATGCAGCTGTGGAAGAAATGAGTGTCTTTATAAGATTGTCATGCAGAGCCCTGTGGGAGAATCTGAAAGGAAGTCTTGAGTCCAAGAAAATGACATCGTGTTTTGGCTGAACTGCAGGATAAACCAAATTATATAAAATCATCAGAGCATATAAGGGAGTGCTTATCACTGACTGCTAGAAACAAATGTATATATGTATGTATACACACGCATGTATATAAATTTGATGTTAAAACTCAGAAGCTATAATTCTGACAAGTGGGAATAAATATAGCCATTTTCTTTATAAAAAATTTGGTTAGGGACGCCTGAGTGGCTCAGTCGGTTAAGTGTAGGACTCCTGGTTCTAGCTCAGGTCATGACCTCATAGTTTATGGATTCAAGCCCCACATCGGGCTCTGTGCTGTTAGTGCAAAGCCTGCTTGGGATTTTCTCTCCCTCCCTTTCTCTCTTCCCCTCTCCCACTTGCTCTCTGTGTCTCTCTCTCAAAATAAGTGAACTTTAAAAAAACTATGCTAAATCGGACATAATTCGGTTTTATACTCTAGGGTGTCACTTCCTGAATTCCAGATTTTTTACAAATGTACCTACTCCATAGCAACACTGAAAATTGTTACATTACTTACATGAAAAAGCCATGCCACCATGTTATTATTACAGGAATATTCCATAAAATTGCTATGATATAATAGAAAAACTTAAGTTATTTGATTATATTCTTGTAAAAAGGCAGGACTTGCAATTCTGTATTACACATGGACATATATGGTACATAGACATATAACATGGTACCTCCAATTTCGCATCTATAAAATTTTTTCAAAAATTTCTCTAGCTAGTAACCACTACCAGTTCTACATGTTTACTGACTATTCTTAACCCACAACCTTTTCTCTTTCATGCCTCCATAACTCTTTCCTCTAGTTCTAGAGCACTTGCCATAATCTGTCTAGTTGTATCATTTTATAGATGATGACACTGTTGATTGTTCAGTCCTAGAAACCATCTATTTGATGGTTCTCTTCCTACTTCCTTCCGTGTTGGCTCCTTAAATGTTGCTGTTTTCCAGAATCCTGTTCTACCTCATATTCTATTCTTCTCAATCTATATCAAAGTTGTCTTACACTAAAACTTCGTATACCCTAGGATAGCTTCCAAATCAGTACCTTCTCTGCATGCATGCCCCTCCTCTTTGTTTACTATCCACCAATCACTCAACCTAAACATCTTAAATTTTTTTTTTCAACGTTTATTTTTGGGACAGAGAGAGACAGAGCATGAACGGGGGAGGGGCAGAGAGAGAGGGAGACACAGAATCGGAAACAGGCTCCAGGCTCCGAGCCATCAGCCCAGAGCCCGACGCGGGGCTCGAACTCACGGACCGCGAGATCGTGACCTGGCTGAAGTCGGACGCTTAACCGACTGCGCCACCCAGGCGCCCCTCAACCTAAACATCTTAGATATAATTTGGAATTCCTTTTCTGTAGAAAGTTGAAACATTTGATGGATTCATTCAATTTTTTTTTAACTTTTACTATGTTGTAAGTTTGCTACAGGTGCCTCTAATTAATAATGAATTAGTTTTTTTAATTTGTATGTCTTCTTCCATTAGTCTGGAAATCTGGCGGAAGGGGCGATAATAGCATTTTAGTAGTTTCTATTTGTTTTCATTCCAATAGAACAATCTCCTAAATTAGATTGTAAGCAAGGGAGGGCACAAATGTTGTTTTATCTTTAAATCAGTAAGTGTAATGCCTTGCAATTATTAAAGAATCAGTACTAGTTGAATTGTTTCGACTACATATGCATGAATTCCTACTTTGTTATCACCATTTTACTTCTACATAATACACACTCCATACATGCTTATAGATTCCCCACGTCTCTAAACGTATCACATGAGTTTCTTTGGTAAGAGTTGTTGCCCTTTCCATTTCTACATGCACTCCATGGACAATTACATGGCTTAAGTGTGCCAGTCACATTCCTAGACACTGAAGATTAATGATGTGCAATTACTGATACAATCTCTACTCTCATGGGATGAAATCTGGCCAGTTGTTCAGAAAATATCTCATGTTGAAAGTGGAAGTTTTGGAGGGAAGTAATCCTGTGATATGCCTTTCTACAGCACTGAAGATGGTGCCTCCTGAATCTAGCCACGTGAAGGAGACAGTAGCTTCTACCTAAGTCATTTGAGGAACCAGGGCTCTCCTTTCTTGGTTCCTATAGGGAGTCTGCCTTGCTCTGTATCTTCGCCTCACTTAATGACAGGTGCATGTTGTCGTATTTCATTCCAGGTAACGTTATTTTGTAGGACTGGGTTCAATTTTCTTTGTTCCCCCACCCCAATATGGCACCATTTCTTGCCCACCATTTGAAAATACTCTCTGGGTCCCTCAGGGCATGCTCCTTATGGTTACACTATCTGTACAAAACTATGTTAAAGAGGTATGATGTTATTAATTCTTGGTATGTGTTATGATATGTTATGGTGTATAAGTGTAAGTTGGTCCATCATGTCTCCTTTGCACCTAACTTAAACTCCTTCATTATCAATTTTCCTTGGGCACAAAAACTCACAGCCAAAAACTGGCAAGAAATAAGTGTTCAATGCCTTCCAATATTGTAAGGAGTTTTTCTAAAAATTAAAGGTTCCATAATGATAAACATGTTTGACCAATAGATTGTGTGTGTGTGTGTGTGTGTGTGTGTGTATATATGTACATATATATATACATTTCTGAGTGAAGAATATTAGATGCTTTCTATATTAAGTCATATAAGAAATAAGGAAAGCTGGGGAGCCTGGATGGCTCAGACAGTTAAGCCTCTGATTCTTGATTTCAGCTTAGGTCATGATCTCAGGGTTGTGGGATCAAGCCCTGCATCGAGCTCTGCACTGAGCATGGAGCCTGCTTGGGATTCTCTCTCCCACTCTCTGCTCCTCTCCTGCTCTCTCTCTCTCTCAAAATAAATAAACATTTTTTAAAAAGAGGTAAGGAAAGTACAATAAATTTTAAGTATTATCATTATTTTTACATATACATTAAAATTACTTGGACTTTAAAGTAGCATATTAAATAAAGGTACATAATGAAATATGATGAATTTGAATATTTTGCTTTAGTAAGTTTTCCTTTCATTACATATACAGTTTAAAATATTTGTGGAAAACATCCCGGTTATGCTTGAAGTATAATTATAAGTGTATATCATATGGCTATTTATTTTACAGACAGTTTTAAAAACAATTTGAAATACTGCATATGTCTAGAAGAGCTGTGTATTTATAAAATCAAAGATTTTATATAATAAATATATTATATCACACACTGTTACAGACCCCATTTAATACTTGGTTTCCCATGTTATTTTAAACAATCCCCTCAATACTAGTTCCTTTATTTCATTTGTATTAGTTGTTCTATTTTATTGCTACAGTATTAACTGTATATACATCAGTTTCATAAAAACATTTTCTCATGTATTTCTATTAGCAAAAGTCATTCAGATATATTGGGGGGAAATACTGAAAGCTAAAATATTCTTTGGTTGGTGTCTCTTCTTTATTTTTTTTTAAGTTTTTATTTTTTTTAATTTTTTTTAACGTTTTATTTATTTTTGAGACAGAGAGAGACAGAGCATGAACGGGGGAGGGGCAGAGAGACACAGAATCAGAAGCAGGCTCCAGGCTCTGAGCCATCAGCCCAGAGCCCGACGTGGGGCTCGAACTCACGGACCGCGAGATCCTGACCTGAGCTGAAGTCGGATGCTTAACCGACTGAGCCACCCAGGCGCCCCTGGTGTCTCTTCTTTAAATAATATTTAAAATAACAATACTGCATTGTGTTAAAATAGCTTTAAGGTCTTACAATTTGAATGAGACAGTCAAGAGCAACTTTTGAGGTTATAAACATGATAGAGCAGGAGTAACCCTAACCCTTGTAAAGATCACCAACTGAAAGTTTCAAGAAAAATTTTAGCTTAAGAGTGAATTTGAAAGAAGAAAGGAGGGGTGCTTACAAAACAAGAGAAGCATTTCTAAAATCAAGTAAAAAGAAGAGTGTTATCAAAGGACCAGTAGAAAAAAAATATGAATAAGGGCATAGGAAATTGTGAAGTCCTTGAAATTGCAGGAAAGGATCTTAAACACAAGCTTTTAAAAGACATTAGTCACTTACTTAGCAACTCAAAGAAGTAGTCAGAAGGAAGCTTCACTATTGGAGTAATGAAAGATGACACTTCTCTTGGATTGTGGCTGCTTGGAATGCTTTTTAAAAAATCAAAAGAGGACAAGAAGTCCTTTTCCAATAAGACTAATTTGGATTAGGTTTGGTAAAAGAGTACATACTTTCAGTTATAAGATGAATAATGTCTGAGGGCCTGATGTATAATGTGACTATAGTTGAAAATACTGTATTGCATAATTGAAATTTGGTAAGGGTAGAACTTAAGTGTTCTCACAAACACAGACACACACACATACATACATATACACAAAAGAGGTAAATATGAGGTGGTAGATGTGTTAATTAAGTTAATTATGGAAATCCTTTCACAATGTATATGAATATCATATCACCATATTGTACAATATATTACAATTTTATTTGTCAAGTATACTTCAATAAAGCTGGGAAAAGGAAAGGAAGGGGAGGGGAGGGGAGGGGAGGGGAGGGGAGGGGAGGGAAGGGAAGGGAAGGGAAGGGAAGGGAAGGGAAGGGAAGGGAAGGGAAGGGAAAGGAAGAGAAGGAAAGGGAAGGAAAGGGACGGGACGGAGGGAGGTTAAGAAAAAATATTCAAAATTAAAACATTAAAATTACAGTAGAGGAAAATGTGGCATGTTTATGAATAAAGTGATTTAATCTCATAAAGATATCTTTAGAAATTGCCAACAATCGATTTTACAATCCCTGGTATAATATTGGCTGGGAATCCTGTCTGAGAATGACTAATTCAAACATTAATTTATAAAATCTGGTTGGAAATAGAAAGCAAAATAAAGAACTCATCTGTGTCAGTGGTCAATCTAGTGAATTTAGAACAAAAGCACTTGAACATCTGCCTAACTCGTATTTGACCATATTTCCCTGTGGTATGACTTGAATTCTCTTTCATTTCTTTACATTATTGAGTAGAATTCAGTGATTCTCACTTACGTACAACACCCAGTGTTCATCACAAAACATTTCACTATTTATTATTACCAGTTTACCTGCCATTCCTTTCCCTTCTCTCATCTGGCTTTTATTTCACCTTAATTTCAGTAATTTCACTATCTTTGATTTTACAGCTTGGAGTTAAAAATTCTCACTTAAAAAATCCCTTTAAACTGTCAGTTACTTCTATTGACTTGGTGACAAGTGTACCACTGGGTAAGGCAAGGAATGAACTGTGTTTATGCTCTCAAATCTATTCTTTCTAGACTCTAGATGATTCAACTTCTTTAGTCATTAAAAAAAAAAAGATAAAAATAAAAATAAATGGCCATTTTGACAATACTAATAAAAATATGACTAGAGGTTTAATCAAACTTTTCCTAAGATGATATAAGCATAATTAAATAGCCCTGTTTATTATGAGCCCTTTGTACCCTGCCAGTTATTAGATTACATGCATCAGTCTGGTAAATGACATATGTCATGTAACTTTCTTGATTTCCCACTTCACTTCAATATGCCACAGAATGAAATCTATTTTCTTTTAAAGATACAGAAACACGGTAGAAAGTTTAAAATGTTTTATCGAATTTTTAGAAAATGTCCATAAAATATATCATTTCTGCAGAGATACTATACTACCTCTTCCCATATCCTAGCAGATTCAGAATAACATACTGAGAATCTACTAATGCTGTTTTCATCTAATCTGATCTGTTGCTAAAGAAATTGCTTCCTGGGGTTAGAATATACTATTATGTATTATGTATTATATCTAAACAATGTTCCTTGAGACTTTGGAATATTTGAGTAAAAGGATTCTTAAGGATTTGAGTTGTCGGGTGTCTGGGTGGCTCAGCTGGTTAAGCATCTGCCTTTGGCTCTGGTCATGATCTCCAGTTTGTGTTGTCAGGATAGAGCCTGCCTCAGATCCTCTGTCCTTCTCTCTCTGCCCCTCCCCTGCTCACACTCCCTCCCTCCCTCTCGCTCTCAAAAATAAAACAAATTTTAAAAAATAAAAAGGGAATTGAGTTGTAGAAGAGTTGTCTGAAGGACAACTAACACAACCTCAATCCCTAATTCTGAACATCATTTTAAAGAATCTTAAGGCTATTTGAAAGAAATGAAAACATTTTACTTTTGAATGTTTTTAGTGAAACAAGATAAATATGCCTTATTTATGTAGGCCCTATTTTGTTTCAGAGGTAGTTGATAAAATTAAGATAACTGAACATATAAAGATATCAGAGATGTCATAAGGAAGCCATTATGCCATGTTGTAAAACTTCTTAGGCTAGCTTCATCTGTATTTTCAGTCATTATGTTTTTACTCGAATTTTCAAGTAAAAAATTTCCAATTTCCTAAAAATCATTTAATCTTATGTTTAAAAATTATATTCCTTCAAATAAAATGTTCTTATTTGGAAACTGAATTCATATTTCAAAACAAGGAGAAAAATGTTGTGCGTTAGGAATTATGGTATATTGATTTTAGCCTTTGTTACTCTCAGTTATGATCAGGAGTTATTTCTTTTGTTGCTCAAGTTTTTATTTAAATTCTAGTTAGTTAACATAGAGTGCAATAATTGGCTTCAAGAGTAGAATTCAGCGATTCATCATTTACATGTAATACCCAGTGTTCATCATAAATGCCCTCCTTAATACTCATCACCCATTTACCCCAACTCCCACCCACCTCCCCTCCAGCAACCCTCAGTTTGTTCTCTAGAGTTAAGAGTCTCTTATGGCTTGCTGCCCTTTCTTGTTTTTCCTTTCCCTATAACCGTATGATTTCACTCATTTCTGGAATTTAAGAAACAAAACAGATGAACATAGGAGTTATTTCTCTAACACTTTCAGAATGAACAAAGCCAACTGTTCTTTTTTTTCCCTAGCTTTAGATGTAATTAACATAAAACACTGTATTAGTTTAAGGTGTACAACATATAATGATTTGATATTATTGCACATACAATAAAGTCGACTATTCTAATTGATGGCAAACTGATGTTTATACAACATAATGGATTGTAAATAAACAGGTGATATTGACAAACTCAAAAAAAAACATCTTATGATAAAAATCTTAAACAGAATATCTGCAAAGCCTTATTTTCTACAGTAGTGTGGGTTTTAGTATGAAGACATTTTCAATCATTATCAATAGAGATGCTATATAAGTAAGACATAGAATATTTTCATGAGATATGATTTACTTACAGTCAGGTAATTTAAAGTAAGTCATAATTCACACTCAGTTGGTTTAGGAAATTTTCACCAATGCGTGCCTTTTATGCCCCGCATAAGTACATAAAATAGATTTAAACCTGCCAGAAATACAGTGAAATAAGGAGAATTATGGTTAATGGTCCTTCATATGAGAATGAGCAACAGCACTTAAGCAAAGTATTCTTCCTACACAACAAAATAGTATCTCAAACTATAATTAAGATGAGAATAACAGTTGACTGATGATTGATGGTGATCTCCGCAATGGTCTCTCTACTCATACTCTAACCTTTACCTCTAACATACTGACCACAGACAGCTTTATGGACTTCATGGTAGAACCTGTCAGACACAGCTAACTGTCAAAATGATCTGCTGCTCTCTATTTTCTGACAAAATCAAAAAACATGCATGGCACACATTCACTTTACAGGTCGACCTTTCAGGTGAACTCTGACATTTTTCAATGAAACCTTAAGAAGCACGGGGCATGCACAGGCCTCACCATTTCAAACTGAAGTGGTTTGGGTAGAATTAGGACAGAAAGACACATACGAGCAATTAGTCCAGTCAGATAAATATAAAGAATAGATTAAAAGGCTATGGAAAATTTTAGAAAGTTATTTAGGACTCAAGTCCCTAGAGTGGGTGTGGGCAGAAATTCACTGAAACTTGTTCAACTGCACTGATTCTATAATTCACAAGACTGGAAACCACAGGAAGAACTAATCCAACTGCTTTAGTGAACTTTAGTGAGTTTTGACAACCAACTCACTCACTCACATTGTTCAATTAGCTTTCTATTCTTCATTTCATTCATGTGCATCTATAGTGTGAGAAGGGTTGATAGGGAGCTGACTGCTAATTAACAATTAAACAGGTACATGGAATTAAAATAGTCAACACATTGGCAGGTTAGAAACGATATAGCGTTTAAGACTTACCCCCTGTAACTCATTCTCATCTGGTGTTAGGCAGTTAATTTCACAAATCAGTATTATAAATTATTGCATACGTTATTTTAGAAAAAGTTTAAATGAAATGTCGTTCCATTTGGTAAGAATGGGACAGAATATTTCAGTAAGGGAACCCAGGAAAATGTAGAAATGAATTGTCCTTCAGATAGAAACCTTCCACATTGAAGAGAGGCACTCTAGCTGTGAAAGAGAGTAAAAAGAACAGATATTTCCTGACATAAAAATACCTATCTTATAAGTCTCGGATAAAATTTACAAGGGAGTCTTTTTTTCTTAATTCTCCCTTTGAGCATCTAAAAATAAGATAATTTCTAAAAGCCTAGAGTCATCCAGAGTTGGATAAATTTATACAGCTCATGCTTAGAAATAGTTTACATGTATTAATTTTTGTTGAATTGGTCCATAAAACAATGGTATTCATTTCTAACAGAAACTTTTGGTTAATGTTAAAAAAATACACATGTAGAACTAGAAAATTTGAATTTAACTGGAATTGTAATTTAAATATGTTTAGTTTCTTAATTGGTCATAATACCAAAAGTACAAAAAGTGTACAAAGTACTGAAATTGATTATATTGGTAATATGTAAAATCATCTGTGTGTTCCATATTTGTTCTTAATTTTCACAGATAAATATATACAGTAAACAATAGCAGATGCCAATTAGCATAATTGAGTGTTCAGAAAAATAAAATTAATGCCTTTATTACTTATAATGTATTCACCCAAATGTTTCATTAGCTGACTAATGCAATATTAATGAGGAAAATAACTAAATTGTGCTGGTACGCAAAACTGTGAACTGCAAGCTAATCATGAAATCCCCACGCCCCTTTCACTTGGTTGCTTCGGTACAGGTTTTCTCTTAGAATCTCATTCACAGATCACAAAAGACAATTTGGGTGACTTCAAGAATTAATTAGACATTTGTATGAAAGCCACTCGAACAACTGTTCCCCCTGCGAGTTCATAAAGCTGCTTAATTTGCTCTTGTATTTTCACTCAGAGAAGCTGGCAACACCACAATAAAGCACAGCGTGTGCAGACCCTAAGCCAAATTTCTGACCGAATTGTTCACTTTCATTTACTATGCTCATTTAAAAGGCACACACACTAACACCTTTTAACCTTTCCAGTGACCCAGCTGGGCATTCTTTACTCCTAATGAAAAAAAGACTTAGGATAATGTCATCCCTGTCAACCTTTGAGGACTATTTCAATGAAAGTTACTATCTTCATTTGGAAAACTAGTTTCGGTATCTCCCTCTGCCTTCAGACAGAGTTTGAACATATCCAATGCTTAAAAACCCATCCAACACGTTCATTTCTTGGCTTTCATTTAACACACGATAGATGTACATTCTGACGAATCTTGCAACTGAAAAACATAGGATGAATTTCAGATTCGATTTAAACCCTTTCTACTTTTTTTTTTGTCTTTAAACCAAAGGACTGACCTTGGGATGATTCCATTCTTCTATCACACTGTCAATTTTAGGGAAAGAAGAATACACCTCATTAGTAATTCTGTAGCTGTCGCCCGTCATACACTTCGATCAGTAAGAAATACTGAACGATGCCTGCTGTAATTCTTCAAGAGGATGAAGTTACCTCAAAAAATGCAATTTGTCACGCAAGGAAAGAAATCTAGTACCTAGCACTTGAATGTAATGACAATATTTTCCTTGTGTTCTGCCAACACCTGGGCCCATCTGTGAGCAGGGCACGGTGCCATGCAGAAGGTAGAACGTCAATTGCAACAGCATGTAGATGCCAATATGTGGAAGTCAAAGTGATAGCCTGTGGAACTCATCAAATAGCTGATCTTTTGTAAGAAAATCCTCTCAAGAGTGAGCAATGCCAAATGAGGGCCAAATGCTTCATTACTAGTCTTCACAGCTGCTGATGCTTGTGGGCTTTCATAACATCAAAGAATATTTTCTCCTCCATTCCTGTTTCCAATCTGCCTGAAAGCTAGTCACTTTACATAAAGAAAAAAGAAAATGATAGGGCTATTCTCAAAAACGAAGACATTATTATTTGTTGTGTTATGTAACAACCTCTTTAAATTTCTTACTTGGTATTTTTGCTAAATGGCAGGTTTAACAATTAGTGATAATGTTGTTTTAATTACGCAGTAATAATTCTATAAGTTCATCAAAAATCCCCTTGAGGATAAAATATGAATATTTTATGTGTGTGAGGGTGGGGGGGATGTGAGTGCCTGCAAAAATTTTAGACTGAAATTAATACACAAGGAAATGTGCGAGATCTGATTTTCTAGAGCTGGCTTACGTAGATCAGGTATTATGGTCAAATAACATACAGACTCAGTTCAAGTTGAGTAATAATGAATGTGGCTAGTGTCGATGTAAGTTCAATTTGTTAGGGCTAAAGAACCAGCCAAGTTTTCTCTGAGCCCTGAGTTCCTGTTCTGGAGCCAGAGCAGTTGAATGTTTAGAGAAAGGGACGAATGGGCTTTTTTTCTGGAAATTATTTTAAGTAGAAAAGTTGGTTCTTTATTTGTAAACACCACCAATCAATTTAAGATCTCCCAGTCTGAGGCATTTTGGCTTTTTATTTCAACCACTGCTGAGCCAAAATCTCTTGCTAATAGCAATCTAATTTTCTGTATTAGAAGATCGTATAGTTTTTGTTAGTAAATAAAGTCCCCTGCATTCTATGGGCAGGCACTGTGTGTCCTGCATTCTACGGGCTGCACTGGATGTTGTAAGTTCAGTTATAAAGAAAGACAGATACAAGACCCTCTTCTTATTTTCGCTCCAGGGGAAGCCTTTATTACCAATTAAATTAAAATTTTCTTCCAAAGAAATTAGTAGTTATAAATCAAAAACCTCACAGAGTCCTTTCAGTCATAAAAATCACATGATAATAATCCACCTCTTTCCTGAAAATATGGTCTTGCTATCTTATGAAACAAGCAGTGGCTAAAGTTTCCACTAAGAATTGAGAGTAACTAAGAACCTGCAGTTGAGGCAGACAGCTCTGGGAACTTGCACACGATATTTAAACAATTTTTAGTCCTCAGTTTCCTCACCTGAAAATGGCAATAAAATTACAGAGTTGTAGAAAAGGATAGAAATAGTGCAATGTTTGTAAAGTACTTAACACTAAACCCAACCCTTGACTGTCCTCAATATATGTAAGCAATTAATACCAAGTCACTTTGGCCCACATATTATCTTTTTTAAAAAATAGTATTTTTGGGGCTTGGAAATTAATATGCTTATAGCAAAATTTTTGGAAAACAGAAAAATACAAAAAATGAAAAGCAGGGAACGTGCGTGGCTCAGTCGTTAAGCATTCGACTCTTGAGTTCAGTTCAGGCCATGATATCATGGGATCAAGCCCCACATCGGGCTTTGTGCTGACAGTAGGGAGACTCCTTGGGATTCCCTCACTCTATCTCTCTGCTGCTCCCTCAGTGGCACATTCTCTCTACCTTTCTCTCAAAAATAAATAAATAAACATAATTTTCTTAAAAAAAGAAAAGTGAAATAATACATAATTGTATTACAGTGAGATGAAAAAATGATAATATTTTTCCATGTATTGCATAGTCTTTTGCTATCCTTCCCTGACCCTCTTCAGAAAGGATTTATCTGAGTATAATCTCTCATAATTGTAAAACAATTTTGGCACAGAACAAAATGAAATTGAAATCCGTTTGTCTATATGTAATTATTTAAGCTCCCAGACAGTGTTTTAAACAATAGCCACGTCTTTTATTCATTGTACAAGGTTAACACTTCGGCACTGGCATTCTGATATTGTACCAAAAATACACTTGCTCTATCTCTGTGTGTTCATTTATATGTATTTGCAGAAACAAAGAAACATTCATCAATCAAAGCAATGCTTTTAGTTGAAAAAAAGCTGGGTAATCCACAAGGACACAGTATTTATATAATTTTGATGTAACATTCTTAATTACATAACAAAGTTATATAACAAAAATGAAAATGCCATTTAAATTCTAATCATGTTTGCATGTGGTTGAACATGGTGCCTCTGCTGATATTACAGCTATTTAATGATCTCAGATTTGAGCCAAATTTTCAAGCGGCTGTGGAAAAGAACATTAAAAGTGCATTTGGTCATGAGAATCCTACAGTATGTGTATATAAGCCTGCATATCCCACATGAATTGGAATGAAACAAAAGAAAATGAGTATTCTCTTTGATTTATATGTTTGCTTTCATGTTAACATTTTACGTACTTATGATTCTATCAGCTTAGTCTTAAGTATTAAAGAATGCAAAAACATCTCTAAACTACATTGGATCTAACTGTCAATTATTCAATTTAATGGGAGGTGGAATCATATAGATAATTGAAATTCACCGATGATAAAGATGTCAGACAATAGTTGCTCACTCTTCCCTCACAGCTGCATTTAGAAGAGCTGCTATTAAGATTGGTTTGAGTTTCCCCTCCTCTCCAGGAACTTGGACAGCTTCCAAGGGAGAAGACAAATGACAAAATGGCAGGTAGCTGGAGGGTAAAGAGAAATACCAAGGTGATCTGAACAATCTATATATGAACAATCAGCACTGCCTACCAGGGAAGGATCTGATGGAGAAAATATAGGGATAACTTATAATGAATATTCTAAAAAATCATTCCCCTTGACTGCTGAGAAAATGAGGATAAAAAATATATATATTCTTACAGAATTGAAGTCACAGGTGACTGATACAAATCAGTAGAATATGTTAACTAAATCTTTGGCTATTTATGAAATTTAAAAAAGTACCAACAACAAAAAACAGAAACCTATGTGGTGTCATGGGGAAGAATGCAAACTCTGAACACAGAGTAGACTAAAATCCCCATTTTGTCACAACTGCTTAGGTTACTTTGGGAAAGTAGCTTAACGTTTCCTGTACTTTTGTAACTGCAGCTATAAAATAGGTGTAACAATAGTTCTTACCTCATAGGGTTGTTGTGAGAATTAATGAAGCTAATTCATATTCATAGCTCATGCTGTGTCACAAATCACCACAAATTCAGCAGCTTAAAATAAACATTTTATTATCTCAAAGCCCCCATGGCTCTCGTGTCCAGGCATGGCTTAGTTGGGTCCTCTGCTTAGAGTCTCACAAGGGTGAAATCTGGGTGTCTGACAGGCCATATTCTAATCTGGCGGCTCAACTGAGAAAGAATTTGCTTCCAAGTTCACTCAGGTTTTAGCAGTTTGTTTCCTTGAGGGCCCTAGATTCATGCTGCGTATTATCAGAAGGCTGCCCTCAGTTGGCCATTGTTTGTCTGCCCTCAGCATCTTTCCACATACATCTCTCTATATGGCCTCTTCCTTCTTTAAACACAGCTAGGGAGAAAAATTGCCTACAGCAAGCCCACCAGCCAGATAGTCCTATATCATGTAATGCAATCTTGGGAATAACATCTCATTACCTTTGCTGTATTTTATAGTTCAGAAGCAAGTTACAGGTCCAGCTCATACTCAAGGGGATGGGTGGCTATTACACAAAGACATGAACATCCGGAGGCAGGGATGATGAAGGGTCTACTTGGCTTCTGACCACTACAGATCAAGAGGAACCACACCTAAAGGATCTCATCCATATACCTTGACATGATTTAATGTTGGGGTTTTTGGACTTTGAGCAAATACTGTAAAGGGATGAGATTCTTGGGGGCCGTAGGAAGGGGTGAATATATTTTGCATGTGAGAGATGTGAGCCATTTTGGTCCAGAAGGCACACTGGGATGGACAGAATCCAAGGTGGTACTCCCAGATTCCCTACTCCTGAAGGTCACATGTTTGTTGTAATTCCCTTTTCTTTGAATATAACTAGAATCTTTGACTTGATTCTAGCTAATACAATATGGCAAAGGTGAAGGGATATCATTTCCATAGTTATATCACATTGTATAAGATCTTTCTTGCTAGTCAACTTGTTCCAGAGATTCTCTTTGATGGTTTGATGAAGTAAGCAGTCATGTTAAGAAATTTCCATGTACAGCTGTCCTCTGGTAATTCTGCCTGGCCTGTAGTATCTGAGAGTGGCTAACAGCCCACAAAAGGTGAAAACCTCAAGTCCTACAACCCAAGAAATCAACCCTGACAAAGAATTGTATGAACTTGAGAGTGGATTCATCCCTGGCCATGCCTCTGAATTAGCAGATGACCATGCCAACACCTTGACTGCTGTTTTGTGAGATCCTGAGAAGAGAACCCAGGTAAGCTATGGCCGGACTCCAGAGCTACAGAAACAATATATATATTGTTTTAAACATATTCTTGTCATCATGGTAAAAAATATGAAATATTCAGTGTTTTATGCGGCATAGCTAAGAATCAAATTTCACTATAAAAGAGAATTCTACAAATATGACCGTGGAAATTTTTTAGTTATATCTGACACTGGAAACTTGGAAAAAATAAGTTATTAAGTGTTAGTATAGTTACTTAAAACACTGTATTTAAGTGGAGATATTTTCCCTGTGTCTTGATAAATAACTTTTCTTATAAATTAAAGGGAGGTAATTACATATTCGGGTGACGGTGGTGGGAGAGATGAGGGGTAGAAAAAAATTAAAGAATACTAAACTTTGTCATGTTAAGATATTTATTATAGCTATTGATTACTTTTACTTTAATTGATATAATAGACGTGAACATATATGTTTGTTAAATTTGTAAGTGCAACTTTATATAAATAGAAACAGTATTGGGGCTGTTCAAACAATTAGGACAAAAATAAGAAATCTATTAAAAAAACAGATCAATATAGCAAAATAAGAAGAAAGGATGGTGAATAAGAAACAATATATCAAAAGGAAAATACTCCCCCACCTTAAAATGGATCTGAAAGAAAATTTTATTTTTCAAACTTAGTGCTGAATGGATTCAGAAACATATTTCATGAGATTCCATAATCACAAGCAACAAGGGATTATCATGAGTGTGCTTAACCCAAATGAACATTACCAAGACAGTCAGAAAAACCTCAGCATACAAATTGGTTTAAAGTCTTTCTGAGCTATTAATCCCCATATGTATGTGGCAGAAAACAAACATCAATATTTTCTGAAATTAACACTTTCATTTCTGGTCTCAAAGAATTTCCACAGAAAATTTTAAATAAATTCAAGAAAACAGTCCTAAAGCACACACACACTTAAAGAAGGCACAATTGAGAATGAAGGCCATGAATGAAACTGACCAGAAATGTCTGATACTGAAATTATCAGATAAGATTTAAATTTTAAAAAAAAAATTTAATGTTTATTTATCTTTGAGAGAGAGAGAGAGAGAGAGAGAGAGAGAATGAGAATGTGAACAGGGGAGAGGCAGAGAGAGAGGGAGACACAGAATCTGAAGCAGGCTTCAGGCTCTGAGCTGTCAGCACAGAGCCCAACACGGGGCTCAAACCCAAGTACCATGAGATCATGACCTGAGCCAAAGTTTGATGCTTAACCAACTGAGCCACCCAGGTGCCTCTCAGATAAGATTTTAGTATCTTTTAATAAAGATATTAAGAATATGACTAATCAGTATTTAAAAATAGAAAATTAACAAGAAGATTTATTTAAAACCCACCCAGAACTTCTAGAATGTATAAAATATAAGGCCATTAAAGTAAAAAAAAAAAAAAGAACACACATTTGAAAACATAAAAGATCAAAAGAAGTAATTACCGAAGTGTATTATATATTAGCCCAACTGCAAAATGAAAGACAAAGATTTAGAAAACATAAATCTATGTCAACAGTAAGGGTAGTCAGAGTAAGGAAGTTTACAGTAAATCTATTTTGAAGTTTCAAACCAAGAGGAAATATAAATTTGGACTGAGATATTGTTTTAAAATGGAATGGCTTGAAATTTTCAAAAATGATGAATGATGCTAAAAATTCAACAACTTGCCAACTAATAAAAAAGTTATCCAAACATAGCATATCATGGTGATACCTCAGCACATTAAAGTCAAATAATTCTTAGCAGGTACCAGAAGCAAAAGACAGATTATCTTCAGAGTAATAACCTGACTGTTGATATCACAGAGGCAGGAAAGAAAGCCAGATGAAAGTGGAATCATATTTTCAATATGCTAAGAGAATATCAACAATCAACCTAGAATTCTATACCCATTGGAGAGATTTCTCAAGAACAAGGAACGAAAATTTTTTTCTAACATAAAATGCAAGTTTTATTGGAATAATCCATTAGTAAGGAAAGGTAAAAAGATAATGCAAAATATCAAAGAAGAATGTTGCCAGTGTTCTTCGTGTAACAGAACGGGATCTAAAACATCTAGCAGTCCCATTAGAAAAAATCATGGCATATAAATTCAGCATATTATACTTCAAATAACCCCAAAACTCCAGTTGCTTAAAATGAAACAGTTTATTTATTGTGTACGCTATATGTGTATCTCTGGTCTCAAAGAATTTCCACAGAAAAATGTAAATAAATTCAAAACAGTCCTAAAGCACACACATACACACAAGCAAACACACACACTTAAAGAAGGCACAATTGAGAATGAAGGCAATGAATGAAAATGATCAGAAATGCCTGATACTAAAATTATCAGATAAGATTTAATTTTTTAAAAAATTTTAATGTTTATTTATCTTAGAGAGAGAATGTTCAATACTAGTTGGCTAGATGTTCTGTCTTTATCATGACTATACTCACACAACAGCCATTACCAAGAATATTGCCTGTCTCCAAGTCACAAGGAAAGAGATCTCTAAGGCTCTCCATTGTCATTATGTGGTTTGGTCTAGAAGTGACACATATCATTTTCATTTTCAGTACACTGGCCAGAACTAATTCATGGACCAACCCAACCCTAAGGGATCATGTCACCATGTGAGCAGAGTAAGAAATAACCTAAATCCTGGGAAAATAGTATTATTGACCACCATGCGAGGGTAGACCATCTGATCTATTTAACAGAAAGAATGTCAAAAAAGAAAGAAACAGATACTGGCACATAGGTAGATATGCTAGTGAGTGCTAGCAGAAATTGTCTCTTAATGGCTTCATAAGAAACAAGATTACCAGCTGAGATTAAAGAAGGGGCATGGAGCACCAGATAAGGGAGGAAAACATGAAATAGAACACCACAAAAATGGGGCAAATGAATTAGAGAAATAATTATGATTTTTGGTCAGCATAAAGTGCCTACTTGGTAATAATAACCATAATTGATAACCATAAATTAAATGGGACACAATTAACTAGATTGTGTTTTCCCCAGTCACATTCAACTAGTACAAAGAGGTGAACAATTGTACTGAATAAGAGCTCCCATTTTTTTTTTTTTGGGACAGAGAGAGACAGAGCATGAATGGGGGAGGGGCAGAAAGAGAGGGAGACACAGAATCGGAAACAGGCTCCAGGCTCCGAGCCATCAGCCCAGAGCCCGACGCGGGGCTCGAACTCACGGACCGCGAGATCGTGACCTGGCTGAAGTCGGACGCTTAACCAACTGCGCCACCCAGGTGCCCCAAGAGCTCCCATTTTTGCAGGGCAGTGTGTGAGAAAGAGGCAAAAGAGTTGAGAGTGCAGGCATTACAATCATCGACCGCAGGAAACAACCTAGGCAAAGACGGAAGAAATGCACGAGGACAGTAAGAGTGAACACTTTTAAAAGAAAGATTATGAGGCCCCTGGGTGTCAGAGAATTTATGGAGTTGACATACCAGAGAAAGTGAGATGGAAATGGTAAAAATTGGTGGTCAGAGAGTAAGATGCTAAAAGTCAAGGTTACTAAATTAGTTACTTGGTCATAACTGGAAGGAAGGGGTCGGGTACCACATGAGGAAGATTTCTAGAGGAAGTGAGTTCAAGAAATTGAGAGGACAGTGTTTTAGAAGAGTATCTTACTTACGCAGATACCAAAATCACTAAGGTTAGAGATAGGGCGTGATAAGAGAGACAATGAGAAGGTGCCAAAATCTTCAAGAAAGAAGGAGGAGGAATGGATACCAGATAAAGGACCGGTAGCTGGTATGAATACATATGATTCCAAGATACCAACAGGAATGACTTTAAATGTGCCAAAGAATAGTAAAGAGGGACCCCTCCACCACCTCCAAGCTCAGTGACATGACAGGTGTAGCACTAAGCCCAGCACAGCCCCTTTTACAGACGTCAGAGAGTATCTAGATTTCAGTCACAGCTAAAAAGTATTTCAGAGAAATACCTGAGTATATAAAAAATATAGCTGACAATGGGCAATAAGGGCCAGTGGCCACTGTGAAAGGAATCCAGAAGTTAGAAATGAACGGGAGACAGGGGTAGACAAGGAAAATGCGATGTCATAGGGCACTTAAAGAGTGAAAAATAAACAGGGGCTAGGGAATCTGGGTGTTAACTGGCATCCCAAAGGATAGAGATACAATCAGATTAGTGGCAGATGGTGATAGCAAGGTGGGGAGAAAGGAAAAGTGCATGTATAGAGCTCACATCCCTGTCAAAGGAGACATGGAAGCATACACCACGGGCAGTGGGATTCCTCCTGACTCTTTCAAATATAAGGAAACTTTTGGGAGGATAGTGTTTTTCCAGACAATAAAAGACAAAGACTATCAGTAAAAATCATGCAAATAGATCTATGCTTTATCAAGAACAGTATGTTATATTATGAAGTATTTTTATTTAATTATATCTGTATGCCTGCTGGGAGTAAAACATGAATAGTTTATTCTTCTATTATATTGTTACTGAACATATAAATCACTTTTATCTTACCAGCATTTTAAAATTCAAACTTAGGGGCTTTAATATTCTAAGCATTTAGCAGAACATGGACCAATCAAAGAAAATGTAATTTTCTTCTTTAAAAGTAAATCTCTGCTTCGGGCATTGAATATCCTGCTAGAGTTTCTATCCAATAAATAATAAACTAATACTATATCTTCAATTAAACAGGCAAATTCCTATAGGGCATCTGGAATAGATAACATTACTCTTCAGAAACTTATTTTCTACGGTGGGGAAAAAATCCAATGAACTAATTCCCATAATCCTAATCATTAACATTTCTAGCTCAAAAATTGACACAACTCATCTACTTTGTCAAGTTAAAATAGTTAAAAGGCATACAGCCTTTGAAAACGGGCAGTAGCTACCTACTCATGAAACACGAATAACAGCATATGATTTTCAATAAAAGCACAGGCTTTCTCCAATTTCTTCTCTGATTTTAACCTGGTTGGTTCGTACACCAAGAAATGGTTCACAGGGAGTGAACTTTAATGGAGCCAGGTTACAGACACAATTCTGCCTCACATATTTCTGGAGTCATGTATCAGATCCATCTAGCAATAGTCAATACGGTAATAAAGGGAATTTTTCTTCGTTTGTGCAGAAAATTCTGTTCTTATTCCTTCTAATGTCAATTGTCAACTTAGGAAAAGTACATATCTTAAAGATAGTCTACTTGTTCATGGATGCACGTGTACACACACACACACACACACACACACACTATACAGGTAGATTATAGCAGGTCGTTCTGAATGAAAATAACTAGCGTAATACATACTCTGCCCTTTCATGGACAGAACTGCCTATGTTACATTTCTTATTTTTTTCTTTTAGGCTTTTAAAGAATATACAGATACTTCATACAGTGTTTGAAGTCAGCCAATGAAAGAAGTGTCAATAAAACCAAGTCACATAATTCTAAATTCAGAGTGGCTTCAAGTTGCTGTAATGTGATTATCTTGAAAGTGAGGCAGGAAATTAAAAATCAGTCATATCTTCCTCAAAACGTGTAAATGTTAAATACAAATATAGGACATACTACTAGTTTTAGAACTATTTTTTTACTGTATCAACCAGAGTTATTTTTTTTTTAATTTTTTTTTAATGTTTGTTTTTGAGACAGAGGGAGACAGAGCACAAGTGGGGGAGGGGCAGAGAGAGAGGGAGACACAGAATCGGAAGCAGGCTCCAGGCTCTGCACTGTCAGCACTGAGCCCGATGCGGGGCTCTAACACATGAACTGTGAGACCATGACCTGAGCCGAAGTCAGATACTTTACAGACTGAGCCACCCAGGAGCCCCTAACCAGAGTTATGTTTTAAAATCTACTGTGCAATCCTGTTTCCTTTGTTTTCTGATTCTCCTTATCCGTGGATAATTGAGAGATTTGGCAAGATTTCTTTGTTCCTGTCCTTCTCCTCCCTTTCACCCCTCAAAAAATTCCAACAGATTTTTTAAAAGTTGTTTGACAATCCCTCATCTTATAAAATTGAAAAAAAAATCTGTGTAATAAGAGTTTAACCCCAGTAATCATAATGTGCAAAAAAATGATATCAAGTACATGTGAAATCAAGCTGATAATCAGAATATTATTCATCATTAAGATATACCTAACAAAATATGAATTGACCCTTTAAAGTTTACAAATCACTTTTAGTACATTTGCAAAACTATGTAATCATCGCCATGATCTAATTCCAAAACATTTTCATCATCACAGTAGAAACCCTATGCCTATACTTCCCATACACCCCTAACTTCAGCTCCCAGAAATCACTCAGCTTCTTTCTGTCTCTATGGATGTCCCTACTGTGGATATCTAATATAAATGGAATCATGAAATATGTGGCCTTGTATGCTGGCCCTCTTTCACTTAACGTGTTTTCAAGGTTTATCCATGTTGTATTAAGTATCAATACCCCATTCCTTTATTTGGCTGAAAATATTTCCTTCTATGGCTATACTACAACTTGTTTATCCATTCATAAAATAATGTACCTCTATGTTGTTCCAATTTTTGAGCATTGTAAATGTTATGAATATCCATGTATAAGTTTTTGTGTGAACATATGCTTTCAGTTCTCTTGGGTATATTCCCAGAAGTAGAATTTCTTCATCATATCAGACCTCTGTGTTTTACACACTGAGGCACTATTAAATTGTTTACAAAGTGACTATAGCATTTTATATTCACACCAACAATATATAAGGGTTCCACTTACTCCACTCCTCACCAATATAGTCATTGTCCATCTTGTTTATTGTAGTCAACCTAGTGCATGTGGAATTGTATCTCATTTTGATTTTCCTAAAGACTACTGATGCTAAGCATCTTTTCATGTGTTTATTGAGCACTGGTATGCTTTCTTTAGATAAATACTTATTCAAATTATTTTCCGATTTTTAATTTGATTAAATTTCTTCTTGTTTTTGAGTCATAGTGTGTTTACATATTCTGGAATCAAATTCCTTATCAGATATTTAATAAGATACTATTTTCTCTCATTCCATGTATTGCCGTTTCATTTTCTTGATGATGTCCTTTGAAAGCTTAATTTTTTTTATTTTGATGAAGGTTGATTCATCTATTTTATCTTCTGTTGCTTGTGTATTTTATGTCATATCTAAGAAATGTTTGTCTAATCCAAGGTCATAAAAATGTATGCCTACATTTCAAGATTTTCATAGTTTTAGTTATTACATTTGGTTATTTGATATATTTTTAATCTGTATGCATGACATGAGTCAGTGTTTGAGTTTTTTTTTTTTTTAATTTCAGCTTTATTGATCCAGTAATCGTACTTGTGGATATACATCCAAAGGAAAGGAAAACAGGATATTGATGAGATATTTGCATATCCATGTTTACTGCAGCGTTATTCATAATACCCAAGATATGCAAACAGCCTGAGTTTCCATTAATGGATAAATGGATCAAGAAGATATGAGATGTAAATAAATAAATACACACGCACATACACACACACAGAGGAGTATTATTAACATAATTCTTTTACATGTGGTTATCCATTTGATGCCATTTGTTGAAAAAATTTCACTCCCTATTGAATAGTCTTGGCATACCTGTGGAAAATCAATTGACCATAAATGTATGTGTTTATTTGTGGGCTCCCAATCCTATTTCATTGATCTGTAGGTCTATTCTATGCCAGTACCACATTATTTTGATTACTGAAGATCCTTGTGTGTGATGAGTGGTTCTCTCTTGCTACCTGCATGATTCTTTGGATTGGATTTCTGTAGTTTAGTTATATATATGATATATATCTCATATATATCTATATACATATGATATAGATGACATATATATCATATATATAACTAATATATATTATATATAAATATAATTATATTTAATTCAATGCTCCAACAGACAGTTTAAAGTTCTGAACTTAACTTTCATTTCCTGGTTGTAAAGAGTTCCAGGTGAGAGTTTAGGGCAATTCTCAGGTCTTTTGGGACATGTGCACAGGTCTGAATATGAGTGTGGCCCTCTAAATTCACAGGAATATGTTGGAGATTTCCCAAGTTCCTAACAGACATCCAATATCTAACTTTTAAAATTTTTCTTCAGTCAACTTCTTGTCCCAAATGCTATCACTGCCTCAGGCAGATGCGATGTTAAACAACCGCCTCCGATAGTTACTTTCACAAACATACTGGGGATAAAACTGTTTGCAGATGGCAAGTTCTAAGTTAGGTCAAATAAAGAAAAGTTGTATGAGCGCAGGTTTCTAGAAACCTACCATACAGGTCAGTTCTCTGGAGATGAGTGTTTGGTGAGTTACGAACTCATGCTACCAACTCCAGTGGCGGCTCAGAGGCTGCTGGTTTTCACAGCAACTGTGACAGCGACTGTGATTTGTGTAATGGTGGGGGAAGATAGAAAAGGGCTACCTAAGCCTCCACAAAGAAACTTCTTCTTTCTAAACTCAGCCATTTTTCTTAAATAAACATTATGGGTTTCATAAAACTTCAATTAATATTCAGAGCTCTAGGGGCACCTAGGTGGCTCAGTCAGTTAAGTGTCCAACTTCGGCTCAGGTCATGATCTCAAGGCTTGTGAGTGCGAACCCTGCATAGGGCTGTGTGCTGACAGCTCAGAGCCTGGAGCCTGCTTCGGATTCTGTGTCTCCCTGTCTCTCTGCCCCTCCCCCACTCGCACTCTGTCTCTCTCTCTCTCTCTCTCTCTCTCTCATTCTCTCTCTCAAAAATAAATAAACATTTTAAAAACTTAAAAATATTCAGAGTTCTTAAATCTGGGAGTCTGATAATACTTGCCAGTGTTGTAATTGCTTTATTGGAGGAATGTATTTTTGAAAGTCCTTACTTCACCATACCCTCTGACTTTCTAGGACCCTAATTTTCAAACACCTGTTTATAAACAATGTAACACTGGTTACATGTGGGTTAAACATTATAAATGTAATTCTTAAGTTTACACATATATAAACTCTATTTTACAATTTAAAAGAAATAAGTTTATATTTGATTTAATTTGAAATTATTTCTGTGGCCAAAAGGATCCTTTGTTAGCCACAGAATTTTTATGATTAAAAATTCTTCCAGTCCTAATATTTAACAGAGTCTTCTATTTATGATTCTTTTTTGCACTTAACTATGGTGCATCTGGAAAATGATTGCTATGACTATATATATATATATATATATATATATGAATATATGTGTGAAAAAACACAGAAATAAAACATCACTTATTAACATTCAATATATTATTCTTAATTTTCCTATTATTTTGTAATGCCCCATTTGTTTTATAATTGTTAGTCTCCCCAAGCTATGTATTCTGTTATGTAACAATGTCAAGTATCAATTTCCCCACTACATCACCTTTGATTTAATGAATGGATATCTTTTACGTACGATCATCAAAAGATTGAGTCAATTTTTATGAACTTAGAAAGCAGTAGATGAAACCCTCAAAACGCTGTTTCAACTTAATATAGGATCTCAACGTTTTGATTGTAGGTATCTATGTAGAATTACTTAAAAGTTAATAAAATATCCCAGAAAACTTGACTTGGCATCACGGACAACATAAAAAAAAAAGTGTTACATTGTGAAATAATTAGATGTTGTAATTTATGGGGAAAGCTGAGGTTTTGGAACCTTGCAAACATTAGCTGAATGCCAGCTATACCATTTGTATCTTCACATACTGGGTGAACCCATTTACCCAAGTGTTTCTTCAGTTTTCAAGAAGGAATAAAAGAGTTGCTACAAGAGATTGCTGTAAGAATTAAGTGAGATATACGGCCCAATATAGGAGCATAGTAAACATTAATCACCATTAATTTTCCCCCATGAGGCACATCAGACAAAGCCGGAAGACAGCCAACTGTAACAACAGCTGCTAATCAAGTAAAGGTGAAAAAGATCTGAAGCAAGAGACTACAAGTAGTTCAATAGCGATTCTAGGAAAGTATCTTGTCTTTTCTTCCTCTAATTCTACCTCCAGTTTATTATAAGACAATATGTTAACATTTTCCTCGAAAGTAGTAGCATCCTTACATTTATGAAGTTAGAAAGACAGGGTTCATGTGTTTCTGGTTTAAAATATAGTTTGGTGACCAAATGGCTAGATGGGAATAACACATTTCTAGGAAAAATAGTATTTCAAAATATAATTCGAAACTTAAAACTTCATCAGTTTAGAATTGGGTAAAGAACAGTCTGTGTTAACTGGAAATTAACTCTGATTTATAAAACAATGTGTCCTTTTTCAGTTATAGAAAGAGCCATGAAGTGATTATTTAATGAGGCTCTTGACAAACCAAACTGATGCAAATCATAAACATCACCTGCTGTTAATAGAGGTTTTATTGGGATTCTGGCAAAATTTTAACACTGCCTGTTTATTTTGATCATCCCCAGATACTTTCACAGAAGTCCCTAGTGCCCTGCCCCAAGATGTCCACATCCTAATCCATGAAGCCTGTAAATATGCTACCTTATATGGAAAAAGGGATTGGCGGATATGATTTAGGTGAAGGATTTTGAGATGGGGAGTTTCCTGGGTTATATAGGTAGTCCTAATATAGTCTCATAAATCTTTAAGAGCAGAGAATTTTTGCTAGCTGAGATCAGAGACAGAGATGCGCTGAGAGGAGACAACCAGAGACAGCAGTGTGTGAAAAGGACTCAGCTTACTGCTACGGGTTTTGAAGACAGAGGAACAGGGCTGCCAGAAAAGGGAAGGCAAGGAGACAGCTTCTACCCTTAGCCTCCAGATAAGAATGCACACCTACCCACACCTTGATCTTAGCCTGGTGAGGCTGTGTCAGATTTCTGACCTACAGAACTCTAAGATAATAAATTTACATTGCTAAGGCCATGAAATATGTGGTAATGTCACAGCAGCAATAGAAAATGAATACAAATATATTTTCGACTAGGCATGTCCTAAGTTGTAAGCCCACTGCTATCTGGTACTGTTATACTGACTTCCAGCTCCATAGCACTTTGAGCCTCGATGCCTCCACGCTTATTCACGTATTTACTTAATAAATACTCTATAAATTGAACAGATCTCAGATGCTAGATCTTTGACATACTTTTTCATTCATTCTGTTGCACCCAAAATATCCTAAATACATACATACCCAGTTATCAGTTATAAGATAAATGAATGAAAAAGCAACATTTGAGAGTAACGCTTTAAAAATAGCTACTGTTGATAGGACTGTCTACTATGTTCCAGGCACTTTCTATATAGAATTTCCTATTTTCACAGTCAGTTGCAAAATAGGTATTATTATAAACACCTTTGAGGTATAAAAATTGTGGCTTTAACAGATATAATTTGCCCTTGTCCGGTAAGAGGATTTAAATCTAAGTCTGCAAATCCCCAACCTGAGAAAAAAGTCTTGTGTTGTATATAATATTTTTGTGCTAATGGGATGATCCCTAATGCAAAGAAATGGCTACCTAGCTGTAAAATTTCTAAAGCCAGATATTCACAGCCATAGCATAGAATTTCCAGGAAATCTGTATCATTACCTCTGCCCTTCACAAAGTCACCACATAATGTTCCAGGTCCCAATGGAGAAAAAGAAAAAAGGCCAACTCTCCAAAATTTATGAAAGAAACAATAGTACATGATAATAGTAGATAACACATGATACATTATCCATTATATAACACAAAACATAGACATATTTATACAGAACATATAGTTTTCTATAGAACAGTTATAGATAGATTTATCTATCTATTCTGCAATAGGGTATAATTTGAGCATGGAAAAATGTATGACTAATATTTCAGATAAAAGCATCAAGGCAAGAAGAGTACAAATCAAAACATAAAATTAAGACCTGTTTTCTATTCTTAAAATTAACTGTGTTGGCTAATGTAAATTAAGTATTTGGACTTTTTTAAATTACTTCAACCAGTTTCTCACTAATTTCTTATACATGATAAGCTTGTTAGCAAGTTTCTTTTTTTTTTTAATTTTTTAATGTTTATTTTTGAGAGACAGAGGAAGAGAGAGAGCATGAACGGGGAAGGGGCAGATAGAGAATGAGACACAGAATCTGAAACAGGCTCCAGGCTCTGAGCTGTCAACACAGAGCCCAACACATTCCTAGAACCCAGGAATGTGCAATCATGACCTGAGCTAAAGTGGGCTGCTTAACCAACTGAGCCACCCAGGCGCCCTGTAAGTTTCCTTTTAATAACACGCAAAAAAATAAATTTCTAGTCAAGAACTTCTGCCATTAACATGACTTCAAAGGTTGCAAGGTTCATATTAGGATATTCAACTACAGATTTTAAAATGTTTTTAATGTTTATTTATTTGGAGGGGAGAGAGAGAGAAAGAGAGAGAGAGAGAGAGAGAGAGAGAGAGAGAGAGAGAGAGAATGTGAGCAGGGAAGGGGCAGATAGAAAGGGAGATGCAGAATCTGAAGCAGGTTACAGGCTCCAAGCTATCAGCACAGAGATGATGCAGGGCTCGAACTCAACAACTGCGAGATAATGACCTGAGCGGAAGTCAGACACTTAACTAAGCCACCCAGGAGCCCCTCAACTACAGATTTTAAGTAACTTTCTATGAACCTGATGTTTCTTTTTCAAAAAGTCAACTTGTGAATCATTTATCTGATTGCTCATTCATGAAAAATATTTTTGTGCCTAGTGTCGTATTAGCCACAGAATGTCAGAGAGAGCAAAACAGTTTTGAGTCTCGACTTCACGGGGTTACCCTGTAGGGTGGGAAACAGGCATAGTTCATTTTGTATAGAATTACATCCTGCTTTTCCAGAGTTGGAGGAAACATCCTGGTAGATAGGACTATAAAGCTAATACCTGAAGAAAAATAGGAATTATCCAGAAAAAGACAAGTTTGGGAAGGGAAAGTATTATTGCCATAGAGGCCAACAATAGCTCAGGATCAGGCAAGAGATGCAGCAGCTTGTTTAGGAGAAAGAAAACGAGCCATGGTTTGTTGAGAACGGAATAAGTAGGCAGTGCCCAGAGGCAAAGCTGAAGGTTGGTATAGATGAAAATGGGCAGGCTCTACAAGGCGATCCTTATATCCTCAGAGAAAGGAGACCCCATGGAGAAGTGGAAGAAAACTATGAGTAAAATGATCAAATTTGTTTCTCTACCCTGGCTCGAGTTACAGAATGGTTTTGATGAAACCACGGAGTTGAGAAACCACGGAGTTAGTAGTCTCATTGGTGGATTAATGTCCCAAGATGGGAGGAGGAATGGCTTTGAAGGCACTGGTCCACTCAAGGCCACTACATGACTGTTCTAGCAGCTGGATTCCAAAAGAAAGATACAGGAAATTCGTTCTTCCAAAAGCCGTTTCATGAAAGTATGAATACAGGTCCTCTTCTAAGTCAAATACACAGAGATGTGCTTTTTGACAGAGTGCAAAAACTAAGATGCAAAATTTAACATAAATTCCCGTTTTCTCAAAGACAACAAAAATGTTTCAGTAAGTTCTACCATCCTCAGATTAAGTTTCTCAAGTACTAATCAAATATAATCTCCAAAATTTTTTTAGTAAGTGTCATGAGCAGTGGGTACATAAATTCCCTTATATTTTGTCAAATTCAGGCCATGTCTTGTTCCTAAAACTTTTGGACATTGCCAAATATGGAATTGGGTATCATCTTTAATAAAGAGAATTTGGGGATGCCTGGGTGGCTCTAAGTGTCTGACTCTTGATTTCAGTTTAGAGCATGATCTCATGGTTCATGAGATCAAGCCCCGTGTCTGGCTTCACACTGACAGCAAGGAGCCTGCTTGGGATTTTCGCTCTCTCCCTCTCTCTCTGCCCCTCTCTGGCTTGCTCTCTCTCTCTCTCTCTCTCTCAAAATAAATAAACCTAAAAAGAGAGAGAGAGAGAGAAGTTCAGACAAGTAGAGAGGCCTAGATGGGATTCTGAAATGAGTATTTTAACCAACTTCTATACAATCACTCAAATATCAAAGAATAAATTTCCTTTAAGATTCACAAAGTCTTTACGAAAAAAAAAAAAAACTCTCCAGAAGGAGTCACAAATGCATTCTGGCTATTTAATTGCTATAAAAATGACTTGTATTCATTTTGATGGCACAAATAATATATTAGCCACCAAATTCAAAAATAGCTTATTCACTTATCTTTGTTATGTCTACATTTTTAAAATTTTTTTTTAACGTTTATTTCTTTGAGAGACAGAGCATGAGCATGGGAGGGGCAGAGATTGGAGGAGACACGGAATCTGAAGCAGGCTCCAGGCTCTGAGCTGTTAGCACAGAGCCCGATGCGGGGCTCCAACTCACAAACTGCGAGATCATGACCTGAGTCGAACTCGGATGCTTAACCGACTGAGCCACCCAGGCACCCCTATGTCTACATTTTTATAATGTTTTGACAAAACTCAAAGCATTTTGAAACACATGTGTTAGTGTCATGATGATGTGTCCCACAATAAGTCGATAATGTGGTTTACCACCAACTTCGGCCTATCTCAGGATCAGCTTTTCTGTTCTGCTTTTGTATTTTCCTTCTGTCTGAAACAAAATGCTACCAACTAATAAAATAAATGGCTCATAGTTTCTCTATCAACTTACAATAAAGGGAGAAATGGAGGCTGCTCTCAAATGTTATCTTTAAAATCGTGTTTGAAGGAATGTCAGTAAATACTTTACGCTCATGTATGCTTGGGTATGTGAAGTTCTGGAAGCCATCTTTTGGAAACTCTATTCATTTACCTTAGGTAACATGCTGTTGGCTGTGACATTTGTAGGAACATATAGTACATATGAACAATTTCCTCACATTAACAAGTGTTTAGCAACATAATTAGGAAAATTCTTCTTAGAGTATACAAATAAAGAATCCTTTATTAGGAACAGAACTGTATTCTTTTTTTGCTGAAAAGCAACTCGACAGCAAATTAGGAGCTTAAGCCATTTTATGAACTTTGACCATATTATTTTTGCTTCTAGGATTCTATCTTATGAAACAATTACAAGAAAAATATACTTTCCTCTGCTTTCCAACTTCTTGGAAGAAAATCAATTACTTCGACATCAAAGGAAGAAAAACACAGTTTTTAAAACTGTAGGACCTTGTATACTATCTCCAGGGGGAAGAGGAAAGAGACGGAATCTGAGGCATGCTGGCCATTTGTTATGTTTTGCTCAGAGATTTGAAGCAAATAAGGTAAAATATGAACATCTGATACATACTATATGTTGTCTTTATTAAAAGTAAACATATTTAAAATAAGACCAATAAAAGAGTTCAGCTATAAGAGTGCATAAAAAATCAATACAGCATTAAACAAACCCACCGAATACGTAAGCATTCAATATACCAGCTTTGCCTTGCCTTATTTGATTCAAAATTATAAGAACTTTACTTTGAATTCCAATTTAATTATACTTAATCTAATGTGTACAACTGAGTACCAACTTAATATACCCCTCTGAAATAGGGGTGGCTTTCTATAATTATTTTATTAACAACAACAAAAATCGAAAAGTCCTGAATACAATAAGACATCTTGTGAATGCAGAGTGCAGAAAATTCCAGCAGCCTGAAAATGTCTACTGAACGACACTAAGTGATTTTAGGGGAATTAAGGGTCTATTAACAAGAAATTACACATAGAAATATCTCATTACTAAATGCAGCATCTGGAGTGAGGACCTCAGCATACAAAAACTGTGTAAGACATATTCCATTGCCATTGTGTTTACAGTCTAAAACACTATTGGGTAGGGGTGCCTGGGTGGCTAACTCAGTTAAGTCTGACTTTGGCTCAGGTCATGATCTCATGGTTCGTGAGTCTGAGCCCCCATAGGGCTTTCTGCAGTCGGCACAGAGCCTGCTTCAGATCCTCTGCTCCCCTCTTTCTCTGCTCCTGCCTGGCTTGTGATCGCTCTCTCAAAAATAAATAAAATACTAAAAAATAATAATAAATAAATAAAACACTATTGGGTAAATAATTTTATCACAGAGAGTTTAGTCTTACTAAGATTTAAGTGTATATATTTGTAGCTTTCTCCCTATATTTAAAACAAAAAAAAATAGCAACATTGTGTCGTTTGAGGAGATATTTGTGTGCAGGACAGACATTGCCTACTTTCTTGAACCTTAGAACGAAAATGAGAAATTGGCAGAGTTTTCTTTTTCCTGGTCACTAAAATGGGAGTATGTTGAGTATATCTATATATTTGTGATATAGTGATAATTCATACGCTAAAATGTTCAACCATACATTTCTACGGCCTTTCACTTTTCTCAGAAGATAATTGTTGCAATTCCTTTAGCCAATTCCCAAGGCCTTGCATGTTTAGTCCCTCCCTTTTCTGGATACTCCTGTTTTTCCTAACCTTTCCTTTGTGGGAAGAAGAATATGACCCAATATTGGGGCGCCTGGGTGGCGCAGTCGGTTAAGCGTCCGACTTCAGCCAGGTCACGATCTTGCGGTCCGTGAGTTCGAGCCCCGCGTCAGGCTCTGGGCTGATGGCTCAGAGCCTGGAGCCTGTTTCCGATTCTGTGTCTCCCTCTCTCTCTGCCCCTCCCCCGTTCATGCTCTGTCTCTCTCTGTCCCAAAAGTGAATAAACGTTGAAAAAAAAATTAAAAAAAAAAAAAAAAAAAAAGAATATGACCCAATATAATACTAAACCAAAAGCCTATTTTTGTTGCTTGTAAGATATAACAATAAATCTTATTAGAGGACAATATATTTGGGGATTGAACTATGACTTAATTTAAGTGAATGATTTCTATTAACAGAAGATAGAAGTGGGGGAAAAGGACATCCATGGCAATGAATCTTGCATAACAAATTGGAAATAGCATCTGGGCATTTGTATTGTTTACTCATCAGTTCTAACTGAAATGAATAAAAGATGATATTCTGATATCTAAAACACTTTTAACTAAGCTGATCTCCAAAAAGGAAGTAGACGTGGGGGGAAAAAAGGCATCTAGAAGACAATCTGCCTCCTCATTAAGTCTCTCTTTCCAAGTTGGTCTCTTAGGCACTGCTATCACTTCAGGGTGACAGTGAAAAAGAGGCACCTGTTGTGGTCCCAAAGACATCTTCAGATTGAGATTCTATAAAGTCATCACCACCTTCCAGTGTTTTGAGTAAGGAGATGATAAGTATTGTCTTATCCTTTTCAAAAAATTATTCTGATCCTTTCTTAGAGAATAAAAAATCACAAATACGTTGTCTCCAAAAGGATTGTGGGTTCATTTCTTTGGGCAAAGAACCAAGGTGTCTAGTGACAGGTAATTACCAAAAGTAGGAGGAAGGCAGAGAGGCAAATGTCTAGAAAAAGAAAAGCTTTCTTGAGCCTCTAGGCATGGTCCATGTAGTTTCAATGATTCTGACTAGCCCAGGCTAGTTGTAACTGGTTTTGAGTACGCAAGTGAACTGGGACTATTTCCACCTGAATAATTAATGATGATTCAAAATGACACAGAATTTACACTGTATAAGAGAATATAAGTGACTCCTCTAAACAGGAGTCACTCAAAAATATTTCTTAAAAAATAATGGATAAATGGATAGGTGGACCAATTCATCACCTGTTTTTCAGATTAGCAATACTAATTAAAGAATTACACAATTAGAAAAAGATGACCAAAATGTAGTGTGACAAATACCTGTAAAATTTTATGCCACAATGGGACTTATAAAGAGCTATAGGTTCATAATAAAAGCATTAAGAGTCTAATGGATGATGAAATGCAAAGCTCATAAAAGGGAACATAACTGAGAAATGGAAATTTTTAATCAGAAACAAAAAATATTTACTTAACAAGATGCTGGCATTATACTGATTAATTCCTAAAATTTGTAAATAATTATGTCTGGTTTTGGGGAGGAAAGTCTCACTGCAAATACTGTCAACATTTCTGTAAGAATCAAATTGGGTAATATAAAATGAGAAATATATACTCATTCCATAAAGTTGAAAAAAATCTCTATCTTAATAAAATAATCCATTTTTTAAAATGAAGATGTTCACTGCAGTATTATTTAAATATCAAAAATTAGGAGCCACTTGGATTCCTATCAGTTAGGAAACAATTCAGTTACACTCCTTTCTCTCAAATGAATACTGTGCAGCTAATTAAATATGGGCACCCTGAAAACTGACATGGCACAAATATTCTTTGATGCAATCTTAAAAGAAAACAGCATTCCAAAATACATAGATTCTGACCACAACTACTTAAAACTATTAATATTAATGAACAATGGAGAAATACATCAAAATTGTAATAGGTCATGATTTCTTTTCTCTTTCATACACTTTTTTCATGTGCTTATTCTGCCTTTATTATTGGCTAAATAAACAATCTAAGGCAAATAGATGCTTAAGGCAGATGGGTAGGTAAGATGGATAAATTCACCTCCTTTTAATTTGGTTTTCCTCACATAGGTAAATACATATGGCAGATAAAAGTTTAATTAAAACTGAATTACAGATAGTTTTTAATATGGTTTAGCTTGCTCAGAATTTGCTTCTATTGAGAAAATCCTAGAGGGTTAATTGTTGATTTTGTCTGCATTTCCCTCCTGAATTATTTTCCATTTAGTTAACAAAGAGGTGGATTTGTGACTAAACCACCATTAAGAAGTTACTTAATTCAATCTGAAAGTATCCCTAAAGGGGACCAGTACTAACAGAGAGAAAGTATTGCTAGCAGGATAAATTTTTTTTTGAGGAATTGAAGTGTTTAGCCAGGCAGTGAGAACATTAATAATTTATAGAGTAAGTCAGCACATAAAGCCGAACAAGGTAACTCCTGACCACTATAGAATAAATCAAGAAACCTGCTAAGGAGATGTTGAGAGTGCCGATAAGCTTCAAAATAATAGAGTTTTTGACAACTCTTTAAACAGTTAACCATATTTGATCACAAAATGAAAGTTTACAAAAGATCTGTAAATTTAAAGCGTTATCTTTTATTCTTTAAAAAAATCAGTTATTGGGGCGCCTGGGTGGCACAGTCGGTTAAGCGTCCGACTTCAGCCAGGTCAGGATCTCACGGTCCGTGAGTTCGAGCCCCGCGTCCGGCTCTGGGCTGATGGCTCGGAGCCTGGAGCCTGTTTCTGATTCTGTGTCTCCCTCTCTCTCTGCCCCTCCCCCATTCATGCTCTGTCTCTCTCTGTCCCAAAAATAAATAAAAAACGTTGAAAAAATTTAAAAAAAAAAAGGGATTTAAGAAGTTTAAGTGAACAAATGCATTTTTAAAGGATGCCAGTGGCTCAAATTTGAAAAGTTTTAATAGAATAACTATGTAGAGACTATTCATTTTTCCTGAAGCCTGAATGTAATCTAAATTACAGTATGGAGATTCCCTGGGATTCATCCTGTACTGTATTAGTGCAACCATAGAGACCCTACTCCACAAGAGAGCGTCTCCAATCCAGATTTCTGTGACATCTCAAAATCTTGAACTGCAATAAATACAATAACATTCCAAAACAACTGAAACATCAATCCCTATTAAATCTGAACTTTTCTGGAGAAAACAACATATTAAGTTGTTGACGCATCTTGGATTCTCTCACAGTCTCTTCCAAGGGCATACCTACCAAGGTATAAATCCTGCAATTACCTGAGTTCATGGGTGGGGCCTCGAGCTTAAAATCAGGGAGGCTATTTATTCAAATATATGTCTTCCTTTCTTTCATAATTATAGCTGACCAACTGGTTGACTACAAAAAGATGAATTTTCTGAAACTAAGTGTTGACCAGTGGGATATGAGTGGAAGTGAAAAGCAGCAGTTTCTGTGAACATTCTTTGAAACATGCTGCTCGCATCCGGCCCATTCTTAAGCTTTCCTGTCTGCACCCTACCACCTGGAACTTAAATGTTGCTGTTTTAGACAATGATGCCAAGGGCCATGCCGTAGAGATGGAAGAACCATGAGCTAAGGGGGACTTGGGTCCCTGAGGAGTTTGTGGAGGCGAGACAGCTTACTAACACTTAACCTCCTATTTCTAGGCATTTAAAAAGAGGGAAATAAATTTCTCCCTTTCAACAACCAACTGTTATTTTAGGTTGGTGAAACTTACTGCCAAACATAATTCTATTATTTTACAGATGAGAAGACAAGCCTGCATATACCAAGTGTCTTTAGAGATATATTGCTCAGTATGGTAGCCACCGGCCACATGTGACCATTGAGCACTGAAATATGTTTAATTCGAAATGCGATGAACTATAAGTGTAAAATATACGATAGCATTTTAAGACCTATAATATTATACTACAAAAATCAAGTTCAACTCATGTGTAGGTTTGTTTGTTTTGGTTTTGTTTTGTTGTTTTTTTTTTTTTTTTTACTTTTTGATGTGATTACAGGAAAAATTTAAATTTGTTGCATGGCTTACTTTATATTTCTACTGAGTAGAGCTACTTTTGATTATAAAGCAGACTAGATACCTCAACTCCTGCCTCTCAGTTATAGCCACTTTCTGTCAGACCACACCATCTCTATTATGTGGCAAAAGGCACAGTTGGGTTATGTTGATATCATCAGGATTGAAATCAGCAGCATAAAAAACATGACTTCGCTACTTGAAAAGCACCCAAATCAAAGGACGTGAATGATTCTAAGAATGTGTATATTTGTAGCATGAGAAACAACTGGAATGGTCAGAGAATAGAAGCTGAGAGGATAAACTTTTCAAGTTGGTAAAATTTTAAGTAATGATAATGTCTAGGTAGAATGAATGTATACGGTTTGCTCAGGTGGACAGGAGATAAAAGATGCTGAGATGACACGATCAAGAGATTTTTATCAAGTCCTGGGTTAACCCATTTTTATGTAATTTAATTCTGACAAAATATTATATTTCATTGCTTCTGACTTTTCCTTTTATTCATTTTATCATAGTAAGAACACAACATGATATCGACTCTCTTAATAAATTTCAGAATATAGCATAGTATTGTTGACTACAGGTACAATGTTGTATAGCAGATCTCTAGATCTTACTCATCTTGTTTAACTGAAACTTTACCCCCATTGATTAGTAATTTGCCATTTCCTTCTTCCTCCAGCAACCACCATTCCAGTCTTTGATTCTATGATTTTGACTATTTTAGATACTTCACATAAGTGAAACACACAGTATTTGTCTTTCTTTGACTGGCTTATTTCACTTAGCATAATGTCCTCAAATTTAACCATCTTGTTGTATATTGCAGAATTTCCTTCTTTTTTAGGGCTGAATATCATTCCTCCTCCCCCTTCAGTTATTGGTGTTAATTATTTAATTAGTCTTCACACAAACGTGGGAGAAAGGTATTAGTGTTAACATCATCATCTATTTTATTTTCATTTATTTTGAGAGACACACAGACAGTAAACAAGGGAGGGACAGAGAGAAAAGGAGACAGAATCCCATTAGGCGCCACGCTGTGAGTGCAAAGCCCCATATGGGGCTTGAACTCACAAACCATGAGATCACAATCTGAACTGAAATCAAGAGTCGGACGCTTAACTGATTGAGCCACCCAGGCACCCCCATCATCTCTGCTTTAAAAATAAGGAAACCAAAACACAAAAAGACTAAAAAAACAAAAACAAAAACAAAAACAAAAACAAAAACAAAACAAAAACAAAACAAAACCACACCCAAGTTCACAGAGCTATGAAGTAACAGTAAGATTTCAACTCAGGTAGAGTGGCTTGAATCTCAAGCACTTAATATTTTATGGTCTACTGCCTCTGACACAGACACCACTTGTGTCTTGTCACTGATTACTTTTATTAGTTATTAGGATACATTCTCCATTTCTTTAACGAAAAGCTCAAATGTATTTTGGAATCCCTGTAGATCTTTCACAGTTGGATCCACTCCTGAAAGAAGCCTACCTTTGGTTTCTAACCTCAATAATTCTTTCAATATTAAGTGTGTGTTCAAAGACAGGTCAAAATAGTGTGTTTCTCAGGATTTTCCTAGCAACAAGGTGACATTCTGTTCCTCTACATATGAATAATGAAGCATGTGATCTTAGAAACTTAGCATCTAGCATCAAGAAAAAACAGAGAAGACAAAATCAAGTCTTAAAGGACTAATGTAAAGTTCCAAAGGGACCAAAACCCGTGTAGTGTGTCCTAATTTGAAAACGTCTTAAAAGTTTGATCTCTATCATAGATTATCCTCATATTTTAGAATGGAATTCATTCTCCTTTTTAAAAATCTCGATTGTAATTAATTTCTTTAAAACACTTAAGAATTTATCCCTCTTCTTAAATACAACTTTTAAGTTCAATGTTATCTGATACACATTTTAACTAATCTTGAATCTTTTAATATAATGCAAAAACAATTATTTTTATTATTGTCTAGGCTAGAAAAATGCAGAAATTATACACATTTTGTATCAAGAATACAGTGTTTCTGGAAAAATATGGAATATTATTTAAAAAAAAAACTACTCATCATTACCATAATTTTAAATGTCATTACAATAGACAGTCAAACAGTATTTAGCATGTGTACTGTTAACACAACATTTCTCAATTTTTAGAGAAACTTTCACTTTTAAAAATCCATGACAAAGGATGCAAGAATACACAATGTGAAAAAGACAGTCTCTTTAATAAATGGTGCCAGGAAAACTGGACAGCTATATACAAAAGAATGACACCGGAGTACTTTCTAACACCATACATAAAAACAAACTCGAAATGAATTAAACACCTAATGTGAGACCTGTAAGCAAAAAAACCCTCCTAGAGAACACAGGAGCTAACTTCTCTGACATCAGCCATAGCAACATTTTTCTAGACAAGTCTAAGGGAAGGGGAAAAAAAAGCAAAATAAACTATTGGGACTACATCAAAATATAAAGCTTTTGCACAGCAAGAGAAACCATCAAGAAAACAAAAAGGCAACCTACTGAATGGAAAAAGATATTTGCAAATGATCTATCCAATGAGGGATTAACATCCAAAGTGTATAAAGGACTGATACAACTCAACATCCAAAAAACAGATAATCTGATTGAAAAATGGGCAGAAGACCTGAATAGACATTAATCCAAAGAGGACATACTAATGGCCAACAAACATATGAAAAAATGGTCAACATCAATAATCATCAGGAAAATGGAAATCAAAATCACAATGAGATATCATCTTATACCTATCAGAATGGCTAAAATTAAACAGATAAGAAATGACAAGTATTGGTAAGGAAGCAAAAAAAAAGGAACCCTCATGTGCTGTTGGTAGGAATGTAAATTGGTACAACCACTGGGGAAAACAGTATGGAATTTCCTCAAAACATTAAAAACAAAACTACCATATGATCCAATAATTACACTACTAGGTATTTACCCAAAGAATATATAAACACCATTCAAGAAGATATACACACTCCTATGTTTATTGCAGCATTATTTACAATAGCCAAGATAAAAAATCCACCTAAGTGTCCATCATGGACAGACAAGAAAGGTGTGATACATATCTATAATGGTATATTATACAGCCATAAAAAGACCAACTGTGACAACATGGATGGACCCAGCAGGTATTATGTTAAGTGAAATAAGTCAGAGAAAGACAAATACACATGATGTCACTCGTGTGGAATCCCCAAAAAAATGAATAAACAGAAAGTAGAATCAGATATATAGAGTGATGGTTGCCAGAGGGGAGGGGGATAAGAGGATGGGCAAAATGGCTGAAGGCGAGTAGGACCTACAGGCTTCCAATTATGGAATGAATAAAAGGTACAGCATAGGGAATTAAGTCAGTAGTATTGTAATAGTGTTATATGGCGAAAGATGGTAACCTACACTTGTGATATGCACAGTGTAATGTATAGAGAAGTTGACTCACTATGTTGTCCACCTGAAACTAATGAAACATTGTGAGCCAACTATACTGAAAAAAAACAAACTTTTAAATCTGTATGATCTCTTATATGACTTAACATGAAAATAAAATATTATTTGATAAATGTGTTTTCCACCAATGCTTATATAAAAGCAACAGGGCATCTTTGAATACTGAAACTATATACAGATTTTCTTTACTTTTTTAATTTTTTTTAACGTTTATTTATTTTTGAGACAGAGAGAGACAGAGCATGAACGGGGGAGGGTCAGAGAGAGGGAGACAGAGAATCTGAAACAGGCTCCAGGCTCTGAGTTGTCAGCACAGAGCCCGACGCGGGGCTCGAACTCACGGACCGCGAGATCATGACCTGAGCCAAAGTCGGCTGCTTAAATGACTGAACCACCCAGGCGCCCCCAGATTTTCTTTATGATAAAGCTACATGTCAAATTTACTTAAGAACTAACTTGAATGTAAATTAAAAATTTAAAAAAAAATAAAGAAACCGAAAAAAAGAGTTTCATTGGACCACTTTGAGATTTTCCTATATAACACTGTACCAGTAATAATATAGTGTATTTTATTCATTGTTATGATAGAAAGTTATTATATACATTATAGGTAGAGAGCAAACACCTTTCTTATGTTACTAAAATTCTTGGTCCAAAGGGGGATTTTGAGAAAAAGAAATGGGTAGATGTTTTGCTTTTTTTTCCCCCAGCAAATATTTTTATTTTGGAAAGCTTTATTGTTTTGTATGCATTCATAATTTTTTCAGTCTTTCCCTGATCATAAATAAGGAGGCTTTTGTCAAGCTTTAAGTCATATCACCTTTTTATCATGTTTATAATTTGAAAATAATTTAAAAAAAAATTTTTAATGATTATTTATTTTTGAGATAGAGAGACAGATCGTGAGCAGTGGAGGGGCAGAGAGAGAGAGAAGGAGACACAGAATCTGAAGCCGGCTCCAGACTCTGAGCTGTCAGCACAGAGCCCAAAATGGGGCTTGAACCCACAAACTGTGTGATCATGACCTGAGCTTAAGTCAGATACTCAACCGACTGAGCCATCCAGATGCCCCTGAAAATAAATTTTTAATGCTGATGTCCCACTGAGCCAGTCAAAACTTTAGTAATTCACATAAAGTATCCAAAATTATTTGGGGAAATTTATGAACCTTTATATTGAAACACACACACAGTCTTCCTTAATATAAAAGAGTAAGAAGTCAGTCCATAATCTGAAAAATAAATAAATTTTAACTTTTACATATAAAATTAGATTAAACAGTGGGCAGTGGATTAGTGTAATGAAGGACTGATACATGAGAACCACAGTCTCATATCAGTATGTGTTTTAACTAACCATTTTTCTATTTCCTGAGATCTTAATGTGTTTCTCATAATGGTCTAGCCCATTATATTACAGCCAAAAAACATGTAAACTTGTAAAGACTAATTTGTTGTAGTTTACATAACTATAGTCTAATATGTAAGCACTAACTTTGAAAAATACACTGGAATTTAGAAGAGAAACCAGTAGCAACACAATTATTTGAGCAAACGTGTGGGTAAATAGTCTTCATTTGGAAGTAAAAAAAAATAAACGGCAGAGAACAAATTCTAAAGAAAATATCTTTTTAATTAGACAGCCATTAGTGTTTCAGAACCAAGGTTATCCAATATACACAGACATCAAAATGGCATTAATATAATAAAGACATAGGTCTCAAGAAATGTAAACCATCAAATGACCAGATGATTACTTTTACTAGATACTCTGGCTCTGTAACTAGATTCTATATAAGACACTTTTGTTGTCTTTGCTTAGCCACAGGAGAAAGAGAAATATCTCATAAGCCAGGGAGATGAAAGGAAGGAGCCAAGACCTGAAAATACATACAAAGGAGCTGAGAGTAATAAACACACCTGGGGAAAAGCATCAATAGACATATTGCAAAAAGATACACATTTGTAAAAAATGACAATTTTAAAAATACAAAATAGGTGGTTTAGGGGTACCTGGGTGACTCAGTCGGTTGAGTGTTCTACTTTGGCTCAGATCATGATCTCTGTTCGTTGAGTTCCAGCCCCGTGCCGGGCTCTGTGCTGACAGCTCAGAGCCTGGTGCCTGCTTCTGATTCTCTGTCTCCCTCTCTCGCTGCCCCTCCCCCACTCATGCTATGTCTCTCTTTCTCAAAAATAAACATTAAAAAAATTAAATACGTGGTTAAATACCAATATAGGGGTGCCTCGGTAGCTTAGTCAGTTAGGCATCCAACTCTTGATTTTGTCTCAAGTCATGATCTCACAGTTCATGAGATTGAGCCCCGCGTCAGGCTCTGTGCTGACAGCATGCAGGTTGCTTGAGATTCTCGCCCTCTCTCTCTGACCCCCCTCCACTTGCATGCACATGTGTGTTTTCTCTCTCTCTCTTCCAAAATAAATAAACACTTTCTAAACAAAAAAATAAATAAATACCAATTTAGAGGTGAAATGAGAGTTTATGAACCAAAGATGGAGCTGAAAAAACTAGTCACAGAATAACAGAGAGACAGGAGATGAAATATGTTAAAGGAAAAGAAACATGGATGTTAGCTTGACAAAACCCTAGCAAAAACCTCATAGGAATCCCAAGGACATTATGGCTTAGAAATTTTCAAACCTGATATAAAGCATGAAGCCACAAGTACACTATATAATCAGGATTAAAAAGAAATCCATGCTTGCTCATCTTGTAGTGAAATTGCTGAACCCTCCAACAATGCACACACAAGGACACCTGACACAAATGTAAGCCATCCACCAAACACGAAAGCAGAACAAAATCTCCAAACTGTATTTTCAGCAAAACTACCATTCATGAATGAAATCTAAATAAAGATCTTTGCAGATAAACAAAAGGTAAAAGTGTCACTCACCCCAAGATAACCCAAAAGAACTTTTAAAGATATTGCCTGAAATGGCAGACTATGACCCAGAGGAAAGGTTTTGGATAAAATAATACTGTGCAAGGGAATTAGTTAACGTGTAAATAAAACTAAGGAAATACTGTCTGCATAAAATCTTTCACATAATGATACCTAATGGTTGAGTGTTCAAAGAGCACAGAATTAAAAACCAGATAGCATTAGCATATAATTTGGGTTGGAGTGTCCTAAAATATATAGTAGAGATTAAATATTTGCTGCAGAAACAAATGGACCTACTCCTCGGTATTTATGTGTTTAATAATTTTTATGTGTTAACAAAAAAATAATAATGATAATTTTAATTTAATAATAATTTATGTGTTTAATAGTTTTGGGTCTTCTGAACTTACTACAGATAATAATCTCTATAACAAATCAATTTTTCCTTTTCTTGACTCTGAACTTGGTGAAGGCAGACCAGGTATTAAAGAGATCTTTGAATCATTAACCCTGAAAATACTACCTGGTAACTGGTTGAAACAAGAGTTACTGAATTAATGAATGAATAAAATGAATGAATAGTGAGCCATTTCTATATAATTACACATTTCAATAATTTGTTTATAAAAAAAAACATGAAGAATAAGATTGTTTCATTTACTTTATATTAAAAGTCAAGAATGTTTGTAATTTACTTGTGAGTAGTGAAATGACAGAGTAGATCTTGCACTCAGCTTGACCTCTGTAGATGTGAATTTGTTTATACTTCTATTCTGGAAGTCATTTAACAACATCTCTGTGTCTCAGTTTTCCTTTTTTTTTTTTTTTATTTTTTTTCAATGTTTTTACTTATTTTTGGGACAGAGAGAGACAGAGCATGAACGGGGGAGGGGCAGAGAGAGAGGGAGACACAGAATCAGAAACAGGCTCCAGGCTCCGAGCCATCAGCCCAGAGCCCGACGCGGGGCTCGAACTCACGGACCGCGAGATCGTGACCTGGCTGAAGTCGGACGCTTAACCAACTGCGCCACCCAGGGGCCCCTGTGTCTCAGTTTTCTTATGTGATACAGGGTAACAGTTGGCCTATGCTATTCCCACAGCTGTAGTTAATGCAAAAAAACAAAGTATATTAAGAAGTTTAGGAAGTTATAAAAATAATAAGGATGTTAAGCATTATTATTGTATACAGAGATTATGTGTAAGAATAATTTTATCTGAGAAATAATTTTCTTTTCATTAGATTTCAATATATTTTGTTTGTTCTCTGATGAGAAGTTACAGAAGGAAAAAATTTAAACCAGGTAAGTATAAAGATGGGAAATTTAAAATTCACCTGACATCCAAGAATACACTGATAATTATCAGTAATACTGATAATAACATGGTCGACTTATTTCCTTGTATTGGTACTATTTCCACTACCACACAAAACACACATATATACAGTGTTGAAATTTATTATAATCATATATATTTTGTGCTATGAATCATATATTTGTGCTCTGCTTTTTACTTGCCATTATATTGTGAAAAACATACCACTATCTTAAAATTGCTCAGCTGACATTCTTTTTAAATGGTTAGACAACATTGCATCAAAATACAAAGAACCATAATGTATTTAACTGCTATTTTGTTGGATATAGGTATTTTCCCAATTTCTCCTAATATAGTTAACATGAAAATAAACATGTATGGACTCTTGGTGTGAATCTACTATTTTTCCTTTGAAGTAAACCAGAATACATTCATTCACTCATTCATTCATTCATTTATTTACTTAAAAGGCATAAATAGAACCTCAAGATGTGTTGAGCTAAATTTCCTTCCAGAAAAGTTATCAAGGGTAGCAGGCTATCAACAGTGTATCAACGTGTCAATATAAATAATCAATTTTCTTAAATGGATAACTTTAAGTTTCTGGAAAATTTAACCATGAGTTCATTGCTATCTGATTGGTTATAAATGCTTAGACAGATATGGAATTATAGTATTATATTTCATTATAAGAAAAAAAGCATATAGACCTTTTAATTTAAGAGAAGTGCCCTAGATTGTATACACAGTATCAAAAGTTTTGATAAATATATGAATGATAGATACATTATGGAATATTATGCAATATATCCAGAAATAATTTGGGCATGTGATATAGATATCATGACCAGTCAATTCCACAACTCAACATTTTTTTGGAATTTAGTCTCAGTACAGTAAAGCATTAGTATGTCATATTCTCATTTTTATCAGTGGGACTTTGCAACTAAATAAATACATTTCCCCCTAGTTTGTTGTATAAACAAACGAATAAAAATACCACAAGAATTTTCCAAAGTTCCTGACCACAACTGAAGCCAGTTTTGGGTAATGTTTTCATCGTGGCATAGAAAATTAGAAAGAGTCAGGCTGTCAATGGCATACATGAAGATGTAGCAAATATGAATTCAGTTGACCTGGTTCTCAGCCAATAACACCAGCTGCACAAGAACTGAAAAACAGCAGGTGAAACTGATAAACCACAAATAATTTAATAACACAGCATGCCAATATAAGGGTATTCAGGTCTAAAATTGACTAGCATTAAGAGACATCTGAAGCCTCAAGGAAATTTAAAGAAGACTCAATGATGTTTTATGGGTTGGGGTGGGGGAAGAATGAAATGGGACAAAAATTCTAATTGTGAGTAGTAAAAAATATAAATTCTATCATCAAAACATACATCTTAGAATTAAGGACAAAGAAGCATGTGGATACCTAATTATAGAAATTTTGAGTTGGATTCAGCTTACAATTAATCAATTCAGCATGCAGAGAACCATTTATGAAAAGGGTGACAGCAAGTATCAATCAAGAGCCTGAGGAAAGCAAGCTGTAAATTTTGATTCCTTCTTATCTTCAAAAGAATATAGTGTTAGAGTTTTCTCAAATATTTTTCTCTTGAGAGAACATATTGTTTCTACTTTAAATGTTAGCTATTTTATTGAAAACCTTCTGAATAAAACTTTTACTTGCAGATTTAGAGCTAAGGGTAATTGAAACAATTTACCTATTTTATTTTTGTTTTCTCATAAGAGTACACAATTTTATAGACAGCATCTCAATCTACTTATGGTGGGAATCTGAGTCTTCTAAAAGGTGCTGAGAAAATGCATAGTCTATTCCTGCTAGAATGATTAAATGCCATAAAAATGCATTTGAAGTTAAAAACCTTTAAAACTGTAGGATCTGAACAATCTGGACGAGCTGGGAACACACATTGCAAAAAATAAACATTAACTAGGCATGCATGTTTGACTATGCCACTTCCAAACTCTCACTGCTTGAAATGAAAATGAATACATTCAAAAATATAATTATAAAATAATTTGAGAAAATATGATTTCTTTCCCAAATGCTTTATACAACTTTGTATACTCAATGGTTCTATCTGTTGCAAAGGTATATTCTGTACTACAAAATTTCCTGTCAACTGCTATTGTGTATTTATATGATGCACAGATGTTAGAGATGTGCCTTCATTTTTTTATAGACATATTCGACTGCAAGTTTAGTGAAATAGCCACAACTAATTATGCTAGAACGTGTGTTTTGCACACATGCATTCACGTGTCCTTGTGTGTTTCTGTATGTTTGTCTTGTAGGTTAAGTGGGAGGGAAATAAAAGGAGAATGGAACAGAAGTCAATGCCTTTTGACTTTTGGGCACTTCTACCAAGTCTTAAAGGAGCTATGGGGTAAAGTGAAACATCAAAAAGAGAGAGAACAAAGAAAAGAATAAATTGGGGAGTGGAAATGGAGAGGTCAAGGAGGACCTTGGGATGGGAGGGAGCAGATGAAAGGGAGATAGAGAGCACCAACAAACTTGAACTGCTTACAAAGGTCTGCCGATAGCATCATGTTATTACTAATTTCAATTTATTGTACAAAAAGAAATTGATATTCAAAAAACTGCCTTCACTTTACATGCATTTAATTTTCATTACCCATAATGACTAGGACCTATTTCAAGACAACAAATAACACACTTACTATTAGGTACAAATATGTTCCAAATTTCTGTCAACACTTAAACAATTTAGGCATTGAAACAATATTTCCCAACAGTGCATGTCCCTCCTACAGTGTATCCAGCCTTATGACGTTTTAAACTCTGCTAAATGAGAAAATCACCAGAGAAACCGTAGAATTTTTCTTTCTCTCTGCGACCGGAGATAAACTAAATCTATCAGCAGAAAATTTTTCCAAGAGCATGAAAAATAATTTCCTGCATTTAGCTGTGACATGAGGGGTAGTATTAAATTGTGCCAGGGAATAAATAGCCATAAACTGTGTGCAAGAAAGAATGTTCTAACAAGCTCTAATGGGATGTCTTCCCGTTCTTTGATTTTTCTTTCCATTAATTACACTATTGTGGTCTTATAATCATCTATTGGTCACAGTGATAAACCATTGTGTAATTATTTATCTTCTCCACAGTGTGTCTAAAGAATAAAAGAAACAAATAAATTGTACATGTTAAAGATGCCAAATAACCCGCTGCTACCACCAATATAAGGTGGGCATGTCAACAGAAAATTTATTTATTGAAAGAGGTTAAAAATAAAATTTAGAGATACTCTTATTAAACAGTACAAGGAACATAATGACAGTTCTCTTAAATAAATAATAATGTTGCATTTCAGGGAAGGGCTAATGAAATTTTGTATTTATGGCTAAAACTCGAAGCTGCTGTTAACATTTCTCTAAAATTAATTTCAGCTAAGAGATTCTGTAAGCTGGATATCCATTAATTTTGTATTGGTCACTTGTTGCACTAAAAGAAATGCTGAAGCAGAAGGTATCTGCAAGAGAAATATTGATAGCCACCGCAGCAAGCATAAATAAGAGTGTCTTGCCGAATGTATGGGGAAAATAAAGACATTATTTATACTCAATGGCAGGTTCGGAATGGTTTTTGGCAAGAAAAGTCAAAAATGGATGATTTATGGGCTTCTGTAAGAATTTGAGTAGAGTTCTAAGGAACTAGCCTAAAATGAATTAGTTGGGGCAAGATGATAAAGCGTAGATATAAAAATTCTAATTCCTTTTAATGACAATCTCTGCACATTCATAATTATGCCTAAGCAGCCTACTAGTTCAATGACATCAATTTAGGTCCATTTTAATAAAATGTTTATTTTCTATGAAAACTTTTTTGGAAAAGTAAAGTTAAATCATGTCTCACGGATATAAAATGCTAAAAATGATTAAATCTCCCAGAATCACATAAAAATTTTCTGAAATATTTAGGTCATGCAATAAATGGCAAAAGACAGTCTATATGTATTAATGCAACCTTTCAACAATAGAACTTCCATGAAGGAATAAACTTTCTATAAAATATGTAAATATGATAGTCTTCATATAATGCTAAAATAAGAAGCATTATCCAATGGAAATGGGGAGATGACCACAACATATGGTTACCTTTCTGGTGGCCAAATTAATAAAGGGAATATGAAGTTTTGATGTTATGCAGCTCTCATATCATATTATAACAAAACATGAAATCACGTGGAGACACAAAAATTTATTAATTCTAATGCTAAGAATTTATGGCACAGTTCCTTCAGTTCCTTCAAAAGGGAAAACAACTCAGCATAATAATTAACATTTGCCAAATGCCCTATGCAAATTATGTACTCAATAAATTTATGTTGAGTAAAATATATACTTTTGTGGTTTATTAAAAATTACTGAAGGGGTATCTGGGTGATACAGTTTCTTCATCACTATCCTCCACATGTTTATCCCTTTTTTTCCCCTACATAGTTTATATGTGTAATGACAAGTATGGTTCACTGTGAATGCTGAATCTTATTAGTTGTACAACCCTGGAAACACGTTAAGGATTTGAAGGCTGGATCCAGTTCCCAGGGAAGGATAACAAATGAACCATCAATAATTTCCACGTATATTAGAAGCGTGAGAGGTGGATGCTTTCACAGAATTCCTATCGTTTAAAAATATGAAATTAAAGCCCCCCACCCAAGAAAATTCATGAAGGTGAGGCTAGCTGAAGATTGAATTGAAAATAGATTGTGTCAGTAAACAATAATCGTAATATTCTTTCTATAGCTTCCTACAAATTCATAATCTTTGCAGAAAAGAGTATTTTTCTCAAGATCGAGTTAAATCAATGGGCAAGAAAGGAAATACATTTTTCTATTGTTACTCATTAGGATAGTGGACCATAGGAAACAGTTTTTAAAGTAATATTACAGAGTATTTCAAAGAACCAAGAAAATATGACATATTTTAAAAACTAATTTAAAATGTTAATAGGGATAGATGAAAGATTCAGCTCATCTATTCATATATATCAGAAGCCCAAGTATCTAAAGGAAAACTACAAAATAAATTGGGCTCTCATGCCTTTTCCAAAGTCTCATTTTGCTGTCAAAAGAATTCAATTCATTCCCTCCTATCTTTTCCCAATTACCAAGTTTCTGAACTGTTATTTTATTAAATGTTTCATTTCTAACCGACCACAATGTAGAGCTAAAAACCGTGATACCTTTTTTCATGAAACGAGTTTACTAAATAAATTTTCCTAGTGATTTCCTCTTGAGTGGCACAGGTATTAATGGAGACATTGCCAACTGTTGCTTTTACCCAACCTTTTGCTCTCTCTGAGTGGCTGGTCAGTCAAGTTAATTATCCACATGTTCAGAAAAAGCTCCTATTGTATACTGAAAGCCCTGAACTCTGCTTGGTCAGAGATAATCTCCTATAGTTTTCAGAAGCAATATTAACAAACATATTGCATTCATTTAATCAGCAGCTGATTTTTTTTTATCATTAAGTTTGTGTGGTCTCCTTTTCTACCCATAATTTTATCTTCTCCTTTCCACTGTCTTTGTCACACAGCATTTTGATGACTTATATAGTTCCTGCAGTGTTTGGAAAATAACATATGCATGTGAATAACAACATGCAGCACATTCAATGATCTAGATTACTACGGATGCCATGTAGAGGTCACCTATGCCCCGAGTCTGGAGAACAAGTACCCCTTGCTCTGTTTACAATCATCAGAGATACTGCTCACAATATTGCATGTGACATGTAGTTAATTTATTTTTAAAAGATAGTGATACTTAATGGATATTGTTTAATGCTTTTAACCACCAACCATAGCTATTTTGGGGGAAATATAATTAGGATTATAAGTTTTCCAATTCAAAAGAAAGGCCATTCTAAACCAACGTGAGCCCCATCGTTCCCCCTGGCAATGATGAGATGTACAGGGATTAAACAGATGGAATGTGTTATGAGATGCCCTTATTTATGACCAAAAGGCATCCTTATTTCCCTTGGGATGAAAGGTGAAGTTATTTTCCATGCTAACTCTTTGTCCTGAGGCATAGTCTATGAACTCTGCCACATTTCTGCTGAATTATATGATGGTTTTGAAATGTGAGTTGATGTTCCCTTGAGACTGTGCTTTAATCAAATTCATTTCAATAAAACAAGAAGAATCCTGGAATAACAAAATAAAATGACAATATTTTGTAGACAATAGAAAATCAAATGCATATGATAATACTTAGCAGACCCGTAAGATAAATTTATAGGTGAATGTAATTAGCCCCCCCTCTGCTAAAAATAGGTCTTTCCAACTTTCTTAAGAGGACTAGACCTACTGTCCAATGCATGGGACTTAACCCTTTATGGGTTGCACATTTAGATAATATATTAGTCATACTGAGCTTCATTGTTTTAGATCTTTTGATACTTTGGCACCTATGTTAAGGCAATATTATATTAAAATCACATGAATAACAATTTTATTTTACACAGCAAAAAGCAAAAGAAAACTGTTCTCAGTAATATGTAATTTAATTAAAACTTAGAAAGTAACTTCAAGTTTTTTCTATAAGGTTTATTTTTAGTGATAGTATTTAAGTTTAACCTTTTGTAGTATAAACCATATTCAATTAGGAAATTAAGTATTATATGGGAAATATGATTTAAAATACTCTAATAGCAACAGACACACAAAAATAAGGCATGTAACTACCTTTTATGGGTTATTAGTAAGCATCTTTATAAGATCTCTCTGGTAATGCCTATGTTATTCTAATAAATCACACTGATAAAGGATCTTGGTTTAAAAAGTAATTGTTATAGATCTATGGTCAACTTTTACAATTCTCCATTTCTCACCTGTTTGTTTGCTTTTTAAAGCCTGTAACTAACATTTGATACTATTTCTGAAGCCTAATTCCAGACCTCCATGTTTATTATATCAGTATTTAAAAATTCCTTTTTTATTTCATCTCCTTGATTCCAGCTAAGGCAAAGAACAACCTTAGAACCATTAAAAATCCCCTTAAAGTTTGTATTTACAGTCAATAGACTGAGTCGTGGGCAGTCAAGAGACCCAAACTCATTTTATCAGAAGTATATTTATTAAGTCTTTGCATTTTTGTACTTCTAAACTATTATCTACTTCTACTCATAGCAGGCAGTATATAAAATGATCCCCATATTCACTACCTCCTCATGTTTATGGGCTTGTATAATTCCTTCCCCTTGAATAACTTGCTTCCAATCAACTAAATATGGCAAGGTTGAGGTGCTGGAATGTCCATGGCTAGGTTTCAAAAGATTAGGACTTATATCTAGTCAACAGACTCTTTTTATTTCCTTTTTGGTTTAAATGCTTGGTGAGGCGATCGGCCATGTTAGAGGACCCATATGTTAGTCAGCAATAAACTAAGGCCCTCAGTCCAACATGCCTGCCAACAACTATGTGAGCTGACATAGAAATTGAGGCTTCAGATGAGACCCCAGTCCCAACAGACACTTGTCCATAGTGTCCATAGGAGACGAAGAAACCGAAGACCAACTAAATCATGCCTGAATCTCTGACCCCCAGAGAGTGTGAGGCAAATAAATGTGTTTAAGCCACTATGTTTTGGGGTAATTTGGTATTCACCAATAGATTAAAAAATACACTCCGTTAGACTTTATTTACTTTTGCATTCCTTGACAATCTGGAGTATTTCTACCATCCCACCCTGAGTTGGTAGAACCCTTTCAATATCTATCTTTACTCTTCTTCCTTGCTAACCCATATTCTAACTCTGCTTTGGTTATCATTACGTCATAAACTCTAGGAAGATGATTCTTCTCCGGTACCCTAGGACTGAATCTCTATTAACTTAAAACAATCACTCTAAACTTTTTTCCTTACCAGTGGCAAATGATTGGTGTGTGGCCCAATCTTTGCCAATGTAATCTGAGTGCAGATCTACTAGAGAGTTTATAGGAATGCTTTGCCAATACAGTGAAAAAGATACAGGGGAAGAAACACCTCTCTTCTTACTCATATATGCAGGTGATGTAGCCATCATGCAACCAGGAAGAGAGCTACTGATATTTTAAGAGTAGCAGAATAAAGATTGACGTGATACTTATGATGTGATGTTGTAATGTCACTAAATCCATCATCCTAAAATTACCCTGCCTCCAGTCTTTTATTTTATACGGGTCTTCTGTAACCTGCAGTTAAGAGCATCCTTACTGATACACTTGCTAAAATGTAGGATGTTTAACTGATAGTAAATATATGTAGTTTCTGCTCACGTCTCAGGACAGACTAGGAGTCTCCTTTTGCAGCAGTGATCACAATACAATCAAGCTCACATACAGAGATCTGTTTCATACACTTTTTTCTAAAAATAAAAATAAAAAATCGTACCTAGCACTATTTGATCTCAACCACAACCTGGAACTCAGGAACTTTCAGAGGATCTCATGCAATCAAATCAGGAATAAAAGCCTAAACTAAAACAAGAATCTAGCAAGCCTTTCTCTACTGGGCTCCTCATCTGAATTTCAGAGCACAATATGTGATGTGAAGACTATTTTATCAATTCTACAGATGGTACATAAGCATTGCACAATTGCCATTCCAGGAGAGAAGTTAATTCATTATAGACGAGGGGTGCCTTCAGGCATTTGGACTTAAATCTCTCCTGGGACACCAGTTGTGAAAGGATGTTCTGCTTGCTAATCCCATACTTCTTCAGCTATACTTGCTCCCTTCCCCCACCCCAACCAACCCTCCACATTGCCTATTTTTCTCCAACAAAACCTGAAACACCGGAACATTCCTGATCCCTCTATTCTCAGGATCAGACTTTAATAATATTCTTTAATCCAACCATCTTGCCCAAAAGTATCTTTTTGTAAGGATATCATATAGGGATTCTAGTGTATGTTATGATGTCAGACATATACAAAGGTTTTAATGAATGTTCAATATTGAAAGATGAGGAAAGGACAGCTTGCACATTAGCCCATTATAATTGTTCTTATGTATTGTAACTCTAAATTATTTTGTTGATAGGATATCTGGAAAAATGGCCTTTTGCAATATTTCATTCTATTTGTCAACATCAAGGCTTTGATGGTGTTTTTAATTAAACCAAATCTATCTGTGCTCATATTTCTTGCAAAGGGAAAATATATTTTTCAACTTATATTTAATCCTATGAGAATGAGGTGTACACGGGGAGTAAAATCCATACAGGGAATGTCTAAAACTAAAACTTCAGTACTTATGTTTATGTGCAGGGAGGAAAAAAAAAATGTCCTAATAAGGACATTTCAAATGCAAATTCAAAGAGCGCTTTGTGACACAATGTAAACTCTATTGCATAGTCTTAGGGTTGACTAATTGAATTGCCATTGATAAGATGTCACTTAAAGAGACATCTCTGCAGTGAAACATGAGTTTGCTGTAAATGACCTGTCATTAAAGCCACGGGTAATGTTCATGTCTAGACTGAATTAAAATGTACCTACTAGCAATGCGCTCAGGAGGAGTTAAACCGGTAAGGATGAGAAGAACTCAGTGTCCATGATCCGCTAGAGAATTATGCCTCAGGTGCTATGTTAATTTACTTGCTGGCAAACATTAATTGAAGCCAATCAATAAACCAGGTAGAAAAGCTGGGAATTGCAGCTACAATAATTGCCAACTACATCCAGACATTTTTACATAAAATATGTGGAATATTAGTTTTAGGTTTTTAATTGTATCGATGAAGATAATATAACTAGTTTGTGTAATTTCCAAACAAAAAGGGATAATATTGAAACTGCAATTCAAAGATGTGGTTTTTCAACAGGGTTTTCCCAAGTGTCTCATATTTAGCCAGGAATCACTTAGGTAGAATTCAACCAGTATACAATATTATTCATCAATGCCCACATATTTATTAAGTACCCACTTTGTAAAATGATGCCATAAGTGTTTCTCTGTCTATGCTGGTTTTCAGTTATTTTGCTATTTAAAAAAAAAATCAACTATACAGACAGTTAAAATAATTTTCTACAACTTGTCTCCGTAGCAAGATATAAAAACCTTTTCCAGAAAATTTTACATATTTTAATCCTACACATTGGGGATTAATTAATCCTTTAAATTGGCCCCCTTTTTCTGCATATCTCAGTGGAGATACAAAACACCTACCATGATTCTTCCTACTAACATGCAATACACATGTCTTATTACAAAGAGAATAAACACATTTTCAAAACATATTTTAGAGAGAACACATTGCCTACAAAAAAAAATTAGTAATATATTTCTCTATAAAGCAAACATCCATTTACCGTAACATGCTTTTAGTTGTAAACATATTTTAGAATTGCTCAGACATTGCTATGCTAGTATCTCTTTCACTGGCTTTAAAATTAAAAAGAATAATCACACCCCAAGTGCTTATCATCACCCTTATATACAGCTACATGTAGGAGGATTCAGCTATGTCAGAAAGCAGACAATATACAATACTAGGTTGTCACTTAATAAGGAATACTTATACACCTAATATCAAAGCTTTGAAAATTCTAAATTATTTCCATCTATCTTCATATCTGTCTTTACTTTATTGTATCTTATTCTCTGGCCTTAATATTAACCTTTATTGTTAACTTAGGGGGATTAAAAAGGTGAAAAATTTCATTAAAAAGTTGAAAAATTTATAAACCAAGAATGACAAACTGATTATTTCAAAAGAAGCCAAATTTTAATATTTTAAAACATAGCAAAGTTATATTATCTCTAAAATATGACTATTTTCTCATTTTGGTGAAACAAAATATATAGATATATATAATTTTATGTATTTTATATAATCATTTCTCTTACCTAATTTCAATAGCATAAGCCTTTAAAAACAACTCAGTCACTTGCAATTGTTTCTGGTTAAAAATCATGATTTGGCTGATTTTGTTTTTCAAATTCTACATTAAGACATTTGGTGAAATCTTTACATAGCAAGTTTTCTTCCAATAAAGGACCATAATTTGGCATGATTTCCTTTATTTCTGACTGAAAAGCTTCATAAATTATATAAGAGTACTACAAAATAGTGTCATCTGTTATTTTTTTTTATTTATCAAATTGGGTAAAATACACAAGAAATACATCATCACATGATGGCCATATGAAAACTAAACTATTTCATGCATTAGCTATATTTCCAATTTACATCACACTTCTTGCATGATCTACTTTATTTGGGATGTTGAAATTTAATTTTTAATCATATATTGCTCTTAGTTTTCAATCGTTGTGTTTATTGTTATGTTATTTCTGAACTTTTTTTTATCAATTCTTAAAGAAATATCACTATTTTGCTTTTTTGTTACAACTACTTTTTAACAGAGAGTCAGATTGCTCTCTCTATCCACTGTATAATTCTAACAGCACTGCTTGGCCTAGCTCTAGGGGATTAAGTCAACTTGTAGCTGAGGGAAAGGTAGAGGTTATGAATGGGGGCCTGTGCATCAAAGCCCACACTCTGACACGCAATTTCCTGGCTGAAATGAGCTCTTCATGAATTAGAGTGTATGGAAATTCCTATAAAGCTAATTAAAATTCCCATATGAGGTAAAAGGGCACAATTAAGACTTGTTAATACATGTCTCTTTGAGAAAAACAGTCCTGCTTAGAAAAAAAAAATGCCTTATTAGTTTGATGTTGACCACTTCCAATCTTTGGAACAGTATTTCAATAAATGAGAAAGAATTCAGAAGGCTAGTTTATATTTATATCCGTATATATTCTCTGTATTTCTCTCATTTCCCATTGCCCAAAGTTTTTGCTCATAATTTGCTTTTCATTTTGCATTGCCTCCTTGTTGAATATGTCAAGTTTTATTATATGAGAGAAAGACATTGCGAGGAAGAAACTATATGCACAAACCGTCTGCCACTGGGAAAGAAAGGTTGGCATTTGGCTGTCTGCTAACTAATTAAATGTCACTGAGTCCAGAGGCTAAATATGCATCAGTTGATGATTTGGTAGATTTTACTGCTGCATATGTAGATTTAATTATAGTGATTGAAATTAATAAAGTGGCAGTACCTCCCAGAAACATATTTTATGACCCATGATTTCTCTATGAAAGAGCTTGCTAACCATTGCCCTTTACATAATGGTATACTTTGCTACATTCATTAGACAGACAATTAGATAGCAAAGTAACAAGCATTCACCTGTGTATTATCCACATTGATGATTCTCTAGTTGATCCAAAGTTAATATTTTTGTTCCTTCAACCAGTAGGCATCAAGTATCCTCCCTGAACTATCATGGTTCTGAGAACTCTCCCTAATATATAGTCTGTCTGTCTGTCTATCTATCTATCTATAGATATATATTATCATAAACACTATAATCTGGGAAATTTTATACTTCTTCCTCCAGGGCATATATAAACATAGGTGTTTTCTTACACTCATATTACCTAAATGAGGGAAAGAGAGATAGGATTCAAAGAGTATCCCCTTCTCAATTATCTTTGCTGTTTTAATCTTCTATTAGAAGCGATAATCCAGAATTAATAGCAGAGGACACTCCCTTTGCCAAAATCAGATACATACTTCCTATGTCATTCTACTGTCACTCATTTATTCATTGTAATGCAACAAAACAGTGATGTCTATAATCAAAACCAGTGATTACCCATAAACTATTCATATTTGAATTTGGTATTCATTTTGTTCATTTTGTGATCTCTACAAGGCAAGCTTTACTCCCCTATTCCCCACCACCTATACCTCAATATAGTCAACAGGGAAATTTAACCTAGAATTAATAGATTGGTATAAAAAGAGCTAATAGGTAGATATATTCGATAGGATAATGCTTTCTTCAACACACACTTAATTTCCTTACAGTGAACAGAAATGAGCAAATCTCTAACATCTGGCAGAAACATGTATCAAAAGCTCTGTCCTTCAAAACACTGGCAATTAAAACTATGATTTGTAGTCACTGTGGACATGTCCGTTTTCTATATTCAAGTTAGGTCACTTCCTCTTCCTCTTTTGACAGTCAGAAAACATGCTACACTAGTGACCTTTAAAATAACAGTGATGTTCCTTTTGTGTATTTTTCCGTCTTTACTGTCTTTGTCTTTTGTGAGGTGAAATTGTGATATCAGATATTAATGAAAGAAATATTTTAAAAAGTGTGTGGGAGGGGCAATGAACAGTGTTTAAATGCCTATGATTTCTGCTATTCTACAATCAGATGCCTAGAAAAATACAAGGCAATTAATGTTATTTTAAGGGGATCTTCCTCTTTTGCAACAAAAGGTATGCATCAGCCTCATGTGTAAGGCATGTAAAATAGGTCCCTGGGCTCATTAGACCTACTAACTCAAATTCTCTGGGGCTTGGAAAAGCTCTGGGTATTGAAATTTTAAAAAGCCTGCCTAGGTGATCTGGATGCTGACCCCTGGTTAGAAGCCATTGTAGTAAAGGAGAGATGAAGCAAATAAAATTACCCAACACGTTCCATCCTGAAGCATCCCCTCACTGCAAAGTCTGCAACCCCTGCCACTTTCAAAAAACAAAGCAAGCAAAAACAAAACAAAACAAAAACCCATTAAAACCATTACATATCCAGTGGGTATAAATATTAGCCAGACCTGTTCTGCAGCCTACACTGGTGTACAAATTTTCCAAACTGTTATATGAGGATGTAATGGAGATGGAGAACCTACCACATCCAAATGACCTAGCAATTACCATTTCTGCCTACAGGGTTTCTGGTGTGTATGTTGTTAATAAAATTCAGCTTTGGCAATGTATAAAATATAATCGTTCCGCTGTTTTGAAAGCAAATATGAAGATGAAACAGAATGTTTTTAATCCTAGGAAATTCCTCAGGAAACAGGAGTAAAGAGAAATCAAGACAAACATTTAAAATTCGAGACCACATCAGCTATTCACATATAAATACTATATATATTTAAAAATTACGCAGAATCCTATTGACAAAAATAGAGATGTCAATATTATTTAAAATGGCTACTTTCAAGAAATGGTTATTCTGTGATAAGGAAATAGAACTATTCCTCAAATACAAAGAACCGGGTCAAAGGAGGTCCCCATGTGTATGTGCATGGGTTCACACACACCAGGAAAGGTTTTCATATAAATATTCTGCAACAACTGCACACACCCTTCCAAACCTCTACTTTCTCTCCCATCTCATCTAAACACGCCGCAAGGGTTTTCTACTCTTATGGTCTATGGGTCACAGATCCGAATCTGTCTCCATCTTCTCTGCTCCCGTCTATGGTCAAGAACTTTACTTAAAATTCAACAGCCACTTTTGCTCGAATTTTTGGTCTTATTTCACATTTCAGGAAGAGCTCACAAACTCCCTTTGACTTCAGTGACACTTCTCCGTATTTTCCTCTTACCTTTCTCCACTCAATTTAAAATTCTAGCCATCCCTGAAAAGCTGATATTCCTAAAGATCCTTTTTCATTAAGTTTATTTATTTTGAGAGAGACAGAGACAGCACAAGTTGGGGACCAGCAGGGAGAAAGGGAGAGAGAGAGAGACAGAGAGACAGAGAGAGAGTCTCAAGCAGGCTTCACGATGCCGGCATGGAACCCAATGCAAGGCTTGAACTCACCTGTGAGATCATGACCTGAAGCAGAAACCAAGAGTCGGATGCTTAACCCACTAAGCCACCCAGGTGCCTCCGAAAGATCTTTTCCTAGGCCTCTTCTTTTTTTTCTGTTTTTCAGTTTACATGGTGCTCCTGAGCTAGCGTTTCCATTTTCATGGTTTATATGGCTACATCGATACTGAAGACCCCTAGTCTGTGCCTCTTTCCCATATCTCCATGACAAGCTTCAAGCCCACTATCCACTGGACACCACTCTATCCAGAAACCAAACCATCATTTGCACCAGCCTACCATCCCCCCCCAAATAATTAAAGAACAAACCAAAAGATTTGTGTGCCCTATTTCATGAATGGCATCTTCCATGAAGCCACTCTATTCAGACACCAGAATATCATTTTTCCCCAACTCCAATCCAATCAATCTGTGAGAACTACAATTTCTACTTCCTAAAACTCGGAACGATTTTACAATCTCTACCTCCTTCCACCACCACCTCATTTAGACTACCATTATCTGCCCAAATTACTGCAAGAACCCAATTATCTCCTTATCATCTACATTTAGACCATACCTTTAACCCTCCATTTAGAAAAACTTCCTCCTACGCAAATAGAATCTTATTTCCACTACATTTAGCCTTACATTTGGAAAAACCTTTAACCTGACAATTAGAAACACATTCTCTTATGCAAACATAATCTTATTTCTGCTACTATTAAGATGTCCTTGTCAAGGGAGAAGCATGATAAAATTTTTCCTGAGAAGAGAGGCCCAATACTTAGTCACCTTGAAGAATTCTCCAAAAACTCATTTCTTCTCAGCCTAACTTCACCACATCCACCCCCTCACTTTTCACCTCCCTCACTTTTCACCTCCCTTCCCTCATTTACCCACCCATAGAAGCACTCCTTGCTGAAGGTGGGCTGAACTGGATTCAAATCCTGAAGTGTACTTTGTTCTTTCTCAACTCCAAACCATTTCCTTCTGCACTCCCCTGGCTGGTTCCCTCCTTCCCATCATCCTCTTCACTTGAGTCTTCCAGACGGCCTCTTTAACCAATCCCAATCATGGCATAGGAATGGTTTCACAGATACAATCATTTTCTTTATATTACCCCATTATGTTATCGATCACACCACGTTGGGTTGTCTGTTTATTTTCCGTATTTTCCATTTTTGCATATTCCCCCCGACAGCAGAATCCATAACTATATTATTCTCACCTGTGCCCAATTCCCAGGTTCCCCTCGCCCCCCCACAGCACTGTTTTGCCTAATTACCTTATGGTCAGAACTCCCATCATCACCTTCATTTAGTCCTTCTTCTATTTTATTTATTTATTTTTTATTTACTTATTTTTAAATGTTTTATTTTTGAGACAGAGAGAGACAGAGCACGAGCAGGGGAGGGGCAGACAGAGAGGGAGACACAGAATCCGAAGCAGGCTCCAGGCTCCGAGCCGTCAGCACAGAGCCCGATGCGGGGCTCGAACCCAGAAACTGTGAGATCATGACCTGATCCGAAGTTGGACGCTTAACCAACTGAGCCACCCAGGCGCCCCATATTTTATTTTTTAAAAAACAACTTTATTCTCACTCCCTCTTCTTAGTTTATAAACATACGCATCTCTCTCATTAAAAAAACATAGAAACCAAACATAACAAAACACATACAACCAACCTGCTAAGCTTCTGTACCACCAACCTGCGAAGCTTCATGAACATTTTTATGGCACCGGTTATCTGTTTTTTTTGTTGCTGTTGTTTTACACGGAATATTTGTCTGGCTGTAATTTTACTTCCACCTTCTTTCCAACACTGAAACACTTTGCGAAAAGTCACAAATTGTCATTGCCAAATGCAGTGAGCATTTAAACGTGGTACCTGGGCTGTCATCCCTGAACCTCTTTCCTTAGACAGTACTGAGAGGCTCCACGGGATTCCTGCTTGCCTACATATATCCCAGAAGAGAGCTTAGTAAAAAACAAACAGACAAATATCTCGCTCTAAATCAGCACTTGTCAAATTTTAAAGTTAATACACATCACCTGGGGCCTCGTTGCTATGTAGCCATGACTTCAACAGGTCTGGGCTGGGGCCTAAGACTCTGCCCTTCTAGCAGACTCCCATGCCAGGGCCGCTGGTCTGTGGTCCTCACTAGGACCAGCAAGTCTCTGCAGTCACGAATAACTAGGCAACTTTAAACTCACACCCTTGGAGACTGATTTAATTGGCCTGGGTGCAACCCGGTTTCCGGGACTTTTCAGCGTTCCCCAGGTGAATCTGATATGCAGCAAAGCTCGAAAACCACGGGTCTCAGTCACAACTTCTTCCTCCACGAAAGTCCTGCTAATCATGCAGGATAGACTTTGTGTATTATGTGTGACCTAATGCGCAGATAGCCCTTATTCCTCAAAAAAGCAAAAGTGGATGGATCCACACCATCGGCGTCACCTGGAAAACTTGTATTTTTCACAAGAACCTTTCCTCCTTACTGGATTAAATAAAATACATTTATGTTTTCATAATTGTTTTTATTGAGATATAACTGACAGATACCATTGTGTTAGTTTTAGGTGTACAAAATAGTGGTTTGATACATGTATATATTCCAAGATGATTACCACAGTAAGTTTAGGTAACATGCATCATCACACATAGTTACAGGTTTGTATGTTGAGAACATTTAAGATCTACTGTTAGCAACCTTCAAATATACAATACAGTATTGTTAACTATAGTCACCATGCAGCACATTATATCACCAGGATCTTCTTTTTTATTAATTTTATAACTAGAAGTATTTAGATATGTGTTTGAAAAATTTCAGAGTATTAAGCTAGAAGGAAGTAACTTCAGTGGCCTAATAAGTCATTCTTTTACTAGCTTCATCTAGAATATGTCTGTTATATAGACACTAAACATGAGCAGTAGAAGGACCACCTGGAGGCAGAGTCCTTGAGGGGGGTAATGAGGAGCTGGAGGCAAGTAAGTTGATAAATAGGCTATACATTAGAAGCAGGGATGGGGTGGGTGGAGGGAGTGCCAGCTGCACACAACATCCTGACCTTGTGCCTTCTAAGACCTTGAGGCTGACAGACCAAGAGCCACAGGTGCGGAACATGCACTCTCCTCTTCCACCTCTGCTCCAGGGTAAACCCTAGGCTCATTATAATTCATTTGCATTGCGGGTACATCCCACCCACCCCGGTACACCCCACCCACCCCGTGCAGAAAGGCTGCCATTGTGTTCCCCTACAAACCTATAGGGTCAAACACTCCCCCTCCAAACCTGTGGGAGGAGTTTCCCACATGACTGGAAGCAGCCTCCATGAGATACTACCCCACTGCACCTCCCAGCTCTCCCCAGGGACACCCAATTATATCCAATCCCAAAACAACCCAGGGGTAGCTTCTGCCTTGAGCAAGCTGCTTGCTCTCTCACCTTGAGAGTGGACTTTTGCTTTAATAAACTGCTTGGTGCTTTCTACTTTCCTTCTGGCTGTCTTTATTTCAGCAAGGATACTTACATACTAAATCTTTTTTGTGGGGAGTCCAAGAATCCAGACCTCTATTCACACAACACAGGCTCTCCCACCAGTAACTTCTTTTTGGTGCTGTGACTGGGATAGAGTTGCCTCTGGCTCTGCTTCTTTGCCTCTTCTAGAGGACAACAGTCTGAGCCTCCCCTTTCTTGGATGGCTCGCTTCTCCTCAACCACTTCAAACTTGGACTCCTGGCGGACCATCCATCGCCTTCAAGGTATGTCATCCTAACCTCCTCAGTCATAGAAGCCTGTGCCTTTTGGGGACTGTTTTAACTTGTCTTTATTTTGAGTCTCTTCTTTATTATTTCTGGGGACTACCAGTTTGCAAGATTCTCACTTCAGGATCCCAACTCTCCTGCTGGCCAAGGTCAAATGCTGGAAGGCCTCTATGTAACCTGTCTGGTTGTCAGAACTCTCCACATTTCTTTGCTGTATCTGTGCCAGCTACCACCATCTTCACAATGGTCCTTTCTTCGCTCACACCTCTGACCCCCAGCAGTCTGACCGTCTCCTTCTACCCTATCTTTTAACCTATCATACACAGCACCATAGGGTTTCCTAAGGCCTTCGCCCACAGCCATTCTTGGACTTCTGTCAAAGTGTGTAAATGCCGTAAGAGAGCTTTTTTTGCAGCTTCCCTCTTTTCCCCACTAGAAACTCCATCCTCTCTATGGTCCAATGCCTCTCCCAAGGCCAAAAGACCACCTGTGACCTAGAGGTGGCCTGAATGTGTTTGGATTCCACCAGTCGGAGGCTCCACCCCAGCCCTGGAAATATCACCATAGGCCATGGGCCTTGGGCACAAAAACGCAGGAGCGAAGACAGAGTCCACCCAGACCCTCTCACGACGGCCTGAAACCATTGATAGAACTAAAGGCTGAATCCCTGAAGAACCCAGCACCCACTGGGTCCTAAGGAGTCTTCCTAGTTCAAAGGGAAAGAGACCCCTCTCCTTTTGACCCTATGAGCTTAGACCTCAGGACACCAAGCTCTCTAACTCTCATGTTGTGTCTTACAGGTGGGTAACCCAACCTCTACAATTCCCCCCAGTGCCCCCAATCCCAGCTCATTGGCCATTCTTAGAGCCTGAGACCGTAAAGAGGAAGACACTCACCTTCTGCATCACTGTATGACCCCAATGTAAGTTGGATGGTGGGGAGATTTGGCCTTTACCTGGGAGCCTAACCCACAACACCAAACACCAGCTAGACCACTTTTGTAAATGGCTGGGGAAATCAAGTAAAATTTCCAATGGCCAAGCTTTAGTTGCATTGAGGGACATGAAGGATCTCCACAAAACCTGTAAGGATCTTTGCAAAACCTGCAAAACCTGCCGTGGCTCTCCTTGCAGTTGTTAAAGGGGACCTCCAAAGAAGAGAACCTTACTCTGTCCTCGAGAAGGAACCTCAAAAGGCACTGGCACTACCCAAACCACCTTCTCTACCCACTGTTCCTCCCTCTGCCCCTCCTCCTAGGCCAGCTGGGAGGACCTAGGATGGTCCAATTGGGAAAATACCCGGTCCTGGCTAGCATGACTGCTTCCGTTTCTGGGGCCCCCAATTTCCAGAATAGTCCTCCTTTCTTCAGGACCACTCCTATTTAATTTACTTGTAAAATTTGTGTTCTCCAGACTAGAAGTAGTAAAACTCCAAATGGTACTACACCAAGGCTACCAGACTGTCTCTATTCAAGCCACCTCCATCTAGATATGAGACCCCTGGATGGACATCATACCTGGGAATTCCTTCCACCTGATATACAGAAAGAATAGTTCTCTCCCATGCCCTCCTTCAGTGTAAAGCAGCCAGAGTGGTCTTTACCCCCTTTCCCAACAGGTTGGGTCCCTCTTTCGTGAGGGAGGAATGTTAAGTAGAAGCTACATATGAGCGATGAAGGGAACACCCTGAGGCGGAGTCCCAAAGCCTTTGGGGGAGAACGATAGAGGTATGAGGTAGAGGCAAGGATAGGGATGGACAGTTTACACATTAGAAGTCTGGGGGCACAACCTCTTGACCTTGCGGCTTCCAAGACCTTTGGGCTGACAGACCAAGAGCCTCAGGTTGCAGAGCATGTGCTCTCCTCTTCCACTTCTGCCCAGGGTAACCCCTGGACTCATTACAATGCACTTGCATTGTGGGTGCCACCACCCCTCTTCCTCAGCCCTTGGAGAAAGGCTGCTATGGTGGTTCTGGGACAAACCATATAGGGTCAAAAACTCCCCCTTCCAACCTGTGGGAGGAATCCTCCACACGACTGGAAGCAGCCTCCATTAGAGACCATCCCACTGTACCTCCTAGCTGCTCCCAGAGACACCCAGTAATATCCAAACCCAAAACAACCTACGGGCCACCTGCACCTCAGAACCTGCCTGTTCTCGCACCGTGAGAGTGTACTTTTGCTTCAATTAACTGCTTTGTGCTTGCTACTTTCCTTCTGGCTGCATTTATTCTGAACATGGATCTTCATGTGAATCTTTTCATGGGGAATCCAAGAACTGAGACCTCCATTCATACAATACAGACTCTCCTACCAGTAACATGTCCAATGCATTAATACAAATTATCCTTTTCCTTGTTGCAATGCATGCTGATTCTTAACTGAAATAGTCTGGAGGCAGTCTGATAGAATGGAAGGCACATGAATGTTCAAGTCAGACAGACCTGAGTTCAAATTAATTGCTCTCCTCTGCTACTCTGTGAAAGTCACCCAACTCCTGCACATAACTTTCCTTAAGTTTGAAGTGAATAGATCTCTCGGGGAAGTCACTGTTGTGGATTTAAATGAGACTTTTTGTTAAAATGCCTGACACTTCTCTTAATGGATGGCCCATAGATCCATTCCGGTGTTTATTTATCCAAAAGTATTTATTGAGCACTTAATATTATAACTAAGAAAATATAGAAGTTAAAAAGAAAAACAAATAGATTTAGTTTTCTATTGAGCTCCCATTCTAGAGGGGGGTGTGTGTGTGTGTATGTATATATGTGTGTGTGTGTGTGTGTGTGTGTGTATGTATATATGTGTGTGTGTGTGTGTGTGTGTGTGTGTGTGTGTATGATAAAGTAAGTAAATGGGATAGACAATGCCCAACAGAGTGATAGGCTACTTAACAATCAGTAAAGCCCTCTTTTTGACCTAAATAACAGGGGGTAAAATCACTCCTATGAGAATCTGGAGAGAAGTAGAGCTCAGAGCAACCACAAAGACTGAGACCTGAGTGCGGTGTGTGTCCCAGGGACAGAGAGCAGGATACTGAGGCCGACACACAGCAAATGAAAGGAAAACATGGTGAGTTGAATGAGGGTGTAGGGTTAGGAAAGGCCCACATCATTTGGGGTCTCAGTGAAAATGCCAAGGAGTTTGTATTCTATGCTAATTGCCAAGGGGAGACGTAGGAATTTTCAGTTAAGATGTAATCTTGTTTTCATGATTAAGAAATTGTTCTGGCTGCTGTGAGAAAAACCGATAATAGTGAGGAGAAGCTGAAATGGAAACACCAGGCCAGTGATGAGGTTATGACTTACAGCAACACAAGCGAGAGATGGTGATAGCCTAGACAAAGAAAACATCGTAACTTCCAATGTCTGTCATTCATTCCATCCTCCCTGGGTGCACCTCCTCAAAATGTCAAATGCCTCACTGTCCAACAGTCAGTTGGCAATGGTAATGATGTTCCACATTGCTCTCCTCTTGGAGTCATCCAAGTTTCCATCCCATTATCTAGTTATAAGAAACTGCCCTAAAGAAAAACCTACAGATAGTCATGCACTAGTCAGTGACAGATGATTTGAATTGAACTCCAAAGTTTTCCTTAAATATATAGTTCAGTCTCTGGGCCTCAGCAGACACTAAGTGAGTGTCAACGTCCCCCAATTAATTAATTTCATTCACAAGTAATGTGGAGAGTTGTTTAAGTAAGGTGTCATTGTTGGCTGAATATATTTCAATTGTTTTCTCTGCTTCCAGTCTCCAAAACTCCAGGTTTTCATTCAAAACCATTTTGTAATTTGCTATTATATCCAGGTACCAAACTAAATACTAGGGAAAACTCAGTGACCAAGATAACATAATACATGGTTATCTTCACAGATCTTACGGTTTACTAAGAGAATACACCCAAAATATCTCAGATTGTAGAGAAACTCAATAGAGGTCAGTAGGGGGCACACATAATGTTTTAGGAGCATATATGACATTTTGAAGTTTAGGGAAAGCTTCCTAGAGAAAGAAAGGTTCTAATTGTGAAGTAAATAAATAGGGCACAAAGAAAGTAAAAAATAGTAGGGGTGTCTGGGTGGCTCAGTCTGTTAAGCATCAGACTTCAGCTCAGGTCATGATCTCGCAATTCATGAGTTTGAGCTCTACTTTGGGCTCTGAGCTGACAGCTCAAAGCCTGGAGTCTGCTTCAGATTCTGTGTCTCCCTCTCTCTCTGCCCCTCCCCCACTCATGCTCTGTCTCTCAAAAATAAACATTAAAATTTTTTTTGATAGTATACAATACCAGAATTGAAAGAGATTATGGCACCATCAAAATTTTCTAAATGTGTATGTAAGAACTCTCAACTACTCAAATGGCTAATACCGAATCTAACCCTACCTATGTTGAGTCAAGAGGTCAAAGATTATGGGGCACCTGGGTGACTAAGTCAGTTAAGTGTCCGATTCTTGATTTCAGCTCAGGTCATGATCTCACATTTCCTGAGTTCAAGCCCCACATTGGGCTCTGTGCTGGCAGTGTGGAGCCTGCTTAGGATTTTCTCTCTTTCTCCCTCTCTCTCTGCCCTTCCCACACTTACACTGTCTCTGTCTCTCTGAAAATAAATAAACTTAAAAAAAATGTTTTAAAAAGAGGCCAAGATTAATTAATTCATATGCTAATTGTTTCAACAAATATTATTGAGCACATAGCACATACAAGAAACTAGTCCTGGAAATATAGAAATGAGCAAGAGAAAAAATTTCCTAGGGCTTAACTTCCCTAAGACATGGTGGGCAGGGAGGCAGTCAATGGATAAACAAGTCACCCCCCACTCCCCACAATTTATTGTTTAAAGTCAAGAATGCAAAAATATAACAGATGTTCTTTGTTCTACCAACAAATTCCACCTGTGGGATACTTTACATTTTTTTTTTAACAAGTCTGTCAGGAAATAAGTGATTCATAAAATCACCTGACAGAGCTAAGCACACAAAACACACATGACAAGGCTGTCAGGGCTTTTCAGCTCACCAAATGATGAATGGCATACAGCATAAACCTGTTTTAATTATTTCTCCCTAGAGTCTTTCTACAAACCTCCGGATCTTCTCTCCCCCCACCCCCACCCTTTGTTTGACTTGAATTCCTTCTTCCTTTTGCCACCTATCTGCACATCTTACTCTCTCCAGCTTCCACACTCCCACTAGAAACCAGCCTCTTCGCCATCTCCTTCAAAGACTGACCTAGAATCTCTTTGAAGGTTGATAATTTATTTCTTCAAATAAGCCAGAGGGATGCTGTTCATCCCGGGGAATGCTCAAGGGTCACAGGAACAATTTTATTTTTTCAACAGACCCTAGAATAATCGAGTAAGTTTAGCCCCAAATTAAATGATGAGGTGGTTTCTCCTTTCAATTCAGTAGTATACTGTTTGAGAATCCCAGCATCCCCAATAAACGCTTTTCCCACTAAGAAAAGAAACATTTTACTGAGACGTCAAGACAGCGTGAGGTAGGAGATTCCAAAAAGGCATTAAACATTAACTAGTGGTTTAAAATCCAGAATGGAAATGACAAAATAAAATCCGAATCACCTCAAATATAATGAAGACTTGATACAAATAAATCTGGCACCTAACGTCTTTAACATTCCCACCACCTCAGCCTGCAGATCCAATTATCCTCCAGCGTTTTCTGCTCAACCACGCTGAGCTTATTCACCAGCCCTCCAGTTAGAAAATAATAAAAGGTCTGCAGGTGTATTTATACTCAGAGGAAAACGGATAGGTGTGAGAACTGTAATCATTTTCTTCAGAGTTAGGAACAAGAAGTTTGTGACTAGCAGGATATGCATTCACAAGTCTGACTAATTGTATTTCGCTGTCTTGGTAAAAATGAAAGGGTATTTTCAAAGGAAGTGTGACCTGATATTTTGCTGCAGAGTTTTTATAATAAAATTCTAGGGCTACTGTATTGTGTATTCATTTAGAATATTCATTCATATCATTCATTCACTTGTAAGTAATCCCGGGCAGAATGTATCCTGAGGAATTAGTTCCCTGCCTACAAGTTACTCAGTCTCCCGGAAGAGACAGACTCCCAAGACAGATGAGGCCAGTATATTGCCATGCGTATCATAAAATGATGTGTGCTGACTGCTACTGAAACACACTGGAAGAAACTATGAATTCAGTCCCGGCTGATTTAGAATGTCTATGTAAGTGCACAGGACTAGATACATATGGTGGCTTAATGGGTCACACACAAACTGCTTCTGATTTTCTTACGATCACCCAGAGCTTAGGAAAAGAAATGCATGCAAACAGATGTATGTTTGCTAAGAGCATATGTTAGTGTCTGAAGTTATTGAGGCAGGAAAGTATGAGGCTTTAAATAAAGGATAAGAGCTATTAATCATCTCCTGAAGTTTTAAGTCCTTGATCCTCACCTCTGGTAGATGTGTGAGATGATCAAGGGACTTTAAAGTCAAGAGCGGCTGAGGTAGTCAATTTGCAGTGAGCCCAAATCCAGAGGAGCTAATCAGAAGAGTATCTGCAAAATATTTAAACACTGATGGGGAGACAGATTGATGAAATAAAATACAATCTTTTTAAAAAAAATTTTTTTCAACGTTTATTTTATTTTTTTGGGGACAGAGAGAGAGCATGAACGGGGGAGGGGCAGAGAGAGAGGGAGACACAGAATCGGAAACAGGCTCCAGGCTCTGAGCCATCAGCCCAGAGCCTGACGCGGGGCTCAAACTCACGGACCTCGAGATCGTGACCTGGCTGAAGTCGGACGCTTAACCCACTGCGCCACCCAGGCGCCCCTACAATCTTTTTTTAACATGGCGACCGTGGAGCTCTTTTTGCAAATAATCCCTCCTAGTCAACTTCTCTGGTCTGGGTTTGGGTTGAGCCCTTAGGACTGAGTTTGGGGAAGTCAAAGAAATTATATTCCAGTCAACAGATATAATATGTGAATGATGATAATATACTAAATTGCAATAAAGTTCACAGTAAAATGTCGGTGAGTAAACTGAGGTCTTTCCATATTTATTTTTTAATATATAAAAAACAAAGATTAAAAACAAAAAGGTCTAAGTGATAAAAGAGAAAAAAAACTGAGGTAAATATTTCTTTTGAAAGGTGTTCACAAGAAACCTTTCTGGAGTGTATACTTAAGGCCAGTCATTCTTTGCGGCACTAGAGACAGAGTACCACACAGTCAACTGTTTCTACCAATAGGAGGCTCACAGCTTTCCATCTGTGAATAATTTTCCTGGGACACTCTGCTAAAGCAATGTACCAACAACCGAATCAGGAATATTATGATAGCCACTTGATTTTAATGGCCTCAAGTTTTTAGATCACTCTTTGAGGTTTAAGTTACCTTCATGTATTGCGGGAGGGGGAAATGATCCAGTTTAGAATGATAACATCAACAATTCTAAGACCAATTTCATGCTGAAAATCTCATATCATTCGTGTTATTACTCTATGACAAGCCAAAGTTCTAAGTTTTAATTTTGACATAAAATTAGTACATGGTGCCAATTTTATTTTGTATTTTTTAATTAAAATTTTTTTAATGTTTATTTTTGAGAGACAGAGAGCATGAGCGGGGGAGAGGCAGAAAGAGAAGGAGACACAGATTCTGAAGCAGGCTCCAGGCCCTGAGCTGCCAGCACAGAGCCCAACTCAGGGCTCAAACCCACAGACCGAGGAATCATGACCTGAGCCAAAGTCGGACACTTAACCGACTGAGCCACCCAGGTGTCCCGTGTACCAATTTTAAAACTGAATGCACTTCAGGAGATCCTACTATATCTATTTAAGGCACTCTTTCAAACCTGATAATATCTCCTCTTTATCACACTCTGTTTTATAAGAAGAATATATATATATATTATATATATGTGTACATATATATTCATATATATATGAAATACATATATGTAATATATATATTATATATATGTGTACATATATGTATTCATATACATATGGAATACATATATATATTACATATATATGTATTCCATATGTATATGAATACATATATATACACGTATATATGAATACATATATATATATAATTTCATACCCTGGTGCATTTTCAAATTTTATATCATGTACACAAACATGTCTATAAGTAAGTGATATTGCATATAGGAAGCTATTAAATAAATGTCAGTGCATTTCATCTGTTAATGTTCTTAATTTTTAATTTTTACTGCAAAACATTGTAGAATATTTGCATGGAGAACATTTATTTTTTTATGCACAGAAGTTAAAATTATGTTCACTCTACCAACTGACATTTTGTACATCACAAGACTTACTATATTAATATCTATAAAAGTATACAAATAATTTCTAGCTAGGTACCAAAAGACTATGTGGTAGATTATAAAAATGGTTGCAAATTACTCCCTTCCTTAAATCCACACCCTTCCAATGAGATAGTACAGATTCTCTAATTAAGAAGTGGAGTTTGTTTTGGGGTGCCTGGGTGGCTCAGTTGGTTAAGCATCTGACTACAGCTCAGGTTGTGATCTTGTGGTTTGTGGGTTCGAGTCCCACGTCGGGCTCTGTGCTGACAGCTCAGAGCCTGGATCCTGCTTGGGATTCTGTGTCTCCCTCTCTCTCTGACCCACTGCCTCCCCCTCCCCCCGACCCCTGCTCACACTTTCTTTTTCAAAAATAAACAATCATTTTTTAAAAAGGGTGGAGTTTGGGGCGCCTGGGTGGCGTAGTCGGTTAAGCGTCCGACTTCAGCCAGGTCACGATCTCACGGCCAGTGGGTTCGAGCCCGGCGTCAGGCTCTGGGATGATGGCTCAGAGCCTGGAGCCTGTTTCCGATTCTGTGTCTCCCTCTCTCTCTGCCCCTCCCCCGTTCATGCTCTGTCTCTCTCTGTCCCAAAAATAAATAAACGTTGAAAAAAAAATTTTTTTTAAAGGGTGGAGTTTGTTTCAACAAATTTTGAATTGGTGTTGCAATGTGATTTGGTTTGGCCAAAAAAAAAAAAAAAAAAAACTTAGCAAACTTTACAAGTGAACCTGGAACGCTGTGTACTCAGGCTCACTGTCTTGCTGTTCTTTGGAACACGTGAAGAGTTTGGGCTACCTGCCGGAAGATAAAAGATCCTTTGACACATGGACAACTCATCTCGGCTAAGTCCTTTTCCCCAGCCACCCGTGAGCCATTTGGAGTTCTGGTGTTTATTTTCAGACCCACTTCACTATAGTACTGGTAAAAACACTTTAAGTAGGATACTACTATAGAGGTGTGTTTCTCCTGATACTTCTCTATCCAGACCTTCTATTTAATTATATTTATTAAGTCTATTTAACTCTGTTTCTCATCAGAATTTTTTTCACAAACTTTTTTAATGTTTACTTATTTGTGTGAAAGAGGGTGACATACAGGATCTGAAGCAGGCTCCACGCTCTGAGCTGTCAGCACAGAGCCAGATGTAGGGCTTGAACTCACGAACCACAAGATCATGACCTGAGCCGAAGTCAGATGCTTAACTGACTATAAGCCACCCAGGATCCCCTCACCAGATTTTTTTTTTCAGCTTCTGTCCCAAACCAGACCAAATGCTTCCTGTTACCATAGCTCAGACTTAGTTCCGTAGCAAATAAATAAGCAAATAAATAAATAAACAAGTAAATAAATAAATAAATAATAAAATTTTAAAAATAAAATAAATTAGCCAGTGAACAAGTTCTCTATGCTTGCTGCAGAATTTAGAAGCTATTTCTATGATTCCTTTGCTGGATTTCCTTCTCTAATTATTACTGCAACATTAGCGGTTGTATTTATGGGGACTTCCTTCAAAGGCAAATGTGCTTGGTAAATGCTTTCTACTCCAAGCTCTGGTGATGGAAAAAGCATTTAGACACTACTGGGTTTGGAGACTAACGCTTAAGAGGACCAAGTAACTTTAGTTGGGCAATGATGTTTTAAGGGACAAACAAAGCCAAGAAGATAGTCCCCAGTATTCAAAATCTCTTGTGTCTTTTTTTTGTTTGTTTCATGTTTTCAGCAAACATCTTATAAAAAGTAACTTTCTCTTCCTGAGGTAGACTTTCATTTCATTGCTACCATCTAATGGCATCTGAGTGGTGTTTGCTTAACTAAATAATATACAAAATATTTACTTAAGAGCAGATATCTGTGTGAGGTGCTGTGTATTCAAAGACTGATAAGAAATAAATCCTGTTGTCAAGGAAAACTCTCCACTACCATAATAAAATAAGTTACATATGGAGAAAAAAACACTAGCAAGGAGTGCTTTATTAAAAATTTATACAATTGGGGCGCCTGGGTGGCTTGGTGGGTTAAGCGGCCGACTTCGGCTCAGGTCATGATCTCACGGTCCGTGAGTTCGAGCCCCACATCGGGCTCTGTGCTGACCGCTCAGAGCCTGGAGCCTGCTTCAGATTCTGTGTCTCCCTCTCTCTCTGCCCCTCCCCTGTTCATGCTCTGTCTCTCTCTGTCTCAAAAATAAATAAACATTAAAAAAAATTATACAATTGTTACATTTTAAATCTCCTACTAACTTTTCAAATGGTGAAAAATATATATGTACACACATATATACACATACACACACACACACACACACATATATACACACACATATTTCCAGTTTCTAGTTTCTGGAACATATATATGTGTGTGTGTGTGTGTGTGTGTGTGTGTGTAAATTTTTTATCTTCCAGGACAAATGCCTTAAATGCCCACATTTCTATAATCCAAGATATAAATTGTACCCAATGATTATTCCTATTCAAACCTTCTATTTCAGCCAGGAGGGTGCTAGTTAAGTGTCCTTACAGTTTGGAGGGATAAAAAGTGCTCCTGCAGCATTCAGAGAACAGCTTACATCCATTATTCCAATTCCAACCAGTCAGTCACAGAGATACGGCTTATTGCCATGTCGTTTGGTTGCCCCTGCTCTACCCCGGAATATTCTAGCTGAGAACAAATTCTTCAATCACAGCACTGGTTCTATGAGATAGAACACCTGAATAGAATAACACTTATAAGGAGTTTTCCAAAAAAGGGAAATTTTGAATCTTAAGTTGCTAATGTACATTATTAGCAGTTATCAACTCTGGAAAAAAATCCAGTTCTTGCTGTTTTGGGTTTTTGTCTTGTTTTGTTTTGTTTTTGTTTTTAAACAAGCTAATGAAACTAATGTGATTCCTCAGTTCTTGTAACAATTTTCGCAGACTGTCAAATGTATCAGAGCAATCTATAAGAAGACTCATTCACGTTCAACAGAACGGAAGCAATACAAGGCAGTATGGCATAGAGAATTTGGACCCAGAGAGAGGGAGGGGCAAGGTCTGCCTTTGTTTCTTAAAGATTGTGCCTTTAAGCTTTTGTTTCTTTATATTTCAAAAATAAATATAATACTACCAATTCTACAAGCCTAGAAAAGGATTAAATAAAGTAACCATGTAAAAATGTTTACACAAAACAGATAGCAATGGTTCAACAAATATCATGGGAGTTCTAGTTTCTGGAACATATTACTAAAGTTTAGTTAATTAGAGTAGCATTACAGTTAGAAAGAAATAAATCAGTCCATTAAGGACTTAACTGATATAACATCAAGCCAGTTTATTCTTTTTTTCTTCATCCATAGCTACTTTTTTTTTTCTTCTTAAAAACGCTCCTGACTGTGATTCCATGGTTTTCCTCATATAATTATATGTTCTTCATTAAGCTCTATTTCACATAAGGGTACAATACTGTAAACTGCTATCAGGTTTCCTTTTATGCACTGGCAACAGCATACAAAAATATGATTTGGAACTTTCTAGCAAAGTGTAAAAAAGAAAATAAATAATTAAATCAATCTGTATAATCTCCCCCTACTTCTAAAAACAGTGGGATATTTAGTTGGATTCATCCTCTTCAGGACTTAGCATAGACACACTTACTTTATGGAAAAGTTTTCAAACCTATTCTTTTCATACATCCATCCGGAAAGGAAAAGGTACGTTTCTGTATAGCATAGATGTGATTACCATGTTTTCCTTAATCCTTAAAAACACCAAAATTTTGGAGATCAGAGATTAGAATCATCCACATGAATTTTTAAAAAGAAACAAACAGGCTGCTATTTAAGATCACTTACTGAAAGACATGCATGCTTGTGATACAAGCATCCTATTCAGAAAATCCTTGTCACTACTGTTTTACGACTTAAGCCATAAATGTTTAGTCTATATTCTAACATGGAGTTTTTCCAGCATCTTCTTCTAAAACATGTTTTTAGAAAATATTTTCAAAACAAGCATCATTTCAATTTATAGTAAGCATTTTTATTTATATTATCTAAATTTCTACCTCAATTTTCCTCTTTTGATGTCACTTTTCACTTCTGGGCCTCTGGTTTCGCACTTACAAAGTAATAGGATTAGGAATATACTCCAGATTCTCTACCTCCTCTAACATTCTGGGATATTACACCTAATATATTTTTTTTTAATTTGCATTCTTTATTCCACAAAACAGCTCACACCATCATCGAATCTACAATGGAATCCAACATTTAAGAATAAATATATCCTAAAGTAGTAATTTCAATAAATAATTGTAAGTATTGCAGTGAAAGCTTATATTTGCATAAGACTTGGTTGATGAATATATTGAATCCCAGTATAAATTATTTAATTTCTAATGTATGTATTACTTCAAAATTATTTTCTGTAGGCAGAGTAGTAGTTCAGTCCATCAGTTATATTCTCCTAAATAAGGAAGCTGGATGTAATTGTCATTTAATTTCTAAGTTATATATATCAATATTATTTTCCTTATATAAAGGAGCACTCCAGCCCCTAAATCATATAGTTCTAAGTAGGGAATATGAACTCTCATTCTACAAATTGGAATTTATTTTTTTAAAACACGAGTCTATCTCACTTGCAGACCTATTTCTAGATTTGGATGTTTGATAGGGAAAATATGATCTAGGGATACAATGTGCAGGAATCCTAGAACATTCAGTCCTTTATTTTTATTTATTTTGGAAATATGTTTGATTATCTGGACTTATATAGGATACTGGGACTCCTACACAGAATTTAAAACTGGAAATAAAGGGATTCTGTATGTGTGTATATGTGTATATATGCGATACAGATTTAAGAAACACTCTACGGGGGCACCTCGATGGCTCTTGTCAGTTAAGCGTCTGACTTCAGCTCAGGTTAAGTATCTGACTTAGGATTAGGTCATTATCTCGTGGTTCATGGGTTTGAGCCTCTTGTCAGGCTCTTTACTAACAATGCTTGAGATTCTCTCTCTCCACCACCCCTGCTCTCCCTCTCTGCCCTTCCTCCACTCATGCTTTTTCTCCCTGTCTCAAAATAAACTATAAAACAAAATAAAATAAAATGTACTCTACATTAATGAGCCTAGAAAAACTGGAACATGTTTTCTGTAGAAAGAACTATATGATTTGTCTATATGTAAACATTACACTTCTAAACAAAAGGAACAATATGTAACAGAAGAAAGAAATTGAGGAAGCAGAAATCTCAAGGAGCTAAAACTGAAAAGAAAGTACAAATTGTGGTACATACATTATGACAGAATGTCTTGGGCCAAATTTATCTTGCTTAATAAGAGACACCATAAAATCAGAAATCATAGTTCCTCTGAGATAGAACATTCTATTTATTTATAGTCACCTCACAACCCAAAAGATACCCCCCCAAAAAACTGAGAGTGGTCATAATGAGTAAATGTCAGATGGGACTAATATTTGAGAAATGTGCAGGACAAAGATGTAGTGGGCTTCAGGAAAAAAAAAAAAAATTACCAGTGAGTGGAGAGCCCTACCGGCAAATAAAGGGACAAAAATTGAAGCCAGGAAAAATCAGCACTAGTAAAGATAAACAGTAAGAAAAGAATCTGAAGTTGTCAGCATAAGTAAATACATGAATATGTAAAACTATGGATACTATAGTTAGCAAAATTGTCCTCATATTTTCTTTCATTTTATTACCCGAGTTTCTGGTCATAAAAAGCTGTTCAATAACCATTAAAATTATTCTGTTGCAGATTTTGTTGGATTCAAGAATATTGATACTTTCCATTTTGAAAACAATTTTGTGGGTTTTACATATATATATAAATTATTTCAAATAACATAGTAGTAGAAATTTAAATAGATCTGCAGATTAAATTAAAATGAATTTAAGAAACGACTAGTTGTCTGATAGTGAGTTATACACTTAACAAAATGCTGTTCTGGATATTCAGATTCAGAGTTTATGAGGCAGTAGTGAACAATAAGGAAACTTGTGACACACTGTTACAAATATTTGGAAAAATAAATCTCAATTATATATCATAAAAAGCACAATTCTATTATCTTCATAGCAGATTAAAGAGATTGATTATAGAACATTTATAGTCTTTACATGTGGAATTATATTATTAGCATGGATTTGCATGCATGTTTAAACCATGTTGTTTAAATTTAATTGGTTTTATTCCAAAGTTTTATTTAGAAATAATAGATATGGTACCAAATGGCAAAGCCCTACATTTTTTTTCCAGATCTTTTCTGTTTTCTCAAATAATCTTAATTTTTTAGGTAGTAGGGCTATAATAACATGTAGACAATAAGAAAAAAAAATTGTGTGCCATATCAAAAATTATTATGACTAAAACAATTCACTTTGCAAAGTACTTAGTTGTTCTAAAGTTCACCAGAAAAATGATTTTTTTTGTTGTTTTTAACGAGTTCTCCCATGTAGGTACGTAGACTAAATTTGTTGAGCAGTAGCTTGGGGATGTATTATTCTTTCTACTAGGAAACAATGGCTGAGAGCGTGAGCAGAGAACACAAGTTTAGGGATCGTCTTACTCTTCAGGCATAAGAGGAAGAGTCAATAAAATATGCTTAAGCCCACACTAGTGTGCTAGTGTTAGAATTCTGTGAATCATGTAAAAATTTCTCTTGCTATTAAATATTAATAATTTCATATTTTTCCTGAATTTATTCAGTATCTTATACCTCCATGCACAAGGGGAAACTGAGTTGGTCACTAATCCTCTTCAATTACATATCAACTTTATAGACTATTGGTTATTCACATTGTCTTTCATTCTCAAATAAATGATAATTGAGTTATTATATTATTACAATTCACTATTAAATGCAAAGATATGCATTAGCACTGCAATCTCAATGTGTTAACTAATAGAAATATTAAAATTCAGTTTTTCAATACAACTCCATCAAAGTGAAGGAATGATATTAGAGTAAAACTCAACAGTTAAAATCCCTAATGTGTGTTTGATAATTTAGCTAAGTGCTATTATGTAGAAAACTAACAGGCAGAAGAGCAAAAAGCTACATGTACGATCTATGGTGAGATGGCAAAACTGAAGATATTCAGTTTGGGCCATTAAACCAAATATATAAGGTACAGAACCCTAAGGTGTGTAAATGGACTATTACACACTATTAAAGGCATAAATGAAGAATAAAGATCATTTGCCTCTCACTAAGGAAGCTGGAGACTTTTTAAAAAAGTATTTAAGGGTAGTGGTCACACTTCAATTATCTTGTAATTTTTGTCTATAATAATATGGACACAGGCTTTTCAAAGCAGTGAAAGTCTGATTATTCAGATAACAAATTAAATAATTTTTCTTACTCAGAGGATCATTAATGAATGGTCACAGAATTTTAGATACCATTATATTTTTCCATTTCTTTTTCCTACAAGAAAGGTGCATAATCTAACCATTAAAACATAGCAGCTGGAATACCACTAGCTGGAGTCCTTGAATACACTCAATAATACATAAAAACAGCCATCCATTCATCAAAGGTATGAATTTAAGTTTCAACTGTGTGCAAAGCACTATCATATGTGCAGAGCTGACAAGTACGCCTGGGTGACTCGCTCGGTTAAACATCCACCTCTTGATCTCAACTCAAGTCTTGATCATCTCAGTGTCAAGAATTCCAGCCCTGCACTGGGCTCCATGCTAAGCATGAAGCCTACTTAAAACACACACACACACACACACACACACACACACACACACACACAGAGTTCTTCAGTGTTCTTAGTTTAGATGGGAAACAAGATGATGCAGAGCTATTTGAGATAACTCCTTTTAGAGTCGTAGGAATAATACATTATAATGCCAAAAAGGAGAAAGCTATTATTTCTGTCTGGTGAAGTCCAGAAATTATCATATATACATATATGTCACATTAAGATGAGTTTACCAGGTTAAAAAGAGACAGAGAGCATTTTGTGATTCCATTCAGAGAGAAAACTGTGTGAAATGACAGAGATGTGTCATACAACCTACAGCCCTTCACATATACATTCAACACATGTCTTTTGAATAACTCCTCTACACAAAGCACTCTTACTAACTGCAGAAACGCTGAAATACAGATACCCATCTTTTCCTCCTGGCAAGCTAATGAGGAAAACAGGTGTTTGGTAATTGTGGCATGTCTCTTTTTAAAAAGTCAAAGTAAAGATGCCATGAGAGCATAGAAAGGGCTTTAGAAGTGAGGGTATTCTGGTCAAAGGGAAGAGGAGGGAGAGAGGTGTGTCCAGATGGTGAAAGGGGTTATAAATTTCATTAAGTTGCTTACACTGTATTATATAGGCAATGTACAGAAGTTTTTAATCAAAGAATGGCACAACTGATTGGCATATTAGAAAGGTAACACTGAGAGCATTAAATAAGGAAAAATTAATCAAGGAGAGACTAAAAGTTATGGAAAACAAATAAGGAGTCCAATACAAAATTCCACATGGATGAGAAGAGCCTAAGTAACTTTACTTACAGAGGTAATGAAAACAAGAGGGAGAATTGGAAAGATATTTCTAACACAATTTTAAAAAATTAGCCATTCTCAAATATAAGGAGAGAAATCCCAATGCGAGAGGCAGCTCCACCGATTTCACTCAAAAGACCTAGGGGTGCCTGGGTGGCTCAGTCAGTTAAGCATCCAACTCTTGATTTCAGCTCAGGTCATGATCTCACGGTTCATGAGTTCCATCCACAAGTCAGGCTCTGTGCTGACAGCATAGAGCCTGCTTGGGATTCTCTCTCCCTCTCCCTTACTCTCTGCCCCTCCCCCCATTCACTCTCAAAATAGATAAACTTGAAAAAAAAAAAAAAAGACCTAGGGCAGTATGAGGTGGGAAGAGGTGAATAATACTGAAGATCTAAAGAACAATTATTTGGGTGGTGATCAGATGATGGGGAGTTCATTTGGAATATGAGAAGTCCTGCAGTAGAGTGAGAATGAGGACAGACAAATGAGGAGATGCGGTAAACCCTGGGCAATATAAGTGTAAATCTCGGAATTCAGATTTGTGCCAGAGCCATACATTTGAATATCATCAAAATATTTACCATAAAGCAGTGGTTCTCACTATTGCTGCCCTTTAGAATCATCAAAATCACTTTTTTTTAATTTTTTTTTTATTTTTTAAAGTTTATTTATGAGAGAGAGAGGGAGGAAGGCAGAGAAAAAGTCCCAAGCAGGCTCCACACTACCAGCATGCAGAGCCCAATACGGGGCTTGATCCCATGAACCCGTGAGATCATGACCTGCACTGAAACCAAGAGTCTGATGCTCAACAGACTGAGCCACCCAGGCACTCCCTAAATCACTTTTTAAAAACTCAATGCCTGTTTCACAAACCCCAAGATTCTGATGTAAGTAATTTGGGATGCAGGGCAATGGGATTTGAAAAAAAACCTAAAGAGAAACAAAAACAAAAATAAAATCAAAACTCTGCAGGTGATTCTAATGTGGAGCCAAGCTAAGAACGTCTGCCATGGAGGAACAAAATTGCCAGTTAGCCAGGAAACCATGCACATGAAAGCCATGAATTCCTCACCTGCAAGACCCTGGTGATATGGCCTCCTCATTGATTTGCAGGATTGCATGCAAGAAAAGTATAAAGGTGCTTCTTAGGTTGCTCTATAAATATCATCATTTATCAGTATTGTCATTATTATAATTCATACAGCATCATCTTATTCTCCACTACATAAGTTTGAAGTTGGGGAGTGAAGTAAATCACGGAGGTAGATTGTGCAGAACACAAAAAGGCAAGTTCTATGGGCAGAACCTGGAAATAGGCAACATTTAAGAGACTGGTGGAAGAAAAGGAAGCAGCACGGCCAGAAGCAGAAAAGGGAAATGGATGAAGGAGGTCTAGAAGAGAATGGTGTCTTGAAATTTATTCAGTAAATTTCATATTTCGTAAAAAAAAAAATGAGGTAGAATGAAGTCAGAAGTTTGGCCATTGATTTGGCAAACACTAAATCTATAGGATCTAAACGCGATCAGATCAGGGCTGCACAAATCCACAATTGGATGAGGGGTGAAGAATTAGAGACAGCCAAGGGAAGGCTAGAGAAAGATCCTATTCCAAGAAATTTAATTTTTCAGAGGAAAGCAGAGGATAACTTGAACAATTGTGAAACCTTTGAAAGATTTTTTTTTTCCTGAAGTGGAAACAATTACATAAAATAAGTAAAGAAGGGGGCTCCTGGGTGGCTTAGTTGGGTAAATGTCTAACTCTCTGATTTCATCTCAGATCATGACCTTGAGGTTTATGAGATCAAGCCCTGCCCTGTGCTGTTAGCTCAGAGCCTGTTTGGGATTCCCTCCCTCCCTCTCTCTCCATCCCTCCCCTGTTCTCTCTCTCTCTCTCTCTCTCTCTCTCTCTCCCTTTCTCTCTCTTTTTCTCAAATAAATAAATAAATAAATAGCTTAAAAAATAAGTAAAAAAGGCAGTAAATGAGAAAGGTTGGAGCAGTATGGAAGAGGAAAATTAAAGAACTATGACTCCAATGTCTTTGCTGCTTTGGCACTAGCAACTAAGGCAAAATAAAGAATATATTCACTAGTATGTTAGCTACAGCTACAGTTCTCAAAAAAAGTCCAAACTGATTCATTCCTGATATTTTCCCTACCTCTGTCCAAGCTCTCATTTTCTAATACCACTTTAATATAGTTTTTATGCTTTCCAATTATCTCACAATGGTCTGAATGAAACTGATTGATTAACCTGTAGTGTGGGAATACTATTCTAATACGCTAATAAAATCAGGATCTTCTTTCCATGCTCTCAAGCTTACTAAGCTTGACTTAATTTGATGGAAAAACACCTGTAATCAACAGCATCCAGGAAAAGAGCATGACAGAGTCAGCCCAGTGTTCTATCTTCCTGGAAAAATAATCCACAGCTCATGCCCTTTGCATGATACATGAAAATCCTTATTTTTTGTGTGCTGTACAAAGGGTGGTAAATTTCAGGGCACTTTTTAAGCATGCCAGATCATCGTCCATGAAAAAGAGTTCATCCTAAAACTCCAAACTGTACTTACCCAGAGAATTTAATGGCAATAGAAGGGTGGGTTAAAGCAATATTATATCAGAAGGTGAGTCATTACACTAAGGAAAGAACACATGAAAGGGGGCAGATGAGACTGTTGCTTCTTTATTGGCAGCACCAAGAGCAATCAGTGTTCTCACCATCCATACAAAGACCCTTCCTTGTACAGATCCTGCCCCCCAAGGAGTCAGCAAAGGAGCAGATGCTCCATAATCTGCAATTCACAATACCCGCATACATTTGTGTCACAGAGTAATCCCATTTGATCACGTAACTCTTTCATCTAGCAGTCTGCATGTGCAGGTGGCTGAGGCCACCTTATTGCCTTCTTGCCACTTTGTATCACCCCAACACCAAGTCCTCCTGGGGGCTTTCAACTACCTCACTGCATCCAGTTATACAGTCATTTCCTTCCAAAACCTCCAGCCACCTCACCAGCTGTCTTAATCAGAAGCACAATACTCATTGCTAAGGTGTTGTTTTTTTCTTCATTGAATGTGTTTGTTGAATATAGTACATCCCATAGAGCAGATGCATTATATTTATGTTTGTTTTCCATGAAACCTCTTTTGGCTCATTACCTTTCTCTTAATATTAACAGGCAGAGAGACTATTCTACTGTGTTGTGTTGAAAATTAACATTTAAAGGACACTGAGAAGCCACATTGGAATGATAAATCTTTTTCTTTTAATTTTTTAATGTTTATTTTTGAGAGAGAGAGAGCACAAGCAGGGCAGGGGTGAGGGTAGGGGGCAGAGAGAGAGGGAGACACAGAATCAGAAGCAGGCTTCAAGCTCTGAACTGCCATCACAGAGCCCAACGCTGGTCTCGAACCCACAAACTGTGGGATCATGACCTGGGCCGAAGTCAGATGCGTAACTGACTGTGCCACCCACATGCCCCTGATAAATCTTTTTTTCTAAGGGGTGAGGGTACACAACCAAAAACAGGCTTAATAAATATTTGTCAAAATAATTTTTATGTGGTAAACTATGTATGACATAACATTTATTATTTTAATCTTTTAAAAGTGCACAATCTAGTGATGTTAAGTATATTCACGTTGTTGTGTAACCATCACTAGTAACCATTTCCAGATCTCTTAAAACATCCTCAACTAAAAGTGTACACTCACTAAATAATAACCCCCATTACCTGCTCCCCTCAGCCTTGTTAACCTCCATTCTACTTATTGTCCATCTGAATTTGACTATTCTAGGCACCTCATATAAGTAGAATCATACAGTATTAATCCTTTTTTGTTTGACATATGACACTTACGTCACTTACGATGTTTTCAAGTTTGATCCATGTTGTACATGTATCAGAATTTCCTTTCTAAGGCTGAATAATAATTGTAGGTATAACGATATTTTGCTTATCATTTTATCCATTGATGGACATTTGGGTTGTTTCTAACTTTAGCAATTGTGAATAATGCTTCTATGAACGTGGAAGAAAAAAGTATCTATTCCAGTCTCCGCTTTCAGTTTTTTAGAGCGTACACCTAGAAGCAGAATTGTTGGATCATATGACAATTTGGTTGAACTTTTCTAACTTTTTTGTTTCTAACTTTTTGAGGAACCACCACACCATTTTCCTCAGCGCTGCACCCCTGTATATTTCCACCATCGGTGCACAGTGGTTCCAATTTTTCCACACCTCACCAACACTTGGTATTCTCTAATTGTTTTTATAACACCCATATTAGTGGGCATTAACATAAAACTACATTGGATATTTCATAAAGAGAGAGTGGATTTACCTCCACATGCGAAGGAACATAAATTTCAAGAGATGGACTTGTTAAAACTGGCTCAATCCTTTTTCTTCTATGTCTGTGTCCTTTTTTTTTTCAATTTTTTTTTGAAATTTATTTATTTTATTTTTTTTAATTTATTGCCAAATTGGTTTCCATACAACACCCAGTGCTCATCCCAAAAGGTGCCCTCCTCAATACCCATCACCCACCCTCCCCTCCCCCCCCACCCCCCATCAACCCTCAGTTTGTTCTCAGTTTTTAAGAGTCCCTTATGCTTTGGCTCTCTCCCACTTTTTTAAATTTTTTTAATGTTTTATTTATTTTTGAGACAGAGAAAGACAGAGCAGGAGCAGAGGAGGGGCAGAGAGAGAGGGAGACACAGAATCCGAAGCAGGATCCAGGCTCTGATCTATCAGCACAGAGCCCAAAGCAGGGCTCGAACTCGCAAACTGCAAGATCATGACCTGAGCTGAAGTCGGACACTTAACTGACTGAGCCACCCAGGCACCCCTCTATGCCTGTGTCTTAAAAGATGGGGTTTCTTGTACTGCTAGCTCAGGCAAATAAGTTTTGAGTAAGTATGTAAGGAAATCATCAAAGAATAACTTTAACTCTCCCTTTGGTTTCTTTGGTGCTTCATAGTGTCATTACCTTCTTGGCCAGGCTGAGATCATCTGTTTCTTTCCACAAAATGCTAAAATCCATAAGGTTGCAAAATTATCTTCACCAACACGATCATGATCTATAATGCAATTCAGTGACAGCTGTCCATTGAAAATCAAAGACTATTTGTGTCTCCTTCATTCATTCATTCATTCATTCATTCATTCATTCATTTGTTCCAAATGTTACCATGAGTTTATTCCTCCCAACACTGTCTAACATAAGTTTCTGAGACAATGGACTATTCTATATCTGCTCGATCCAATGTGTTAGCCATCAGCCGAATGTGGCTATTGCCTATATAAAATGTGACCATTTAAACTGAGTATGTCACAAGATTAAAAGACACAGCATAGGGAATATATTCAATGATACTGTGATCGCAGGTTTAGACAGATACACTGAGAAATTATTCATCATCATCACCAGTTAAGCTGGTCATTAACACTGACTGAGTGCTAAGTTCTACTAAAACACAAGTGGAAGAGAGATGTGCTTCTAGAGGGAAAATTAGGAAATGCCTCAAAAATGAGGTAACAATTTAGATCTTGAAGGATGAATATGACTTCACTAGAGAGAGAAGGAGGACGATATTTTAAGACAGAACAAAAAAGGTAATTAGTTGGAAACAAAGTGGTTGTTGAGGGATGGTGAGGTGTGTGGTATCATGAAAGAGACACTATGTCTAAGAGAGAAGTGAGAGAAAATGGAAAGAAGTTAGAGCAGCAGGCCAAAATCTGAGTGTGAAGGTCAGTGTGCTGAAAAATTCTGGCTGGAAAGCAAATAAAGTGACAATAAAAGGAGTGGGAAAGAAAAGGTACACAGGGAGTTTGTCCTTTTTTAAGATCGTTCCTTTCCTTGATCCAAGTTATAACAAAAAGCATTAATTGTAAGGAATTGGAATTAAAGGCCTGGGTGTCATTTGTATTTGGTACAGAGGTTTTTCTTCAAAATTTTTACTTTTTTGTTCCAGAAAAGATTATAAATAGAAGATTCTTTCATTTGAATGGAGCTTCCTTAAAAAGTTAAAAACAGAACTACCCTACAACCCCACTACTAAGTATTTATCCAAAGGATACAAAAATACTGATGAGAAGGGGCACATGCACCCCAATGTTTCTAGCAGAATTACAAAAACAGCCAAATTATGGAAAGAGCCTAAATGTCCATCGACTGATGAATGGATAAAGAAGATGTGGTGTATATACATACATACACACACACACACACACACACACACACACACATATATATAATGGGATATTACTTGGCCATCAAAAAGAATGAACTCCAGGGGTGCCTGGGTGGCTCAGTCCGTTGGGTGTCTGGCTTTGGCTTGGGTCATGATCTCTCAGTTCGTAAGTTCAAGTCCCGCGTCAGGTTCTGTCCTGACAGCTCGGAGCCTGGAGCCTGCATTGGATTCTGTGTCTCCCTCTCTCCTGCCCCTCCCCTGCTTGTACTCTATCTCTCTCTCTCAAAAATAAACAAACATTTTTAAAAAATTAAAAGAAAAGAATGAACTGTAGCAACAACACGGATGGAACTAGAGTGTATTATGCTAAGCGAAATAAGTCAGAAAAAGACAAATACCATATCATTTCACTCATATGTAGAATGTAAGAAACAAAACAGATGAACATAGGGGAAGGGAAGGAAAAATAAAATACGGCAAAAACAGAGAGGGAGGCAAATCATAAAAGATTCTTAACTCTAGAGAACAAACTGAGAGGGTTGCAAGAGGGGAGGTGGGTGGCGGTCAGGCTAAATGGGTGATGGGCATTAAGGAGGCCACTTGTCGGGATGAGCACTGCGTGTTTGTTATATGTAAGTGATGAATCCACTAAAACCTACTCCTGAAACTAATGCTACACTATATGTTAACTAACTTGAATTTAAATAAAATATTGGGAGAAAAATAAAAGATACTTTCATTTGCCAAACCAGACCATTCTTAAACTCTTCTAAATTAATACCCAATATTTAAATAATCCAAGACTTGGCTTATGCCAACCATGCTTGTTTGTTGTTCACTATATAATAAAAAGCAAATTTTTACAGAAACTGTCCATGACTATATATAAACAGGTGAAGTGGCTTTCCAGGATAAAATGTAATATAATATGAACAGTGCACTGCAGTAATTTTCTTTCTAACCTTTTTGCAATTGTATTAACGTTTTGGAGTGCTTATTTGAGGGATATGCGTTGATCAGAAGCTACTGGTTGTTGTGCTAAAATGTTGTTCCTCCTCTGGGTTATAATTCACCTGTCAAGTGGTCAGTCATGCTTCATTCTTAGAGTGAGTGATGATTCTTCCTTTGATCTACTTTGCTCGAGTCTTATAAATAAGGAAAGTGTGTCTCTGGGATATTCATTAATATTCTCTGTAAAGAATTTCAACTGAAGTAAATTCTGCTAGGCATGGCTAAAGGACTCATTACACATGAACAATTCACAAACCATTTAAAGAGATTATACAGTTTGTCATAAAAAGCACTGCTCTTTAATTCTAACTGAATATAAACCTATTGGGGTTGAAATCTTAATTAATGCTTTTCACTCTGGTTCATTAACATTGTGATGGTTCAGTGAGATAATGGTCCACATCCCAACCTGGCAGACAATGACCAGAAAAATGTGTTTCAAATGAGGGCAGATGCCAAGTAGCCTTAGAGGCAAAAAAGCAATCCAAACATGTATGGAATATTTATATGTGACAATCATATTTCTCAGCACATGAACACTAAAATCAGTTCTAGGTAGATCAAAGAACTGAATATGAAAAGCAAAATATAAAAACTTAAAATATACATGAGAATATTTTATGAATTCACCATGAGGAATGGTTTCTAAAACAAGACATGAAAAAGAGAAAACCTTGTATAAAAAAGTTTTACAACTTTTAAGGAATCAAATATACTTAAAAAAATAAGAAACACTAAAACAAAATAGGAAAGATAAGAAGATGCAGCCTAGGGAAAATCTTTCAATGTATATACCAAAATGAGTTAGGATATAGGGTATATAAAGAATTTCTATAAATCTATAAGAAAAAAGGTAAATGTCTCATTAAAAAAACTAGGTGAAATATATTTTTAAGCAATTGACAGTACAGGAAACCTGAATTCTCAATGAAAAGATATTCATGGCACATACAATCAGAAAAGAAAAATTAAAAACATTCAATTGGTAAAATTAAAAAACTGACAGTATTAAATGTTGACAAGGATAGATAGAACAGTAGCTCTTGTGAATGTGCTTGGAAACTGTAAATGCTGCAAGTACTGTGTGGGATTTGGGCAGTATCTGAAAAAAGGAGATAAGGGAAGTCCACATAATCACACAATTTCACTCCTAGGCATATACCTTAAAAAGTACTGGATATGTTCCCAGTGATGCATCCACACACACATAAAAAAAATCATTGCTACACTGTTATTAAGAGAAATTTGAAATGCCTAATTGTGGTAGATTTATACAATGGAATACTACACAGCAAGGAAAATAAATGAAGTTTTCCTGCACTGACTTGAATAAATCACAGAAGTAGATATTCCTGAGAATGCACATACTATGTTAACAATTTATGTAAATCATATACTCACTTAATACACTGCTGTATATGATTGAGGGGTGTACATATATATGGTAACATCAGGAGTTAAAATAACAAATTTAAAATACAAGTTACCTCTTGGAAGGAGATGTAATCTGTGCACAGATGGCTTAAACTTTGTTAATCTGGGTGGTAATTTACAGACATTTGTTTCCCTATTTTCTCCATTTTTGCCAAGTGAACAAATCATAATATTACAAAGTCAGAGTCAGGAAAGTTCCAAATCCTCTGCACAGTAGCATGTTAAGTCTACAGGTCATCTTTTTAGGTGATTATTCAAACTCTGCCGTTGACAAGTATGCCTTTCTGATGCAGGAGCCTCTTGCTCCACTGAAAATGCATCACATGATCTAACATCCTATACTCTGTGATCAAATGTTTCTTTGAAGCACAGTAATCCAAGAAGACAAGCCCGTACTTCTCAGTGAGATCTAAAAAGCTATGCTGATGGCTCTTACCCCAAAGTTCGAAATTAAGCACCAAATTGACCAAGCTGAGACGGGGAGTAATTGTTGTGAGAAAGTCCTTGTGCCTAGGGACACCTGAAATGCTTCTTAAAATGTGGATTCCAGAGTGCCATCCCCACATATTTTAATGTATTAAATGTGATGGTAGGTTCAGGGAGTGGTATTTTTGTTATTTTTCTTGATTAAGAAGTTTCCTTGGTTCAATGGCCAAAGTTTGGAAAACAATGCTTCAAGGAATTCAGTCTCTTGATTAAAATGAATAAATAAATGCAATAGAATTTCAGAGATGGAATAAATAAATGCAATAGAATTTCAGAGATGTTATTAAGAAATAATTAGAAACAGACATATTTAAATCTATTTACTTAACATGGAGGTCTTCACAGACGGGTCACACTTGTTTTGTGTTGACGAAGACCATTCAAGGATCAAGAAATTGAGAACCATTATGAGAAGAAGTTCTAACAAACAAAAGCAGAGAGAAATGAAATATCCTCAGTATTTGAGAAAATGTGAGTAGATTTTCATAGTAACTGATAAAGCTTAAGACTGAAGACAGGAATTCTGAATCCAAATGTTAAAGCACCTTGAATGACATGATAAAAAGCCTGGGCTTCATCATTTGTGCTCTAGAAAGATGACTTTTGCAGGTATGATGCATGTGGATTTAAGTAGGGCAAAAATGGAGATTGTATGTATAGGAGGCTGATCCCAAGAGGTAAAAGGTAGGAACTGGGGGTAAGCCTGTCTGTGGAGAAAATGGCTAGGTTCAAGAAAAATGAAAGCATCATTATATGTCCATATGTGTGTGTGTGTGTGTATATATATATACATACATATACATACATATATACATATATATGTATACATATGTATACATATACATATATACATCTACATATATACATGTATACACATATACATATATATATACACATGTATACATATATACATATATACATATATACATATACATATATACATATACATATATACATACATATACATATACATATATATACACACACATACATACATATATATATATACACACATACATATATATACATATTCATATGAATATGTACGAATTTCATATGAACATATATGAATATATATATTTATATATATATATGTATATATTCATTCATAGCTTTAATGTAGTGGATGAGGTAGAGGGACATGTCCTAGGTGATTCTGTCTGGATGCATGATGGACTACTTATGACTCAGAAGAGCAATCATGGCAGGAGGAATGATACATGTGGCTTTGAATAATTTCTTTCACTATATTTTCCTTTCAAATTTTTGCGATACATCTCTAGGTGGACATACCGGGTAGAATTTTGCAAATACAAGTGTGGCAATCAGCAGAAATGCAGGGACGAGAGATATAAAATTTGGATTTCACTATTGAAACTGTAGAAATACATCGTACCATCTGGGGTGACTGAAGAGCATGAGCCGTCAATAAGGGCTAAATGCAGAACCATAATGAACAAATCGAAAACTATATCGAGCAGATCATTTATGTAAAAAGATACGATATAGAGTGAATGCTCCAGAAATGTTAGCTCACTCCTCCTAACTCCAAATAAAGACCAAACTAAATGGTAGAAACTGTAATTTATTGAAAATTTCAGAGGTGTATAAAAACTATAAGGGTTGGGGGCGCCTGGGTGGCGCAGTCGGTTAAGCGTCCGACTTCAGCCAGGTCACGATCTCGCGGTCCGTGGGTTCGAGCCCCGCGTCGGGCTCTGGGCTGATGGCTCAGAGCCTGGAGCCTGTTTCCGATTCTGTGTCTCCCTCTCTCTCTGCCCCTCCCCCGTTCATGCTCTGTCTCTCTCTGTCCCAAAAATAAATAAACGTTGAAAAAAAAAATTTAAAAACTATAAGGGTTGGAATAGTTCGAACTCATGCTGGAGGAGGACCATGAACCACTCTAAACAAATGAGCAGGATTTGGCTAAGTAAAGATGAGAAACTTACAGATCAGAGAAGCCATGTGTGCAGAAATGTGAAGGTGGGGGTGTACAATTTGTCTCTCAGAGTGACTTAATGTACTCTTCAAGACTCTTTGACCATATTAGTGCAAATTTCGGATGATGAAGATCCTAATTTTCATGCTGCTTCTCTAACTTCCAAAGATGATGATACAGTTGGGTGGTGGTGAGAGGCGGGCTTTCTTACTAAAGAAGTTTTTCACTGGCCAAGACACCCCTGGAAACTCACTGTTCATCGAAGATTGGTCTGGGGGAGGTGCCAAGAATGGTTTGGACATGAAAAGGACATTTAAGAGATTAAACAATTGTGAGCGCTGAAACAAAATTTTAAAATACTGAAACTTCTAGAGCACCTGGGTGGCTCAGTCAGTTAAGCAGCCAACTCTTGATTTCGGCTCAGGTCACAATTTCAGTTTGTGAGTTTGAGCCCTTCACCAGGCTCTGCACTGTGAGAGCTTCAGATCCTTCGTCTCCCTCTCTCTGCCCCTGCCCCCACCCTTCTTCTCTCTCAAAAATAAATAAGCGCTAAAATTAAAAAAAAAAAAAAATAATAAAACTTCTTATTTAAATATGAGGGCAAAATACATTTCCACAGTACACTGGAAAAGTATGTACTCTGTCATGAGCAAGAACTTGTTTTCAATTGTGGTTCTTCCCCTTTTTGCTGAAGGGCTGTGCATATTTTGCTTAACTTCTCTGAGCTTCAGCTTTTTCATATATTAAAGATCTCTAGGGGTGCCTGGATGGCTGGGTCAGTTAAGCATCCTGATCTCAGCTCAGGTCTTGATCTCAGTGTCATGAGTTCAAGCCCCATGTTGGGCTCTGCACTGGTGTGAAGTCTACTTTTAAAAATAAATAAATAAACAAATCTCTAATAAAGTCTTACCTCAAAAGGATGATGTGAAAATAGAATGAAATATCTATTGCAGGTAAGACGCCTAATATTGTGTCTACAGTTTCCTCTTATATGGTCTTGGATAAGGCAGAAATTCTTGTAGCACCTCTAGTTCCTATAGCATTAGGAGAAACAGCTGGTCCATATAGCACTAATATATTTTAGATATAAATATGAATGTATTAACAATAATATTACTCACTCAAACAGCAAGTTTACAAGGATAAATTATTACGTGACCAGGTAATAATTCTAGCCTATTATATGTTGTTGTGATTATGTTTCTGAACTCAGAGATCTGAAAGAGAAAGAGACAGAGAGAAAGAGAGATGAGAGAAAGATGAGAGAGAGAGAGAGAGAAATACATCAGTTGAGCTTTCTGGGTGATAAGGAGGAACTCATTCTTTCATGGATTGAATGGAACCTCACCTCAAGTTACATTTCAAATGGTGCATTGCACCTGCTCATTCATCAAGCTGCCAAAGGCTTGCTTTGCTGCCCCGTTTTTTTTTTCTTTTAAAATTCACATCCTTGCACTGTCTTGAGTTATTTACCTTCATAATGAAAGTAACATAGTAAACCTTGTTTAAATAAAAAATAGCTCCTAATATATCAAGTGTAGATGGATCTCATCAAAAGGTGAGATCTCACAGCTTACAACATTAGTTTCCAAATATTGCAAGCAACTCTATAGCTCCCTTTCATGTCTGACCAATGTTATTTTGTAACTGAATTGATTCCATTATGTCTTAAAATAAAAACAATTACACAGACCAATATAATTCTCTTTGGGGAGCTATCAGGATATTTTCCTTTATTCTGTGCAGAACAGAGTAAGAGAAAGCCAGCTTTAAACCTACGGGACTCCAGGGGCAGCTGTTCCGTTTCTGCCCTCCTCCCATACCCAGCACACTGCTATACCACTAGAAATCACTAACCATTTGCAAGATATAACCTAGAAGATGGTAACACTGTTCAAGGACTGGGGAAGGAAAAAAGGGAAGGAAAAGGAAGTATGCCCTAAAACACAGCAACCATGTGATTAACAGCTATTTTCTGAAGCAAGCCTTCATGGGGGATCTGGAGCTGTGTCACTGTGTTTCAATTCTGCAGATCATACAGGGCTAAATTGGAAGACGCATGCAGGAAGATATGTGGAGAAGGATTAAAGGAAGTCCAAAATCCATGCTAAGGATATGAGGTGAATATCCTCACTCCTTATACACTCCTCAGCTTTACCCTCCCCTTCCATGGGAGGAGGATAGATTACTAAGACACAGAAAAGTCCTCGGAACAACTCCGTATTTGTTCTCAGTTGCTGCTGTTGTTTTGATAGGTATTTCCCCCCCCCCCCCTTCTTTGGAAGAAAAGGGAGGAGTTGACAGAACACCCACTTACCCTTTAATAAACCCCTTTAATGAAACCAACACGCTGCATGCCTTTAAAAAAGCTTTCAAAAAATAGAGAAGGGATGTAGGTCTTGGAGTGGGAAACTGAGTCTCTCAAAATAATACGTCTGAGGAGCATACAGGTTTGGGCTTGAAAGCCTAGCTTCCACACTTCTAGTTGGCCTCCTAATAAACAGATAGATTCTCAAAGTATTTTCTATTCAGTATCACACCCCTAGTTCCCAAACAGCCATAATGCAGAGGACAGATGGAAAGTGGGGGAAAGAATGCAATGATATTGCCCTCCCCCACCCCAACATGTGCTCGAAGAAGTGTATTTCCTCTGAAAGTTCCCCCTCAAGCAGCCAACACCCCCTGTGGGCCATTCCGTAGAATCCTTTATCTCTGCCCCTTCCTCCAAATGCTCTGGGGATTTGATCCACCTCCAAATTACACAATCCCCCACCTCTACTTGAAATACACAAACCATTTCTTCACAGGCCTTTGTAACACACAGCCTGATAAAATCACTTAAAAAGAAACAGGCAGATGACCCAGAGGAGTTAGCAAGGTCAGGGCACTCCCCGGTGAGGGCGTGAAAGGGTGGGAGGTGCTGAGGTCAGGGTTAAATGACACTGCGAAATGAAGGCCCCTGCCCTGCAGTCTCCTTCCTTCATCTATAGAAGGAGTCTCCAGTGAGCTCCTGCGTCTGGAAGCCTGCCCCTTCGGAGCCACCGAAGAGGCCATGGAAGCGTATTTCAAAAGCCGCATCTAAAGCAGCCCACTTTAAAGCGCCAAGAAAAGCCTGGCTGATGACCAGAATTGCCCCAAATCACTTGCTGCCATTCTCTTGCAGCCTCATCAGCGCTTCCCTTCTTTCCTCCGCGTCTCCTTCCCCTTTGGAGTGCAGGTGCTCTAGGACGTTTGGGGTGCACCCCAGGCGTCTTTGGTGGCGGGAGCAGCTCTGAACCAAGGCCAGAATCGGATGCCTCAGCGTTCCGTCTCCCCACCCCACTGTCTGACGGCCGCTCAGCGGCCCCTCAAGGCATAACCTGGGACCTCTGCGGCCCTGGGTGCGCTTCCTGCGCGGGGCCCTGGGGATCTCGGGGCGCGTGGCCGCGGGACGCCAGCAGCCTCCGCAGCGCTGCAGCCTCCGCCGAGCCGCAGCAGGGGCTGCGGCAGAGGGACTGCCACGCCGCGCTCCCCGCTCCGCCCGCCCGCGGGGCTCTGCCCGCCTCTCCCCTTTGTGTCCGCAGCGCTGCGGGGCTGAGTCGAGCGAGCCGCTGCGCCCGCGCCAACCCCGAGCCCCGGGCAGGCGGAGCGCGGAGGGGAAGAGGGGGCAGGGAGAAGGAGCGAGAAGGGCCCCCAGAAGGGCAGAGCGCTTCATCAATAATGCAGAGGCGTCTGGACCTCCCTGCAATACGTTTTCCAGCTAAACGCCACCAACTGGAGCGCTTCCTGGCACGTCCCACGCGTGTGGTTTTTGTGTGTGAAAAATGGGACGCACCTTGTTCATTCATCCATCCTCTCTCTCTTCCTCTCTCCCGCAAGATAAAGTCCCCCCGTCTTAGCTGTAACCCGCCACCCTTCTCCTGATCAGTACTACACGTCCGGGCAAAAGCTGCAGGTTGGAAACGCAGGTTCTGAAAGACTTCACTGCCTACATATCAGTAAGAGTTCATCAGAATTCATCCAGTAACGCGTGTTTTCAAGCCCTCGTTCTCATCTTTGTTAGAGAATGCATTCAAAGTTTGGAAGCCCAGGTGGCCTTGGAGCTGCTGGTTTCTGCGCCTCAGTCCACATTTATAACCACAGTACGTTCAGAGACACCGAGATTCTGCGGGGAAGTTGCCCAGCACCAGCCCCGCAGGCCCCTGATGCTCCGCGCATCCTTGGAAGCAGTTCCCCTGAGCGTCCCCAGGAAGCCCAAATGCGGCACAGAACCTCCTCAAACAAGGGGTAACCCAGCCACACACACCAGACACAAATCCCGAAACTTCTTTGTGAAGCAGGGATAGCCCACCCGGAACGGACACTCAGAACAACTTGCAAGGAAAAACAACAAAACAAAGCAAAGCAAACATCACACCCCTGCAGGGAAACTTGTTGAATCCCGCCCGAGCGTTCGGCTGCAATTTCCGATTTAGCCTGAAGGCTTTTGATTCCACCCCCCAAATACCCTAGTGCACCAGTCACAATTTCTGGACAAACTGCACAGTCCTGTCCGCACCCATTCTGCACTCCAGCAACCACCGGTGGAAAACCGAGTGTGTCCCTTTTGCGAATTCTAAAGCCGGCTGTCACTTCCTTTGCAATCATTCGGGAGACTCACCCTTCGATAAGACTCTGTTCAGAAATCTAGCTGCTCCGCGGTGCAGGCGCAGCCCTCCAACTTTGCCGTGCACGGAGACCTTCCCGAGTTTAAAGCGAGCAAAAGCTGCCTGGGACTTTTTAATGGGAGAGTGGGGAAATTAGGGGGAGAGTAAAGTCAGGTTTCTTCTCGGTATCAGCACCCTGGAAAAATCCAATCCTTCTTCAGTAGAGAATTCTTTGAAACCCGTTATCTGTATTACTATTAATGCGCAGAGCAGACGGCATAGCATGCAAATAGGTCCAAGTGTGCGCTTCTATTGGTGGCTGCGGAGGCCCCTGGGTCCTACTGCATCCGGCTCGAAAGTACACAGCAACACTACGCACGCAGCTTTGGAGGCGCGGAGGGGAAAATGGATTTAATTGATTCGTTACCTCTGGTATTGTAATGCCTGCTGCGATGTTTAACCGAGGGGGGGGGACCCTCACATTTAAACTCCTGTCATGTGATCTATCATTTCATATTTGCTTTTAATTGTCTGTGTAGAGTGGCTTTGAAAATACAAAGGGTTTTAAAAGAACATTTTCTGAGGAAAATTCACAGAGACTTTTGGCAGAAAAAGCCTCTTTTCTGCTATTATGCGTTATTTGGATATAAATCCAGGAAGTGTTTATAGAGTCAGATGCTTCTGCACTTGACTTATTTAAAATAACAATTTTATTCCTGAAGATGCATGCCTATTCCAAATAAAATAACTTCTTAAAAGGGTAGAAGCTAAAATATGAATGTGCTGATTATAAAACATGGGATATAGTCTTTAAACGGTACTGAAAACGCATCAGTGATAATGCCATGGGCATCATTTTACAGAATAAATTCAGAAATATTTTATTTGTGAATATTCACACGGAAATATAAGTCAACGAAAAGATGTTGATAATGTCGCAAGATTTCAAGCACTTACTAGTAATTACCACATTTTCTTTTCACAGTATCTTTTTTAGCAAGCCCAATGCTAATGCAAACAGACACAAGATTTAAAGTGAGGCAGGCCTGTGATGACCGGTGATTTGAAATACTGCAACATTGAGGAAAAACATTTCAGCACCTCCCCATTAAAGGTATCTACCTTAAAAGTTAGAATATTAATAGCTCAGTCTTTACATGTGAGCTTAAAGCCTTTGAGCATGGTTTCCCCTATACCTTTAATTTTGTGGAGGAAAAGAGAAATTCTCATATAAACTGAAATGACACAGTCTCCACCAAGTTCCATCTAAGATATTTGCTGCTATTGCATCTTGGGAAATAACATGATTTTTTGGTGTGTGTTTGAGATGTAAATAGTAATGTAAATTTAATTAGAAAATTATCATGGGTATAATTTATAGCTGAATGCTAAGTGATACACCGAGTAAGGTCAGCAGCAACCAACTCATAAATTCAGCATCCATGTGTACAGTAAATAAACGAAAACACTAAAGGCAAAAATACAGCAGAATTGAGGTCCCATTCCAAATCTAAGTGTAGCATTTGAATTTATGTAGTGTGTGTTACAATCCTTCTTCATTTCCATGACTCCTTCCCCTTCCAGCCCCTTCCCTTCCCCCATCAGTAACCCTTGACAACAGAAGTGTTACTTTGAGTCCAGGTTGCCTTTGCTGCTTTCCAGACCCAACTTAGAGATTACATTCTTGTAGGATACAGACTTAACTCTTACCTGACTGGGGTGTAAAAGAAGAAGAGTTGCCTTCAGGGTTAGAAAATCCAGTATTCTTCTGTGTGTTTCAAAATTTTTCACCAAATGTATATCTTTGAAACGCCCATGACCACTAATTTGGAGTGAAAAGACATGATCAATTGTCATTACAGCAGAGTCAATTTGCTCCATTTCTCCACTGCTATTGTGTTTCTGGAACAGCCTTTTGGAATGTCTTTTATTCAGAGTGATTACAATCACTTTAGGCTAGGTTCAGAATTTTTCCAATTACAATAAAGTTAACATAAAAGTATCAAGATATTATTATATTCAGTGTAAGACTATGAAGGACTCATTGTAAAAGGAAAAAAAAATAGAAGCTGTGATTTGGTATAGTGAGGAAAGGATAATGACCATGCAAAGTTGAATGGAGAAGACTGATAATTCAATTCTTTTTCAAACAAGTGTATTATTGGTCTTTCCACTTCCTGCTACAAGAACACTTGACAAAATAATCATTTGCAGTCTAAGTGCAAAGTGAAAGTTGTGCATTTAATGAATATCTTTTTAGAGCCGAGAGAAGATGTGATTTTTTTTCAGGCAGAGTTTGTATAAAATTAATGCAATTTATCTATGATATAATTTAATAGAGAATTTGAATAGTGGACAAATATGATAGTGAACAAATAAAAATAAGTAAAAGCCAGCCTATTAACACATTTAGTATATGTTTGTTTGATCAATTTCACTCACTTTCTGCATTAAAGGCCGAAGCAAACATACACCAAGCCAATTAGAATCATAAATTCAACTTTTTCAGTTTTCAAGAAAAAATATATTCCATATCTCTTCAATGAGCTACTTGTGTTTATGCAAATTATGTTCATATATTAGGAGATATGTATTATATAATGTATATTATATATACATACTTATAAATATTTAAAGTGTTTTACTTAGACACAGGGGTAAAAATATTATAAATGAGAATATTAATATCATAATAGTTTTTCATCATTCCGAAATCTGTAGAAGTATCCTTCATCTATTCTTTACTATTTGAAGTATTCTTGGACCCCCTCATTTTGTCAGTACAGTTTTCAAGGACAATATATGCTCTGTCAGAAACTGATTTCCATTATGCCCTTGGATCATGATGACAATGCCTTATTGTGGCTAATGTGAACATCTATAAAGTTGGAAAGGAAAACATACCTGGCATATCCCTGTATTCCATTACTGTAATCAATTTTCTTTCTAAATTTAAATAGGTAAACACGTAATATCATACCATTTGGTGAAACTTAATGAACCCTAATGACATTCAGTTACTATCCAAGCTATTTTTAAAATTCTCTGTGTCTTCAATAATTTTGAAATATGCATAGGTTGAAAAAGTTTTAAAGCCAGAGACATTAATCCATTTGTCTACTTTAAATAGCAAATTTATTCACGCTTGATTTTTGACAGATGAAAAGGAAATTAGCAGACATATAAATTACACTTTGAAAGTAGAAATATAAAATTAAAGATGTGGTCAAATGGGCATTTTTTCCGTTGTAAATCAGTAATGAGTAAACAGTAATATTCATACCAATTACTCATTGGGATACTATGACATATTAAATAATTCATTGAAATATCTTCCGAATACTACAGAAAGTTGCAAAAGATTACACGTAAATACATGGCTTATCAATTAGTGTGGTTGAATTACTAAGCCAGGTGAAGAAAGTGCAACTCAAAAGTTATAAATAAATCTTTAAATATAGTTAGTTTGTGGAGAAATTGGAACTCAAAATGGTGAGCTAAACTTGACCGGAAGAGATGAGAACTTCATGGTATAGTGATTTTGGTAAGATGATCACCATGAGTGGAATGCTCCTAATATTGAGAATTCTAGTAAAAATTGGCAAGGAGAAGAGGCATGGAGGAAGCTGTTTTACTCTATATCAAACAGGATTGTAAAGAAAGCAAGATAAAAGTTGACAATAAAAATGTAAAAGTGAAATACTTGGGCAAAAGATAAAAGAACAAAGAGCCAAACAAAAGAAAACGGAGTACACATCTGTTACAGAACATGGAGATTAGGGAAAGAATTAATAAACAGTTTTAATTCAAAACTAAGTTCTCAAGAATATTGCTGCATATTCATCCTAGAGAATCTGTGAATAAAAACTACAAGTATTTTTGCGTAAAAGAGACAAAAAATGTAAATGTGTCTACAAATGTTTATAAAATGTGACATAATGTGTAGTTACACTTAACAAAGGGATGCGGATATAAACATACAAAAATACTATGTAACCACTATTTCCAATATGGGGCTAAACATACAATTGATTTCCTGTATGCTTATTATATCAAGGCTAACCGTCAGATCTTGTGGTTTGCCTTTCAAAAAACATGAACTGGTTATACTATTTAGAGGGAACCCTGTATACTAACCAAATTCTAAATATTTAAAAGCCGGTAGTTAGTCTATTTTAAGGACTCCTTTAGGACTTGATTACAAAGCATACTAAAACAAGCAATTATTTTAAACTATGTTTTTATTCATAAGCCATAATTCTTAGGTGGTTAAATTCAATCAAATGTTATTTGCTTTTGTCCTAGAGCAACCTCTGCTTGTATAAAAGTAATATTAAAGTTGAGTCACTTGCTCATTTAGTGAATATTAAATCTACTTTTCATATGGTACTGTGTTGGGTACATGAAAGTAGATGAAGGTACAACAGAAATTAAGAGCAGTTATTATTTTTATGTAAAAGCAAAGAGAAGAGAATATGATAGCATCATTTAGTAAGAAGGGAGAGATTGCAGAATATCAATTTTAATATTAAATAATAGTAATGTTAAATATAGTAGTTCATATTTCCTATCCTGGAGGATAGTAACAGAAAATCTACTAACAAATAACTAATACAAGTAAGTCTTTTTTCATTACTTTTAAGTAACTTGCCCTGCCATTTCTCCCAGAATGCTACATTTCTTCAGCAGTGTTTAAGTGTAATCAGCATGCACTGTGTTTAGAAGCAGAAAACTAAATTTTAAAGGTTTTTAGCTTAAATATGCATACAATACTTTGACCCAAAGAGTCATTTTTCATGTTGGTTTCTTTTCTTAGTAAATACATCTTATTCTTCAATTTTATGACTCACTTGTTAAATAATAGCTTCCCAAGATTACATAATAGATCGATGGATGGATATATAGATAAATATGGATAGATGACAGCATTAGAGAAATAACTGAGTGTAGATTAAGAGTAGATGTTGGCTCTGGTATTGATGGTGGCAATGGCTATGACGATTTTGGTAATATAACTGCATTAAGTATAATGTTAAAAGAACCCTACATTTTCATAAATGTATACAATTTTAAACTGAGAGCTCTTAAAATGGAACATGGGTTTTGAAGGGCAAGAAGTCCTAATAATTCTGACAGCAAGCAAATTAATATAAAAACTTAAAAGAATAAGAATAACAAATTTTTAAAATAAGGGTTGGCTCAGACTGGGTCACATAGATGGCTCAATCCATTGAGTGGTTGAGCATCAGACTTTGAATTTGGCTCAGGTCATGATCTCATGGTTCACGAGTTCAAGTTCCACATCAGTCTCACTGCTGTCAGCATAGAACCCACGTTAGATCCTTTGTCCCTCTCTCTGCCCCTCTCCCACTCACACACACTCTCTCTCTCTTTCTCCCTTTCTCTCTCCTTTTTTTAGGAAAAAAAAAAAAGATTGGCTCGGACTGAAAAAAAAAATAGTTTGGGAAAGCCAACATTTGGAAATGTGACTTAGAGAATAAGATAAATCAGCCATACCCTAGTTAATGAATAGGTAGAAATTGGGAACTACTTGGATCCTATGTTTTCTTTGAAAAATTGAGGGGAAACATTTCAAATTTGAAGGAGATATAATATTCATGATTAAGAAGAGGTCAAACATATTAAAAATATACTAGTTTTTTAAAGAAATAAATTAAAAAGTAAATATTAATATGAAATCAAATGAACACATAATTCAGTTTTTCTCTTATTATTTCTGTACCAGTCTTTTTAACCCCAGATTGCTACTTTGTCATATACAAATAAAATCTTATTATGTGATAATGCATGTATGATAAGGTTTTGTAAACTCCACATTTTAAAAATAATGCTAGGGGTGCCTGGATAGGTCAGGTGGTTGAACATCCAACTCTTGATTTCGGCTCAGGTAATAGTCTCAGGGTCGTGGGATTGAACCCCACATCAGGCTCTGCACTGAGCATGGAGCCTGCTTAAGATTCCCTCTCTCTCCTTCTGTCCCTCTCCACTACTCTCTCTCTCTCTCTCTAAAATAAAAAAATAAATAAAATTAATGTTAATTGATATTAGAACACCTAGCTATTTTAACTTCACTCAACTATTTAGTAGCAAAAAAATGACATATCCATTTTGTCAGTTGCAAATATGACTGCCAACACTCTCTTTAATAATTTTCTAAATGTTTATTTTTGAGAAAAGGAGAGAGCGAGCAGGGGAGGTGCAGAGAGAGGGGAGACAGGGGATCCAGAGCGGGCTCAACGCTGATAGCAGCGAGTCCGATGTGGAGCTGAAACTCGTGAACCATGAGATCATCACCTGAGTTGAACACAAAGTTGGACACTCAACCTACTGAGTCACCCAAGTGCCCTTCTTTATTTAAAAAAAAAAAAAAAAACTTTTTAAGGAGATACAAAAATGTATCCCTTGTCTAAAATAAGGAAAAGGAGAGGCGCCTGAGGGCTCAGTCAGTTAAGCATCCGACTTCGGCTCAGGTCATGATTTCATGGTCTGTGAGTTGGAGCCCCACATTGGGCTCTGTGCTGACAGCTCAGAGCCTGGAGCCTGCTTCAGATTCTGTGTCTCCCTCTCTCTCTGCCCCTCCCCCACTCGTGCTCTGTCTCTCTGTCTCTCTCTCTCTCTGTAAAAATAAATAAACATTAAAAAAATTTTAATAAAATAAAAAATAAAATAAGGAAAATCGACAAAAAACAGTAAATAATAAGAAATTGCCTACACATTTTTCAAGAATGAGCTTATTAAAATATCCTGTTAACAATTAGGGACTTTTAAGGCACAGAAGAGAGGGCATGGGTTTATTAAGAAGGAGTCATATGTGGCAAAACTTATTTTTTTATATTTCTTAAGTTAGACAGCTTTTAGATCATGAGATTGCTTTATAAGCAGGTTATCTTGATTCCAGATAAGCACTTCACAAGGGGTTTGTCATTTCATTGTATGCAAAGTAGAGAAAAACTGGCTGGTTGATAGTAAGTACTTGTAGCTAATTAAATAAGTGGACTTCCTGTGTTGATTAGTCAATGTTAACCTTGGGGGCACCTCAAATGTCCTGCTACAACCTTGTGTACTTGATCCTGTGAAGTGTAACATATTATCAGTGAAGAGATCTTCATCAAATACAATGCTGAAGTATAGCTGAGAGGGAGAGCCAACATCCTGAAAAACTGAATATGAAAATGGACATTCAAAATTTACAAATAGGTAAACACATAAAAGCTGAAATAGAAGATTGAGGAAAGAGTAGTTGAAAATTAAGTTGAGATCAATGAGAAATCACTTATGGGATTGAGCCAACCACAAGCTCAATACAAGCTACTGGTGTTATGTCAGAGCTAATAAAACAATCTGAAGAAAAAGAAAGAAAGAAAGAAAGAAAGAGAGAAAGAAAGAAAGAGAGAAAGAAAGATGGATCAGAGAACAGTTTATAAACCATCAGTGATAGATCTAACATTAGCATAAGGAAAAAAATAGAAAAATAAAAGTACTTAAACCAGGAATGGATTTTTAGAAAATATGATTGCTGACTTATATTTGTAAAGTTATCATAAAGAAGAGATAATAAGACACACAAGAATGTTTGTCACTCTTTGACTATAAAATTCTATGGCTCTTATTTCTATAAAAAAGATATTGGCCAATAGACATTCATATATTGAATATAATATGAAAAAGATAGTGGCCGTAGACATTCATATACTGAATATAATATGAACTTTGAACCTACATAGTCTTCAGATTCCAGCAAGGGTTACAAAGTAATAACGTGTATTAGAACAAAGGATGTTTGTTTGAATTGAGGTGAGTCGCTGTGATCCATTGATGAGAACTTCTTAATTCCAAAGAGCATGATATGTGTTAATTATCATGTTAACTGTATCATTCAACAAAAACATGCAAAAGAAGCTAACCATATTCTTTTGCCAGAAAGTTAATGATGATGGCATGAATTATGATAAAACTCTGTAAATTCTTGGCACAAAATGATAATTCTAAGAAGATTTATTTTTAAAAAAATAAAGATAGTGTTTCACTGAGATAATTTAGGTGTACTTTGCCAAATTAAACAAATGATTTATTACTTTCTAGCCAGAATAATGGCTAATTTTTTAAATGTTAGTGTATATTTCTGCACGCACCATTTTTTTTTGCGTACTAGGAAGAAAACTTGTTTGAAAACTTTATTTAATAAACACATTCCATAACTATGGATATAGAATAAACAAATTAAATTATAGTACATGGAAAAATGTAAAAGATAATCCTATATTGCACATGGCATTTTATGATATGGATATGTCCAACTGGATATTTATCACATTATTTAAGGAACTAAATGCTAAACATCTCTACTGAAACAGAATGGACTCCAAAATTTAAATTATCCCAAAGTGTCAGAACAAATTCAAGGAAGGATAAACAATATAGCACACATGCTGAAATACGAGGATGCTAGACTTAACATAGGGATTGAAACTTTCATTTACAATCATAACTTGAAAATAAATAAATATATGAATCAGAAAAAGAAAACATTACTGATATGTGTAAGAATCATACATTTTTTTTAATTTTTTTTCAACGTTTATTTATTTTTGGGACAGAGAGAGACAGAGCATGAACGGGGGAGGGGCAGAGAGGGAGACACAGAATCGGAAACAGGCTCCAGGCTCCGAGCCATCAGCCCAGAGCCCGACGCGGGGCTCGAACTAACGGACCGCGGGATCGTGACCTGGCTGAAGTCGGATGCTTAACCGACTGCGTCACCCAGGCGCCCCAAGAATCATACATTTATTAAGAAAAATGAACCAAATGGTTAAAGTGAATGAAGATGGGATAAATACCATTTGTTATAAAACTGTTTATCAAAAACACAGAAGAACAGCTCACTAAGCAGAATATCTGGTGAAAAAAACTTTAGAATGAGTAATATTTTAAAATTTTAGTTCACTACGTAATTTTTAAAAGTTGTTCATTTATTTATTTTGAGAGAGACAGAGAGAGAGAATCCCAAACAGTCTCCACACTGCCAAAGCATAGCCTGACATGGGGCTCAAACTCATGAAGCCGTGGAACATGACTGGAGACGAAATCAAGAATCAGACACCCAACCGATTGAGCCACCCAGACACCCCTTTACTAAGTAATTTTTTAAAAGAATAGTTAACACATGTCACAACATGAATGGGCACATACATATGTGTTATATGACACAAATACCGTGTGTCTGTGTGTGTCTGTGTGTGTGTGTGTGTGTGTGTGTGAGAGAGAGAGAGAGAGAGTTAAAAGACACGGTACCCTTACATTGACACCTCTGTATGTTTGAATATCTGGAATCCTTTTGCATGGAAAGGAAGATGATTTTGCTGTGTGTAATCAAGTGTATTAATGTTTGACAAATAATCAAGTGTCCCTCTCTGAAGTTCTTCTCCTTTCAAGAAGATCACACATTCCTATGTGAATAGCTATGATCAATGAAATTTTAGCAGAATTTTTAAGAAACAGCACATGACCTACCACATTTTTTGTTCCCATTACTAGATGATGGGTTGTATTTCCAACACAAGCTACTTGGTCCACCTGTGTTCCAGTGATGGTGACAAGGAATAAAGCAACATACGACTCATAAAAGGTACATTGTGTGAGTGAAAAATAAACCTTTATTATGGTAAGCACCTGAGACTTGGGGAGCTTTAGTTATTGTAGCATAATCTAGAAATCCTAACCAATATAGTATGGAATTGAAGAACTTAGCTTCTATTAATCACTTTCTGTATACAGCCATATAGTAACTAGAAACTAGATTCTATGTTTAGGAGTTGACATGTATTGTCCCCATGGTTATATCGGCAAAAAAACAGCAACAGCTCTAAAACAAAAAGAGCCTTAAATATTAGATAGCCTTAAATCTCCTTTTAAGTCCTTTCAAAATTTGAGGTATTTGAAGTTTCCATTTACCAGTTATAGCCTTTTTAGTTAAAGGAGGATATCTTTACTAGAAACAGTAATTTAGGGGCCACAATGATCCTGCTGCCTAATTTGAGTTTATCTTGGATTTGAATTTTCAAACCAGAAGTATAGAAAGCAGAGAAGATAGAAATACATTCCATTGGTTATAAAATTCTAGTAATGTGAGAGCCATCATGTTTTGCTTTTAAATACAGGAAGAGAATCCCACATAATTTTATGGACTTTTACTGAATATTTACTTTAAAAGAGTCAAAGATCAAACAAAAAGAGAATTCTTGATATTAAAAATGAAATCAACCTCCTTTAAAATTCACAATTCATATGAAAACCAAATTCTTCAAATTATAGAATTATAGATTGATTAATGTCCCATTAAAAAAATCACTAAATCCTATCTGTGCAAAACAAGAGGAAATGATAGAGGTAGTATAAAGGATTGAAAACAAATTATAGAGAACCTAAAAGATAATGGATCCATGTACTACAAATAGATAGAGCTCATGAATAATAAATCTTGCCAAAATATAACCATTAATTACTTTGCTTGTATTACAAAATTTAAAACCCAGTGTTTATTAGACACAACCAAATAAGTAACTCATATGTCCAAAGAAAGGTAAGTGTTACTGTGAAAGTATATGTTTGATAATTGATTACAAGTTAAAACTTATAGAGAATCATGAGATCATGTGTCTCACAGAAATATAGTATGTGGGAGGGTGCTGTAAAAAATTGATAATAAATTCCATTTCAATGAAGATGATTTATGAGCTAGTATAGAACATAAATAGCACATTGCTTAAATTTGCAAATTTTGAATGACTTGCTTTTTTTTTTAATTTTTTTTTCAACGTTTATTTATTTTTGGGACAGAGAGAGACAGAGCATGAACGGGGGAGGGGCAGAGAGAGAGGGAGACACAGAATCGGAAACAGGCTCCAGGCTCTGAGCCATCAGCCCAGAGCCCGATGCGGGGCTCGAACTCGCGGACCGCGAGATCGTGACCTGGCTGAAGTCGTACACTTAACCGACTGTGCCACCCAGATGCCCCAGAATGACTTGCTTTTTGATTGGGCATATGCATTTTAACAGTAGCTAGGGAAATGTATGTAAATAAAAATACTCTATGACTTTGCCATGATCATCAGGGGAAGCAATGGAGAATCTCTCAGCAAATTTTGGGAACATTTTTCCACAAAGTAAGTAATATTAAGCCTATTATCAACTATAATATTTTAAATTCCATATGCTAAATTATGTTATCTCTCGTTCAAGTTATAGAGCATTCTGAAATGAATCATTGACCCTTAACACCAATTACTACTCTGAAATCCCACTACGATTAATAGCTTTTGGATCCACCCTGTGGTTTTCCTTAGAGGGAATTCTGCTTTACAAAGATATACTAAAACACCAAAGGAAGAACCATATTCCCATCTTCTTACATAATCCAGGAAGGATGTGGTTCATACAACATTCTACTTCAGGTTGTTTTCAACATGGTCAACATTACTATAGATCATATTCACAATAATATCATTTTTTCCTACATGGAAAAGGAGCTTTCTAGATCCATGTCTCCTTTCAATCTATTTTAACAAGTAGCCTACTGCACATCTCATTCTTATCAGGAGTTGTGAACTTTCCATGGAAAGCTGAATATTTCATCTGAGAACATTTCATGTTTTCTATTTGCTTCTAAAGGTGTGCATTTTATCTGGAAATCTTCATCAGATGCAACAGACCTTTAATTTAAGCAACAATTGGATATGAAATACTAGATATTATGGCCAGATACATATTTTTTTAATTTTATTTTTTATTTTTAAAAATTTACATCCAAATTAGTCAGCATATAGTGAAACAATGATTTCAGGAGTCAATTCCTTAATGCCCCTTACCCATTTAGCCCATCCCCTCTCCCACAACCCCTCCAGCAACTCTCAGCTTGTTCTCCATATTTATGAGTCTCCTGTTTTGTCCCCCTCCCTGTTTTTATATTATTTTTGTTTCCCTTCCCTTATGTTCATCTGTTTTGTCTCTTAAAGTCCTCATATGAGTGAAGTCATGTGACTTTTGTCTTTCTCTGACTAATTTCACTTCCATGAAATTGCTTTGGTTGGAAAGCCTGAGCATATTTAGTGGGAGGGAGGGAGGTCATTGCCACAGGAAGAATTTAGATTTGCAAAGCTAGTCCAGGACTCCGCTCTTAAGCATGGGGTATGACATTCCTTTTAAAGCTTATGTTAACTTGATGAACCTTTTGTTTTTTTAAAATTAACTATATCTAGCAGTTCAATGAACACTATGGACTGCAAAAAAGGAGGAAAAGCAATCTATCCTATTAAGAAGCTTATGAAAATTGTATAGTAAAGTATACTAAAAATACCCCAGAACTACATGGTGAATAATTAATTATATAGTTAATAAAGTGCAACCTAGGCATAAATGCTATTGGAGACAACAAAAAAGAATCATCTCTGGGAGCTGAGATTAGGCTAGGCAGAAATAAGACCAGTTAAATTTTGTTTAAAACTGCCCACAATACAGAGAAGAAATATAGATTTCTCAACGTGAGGAAAATGTGAACAAATGAAACTTCAAGAAGGAATGATAAAAATGATTAAGGGTATAACTGAAATGATGAATGGACATAGATTAAGACAGTGTCCATTTAATTTGGTAAAAAGACTAATGGGAAATTCAATCACTCGGAAGCATCTGTAGGGTAAAAAAGAGGGGAGAAGGAACAAATTTTAGGTGAGTCAAGAGAAAATAACTAGAAGTAATGGGATGAAATTGAGTCTAGGAAATTTTTGAGTGACTATCATCAGAAAGGAAGCCTTGTTAGGTCTATTAGGCTGAGGAATTGTTTCCTAAGGGACATAGTAAAAAGCCCCTTTGGTTGAGCCATTTATGTAGACCAGACAAAGAAGTGGGTAATGGTATAGGAAACAATTCTATATTCGCAAAATTATGGACATTATGATCTAATAGCTTCTCTCCTGCCAGCACAAAAAGTCTCTAATGCATATAATTCTTTGGCTTCCAGCGTTTGCATTTTCTCATTTTAGGAAAAGCTGATAGAACACTGAACAGGAACCTTCAAAATGGACTTCTTCCATGTATTACTTCAATGGATTTTGTAACTGCATCACTTTCCTGTTTTCATATTATTTACTCTATTAGTGTTGGTGAATTAAAATTCCTTTATCAAGAAAAATATTCCAATTTATGGTCTCCAAATAAATGTTGGTTTGCAATACAAGAATCTTAGTGACACATTTCACTAGTTTGCTAACTAATTTAAAACTCAATAAAGATTACTTTTATCCCCTTGGTTTGATCATGTTTTTAAAATATAATCATTACAAAGCTGTAATGGATCTAGCATTTAAATAACTGGAAGGGTTAGTATATAAAAGTATTGCCTTTACACACTTTCCCTGAAACTGATGGGCATCACAAGGATTCTGTGATACATGTATTATAAGATTTCTTCAGAATAATTTCATTAAGAACATTGTATATTATGGTGTATTCTAGTGTTTTCAATCTAATTCAAAAAGGGAGTGATCTATGCATTTGATGAACATTAACCATAAACCTTAAAAATTGATCATCTAGAATAACATAGTGCTAAATATGCTAGACAAGTAAGACTTTTTTGTCTAAATAATTAGCTACTATATTTTGTCATGAGGATTTGTTTCCTGGAGCACAGAAGGATTTACCAGGCATTAAATTATATATGAAGTAAAATGTAACTGAGCTGCTCAGGGGCATCCGAGTGGCTCAGTCAGTTAAATGTCAGACTCTTGAAATCAGTTCAGGTCATGATCTCAAAGGTCCGTGGCTGTAAGCCCCGCGTCGGGTTCTGAGCTGACAGTGTGGAGCCTACTTGGGATTCTCTCTCACCCCTTCTTTCTGCCCTTCTCTTGCTTGCTGTCTTTCTCTCTCTCTCTCTAACTAAATAATAATAAAAAAAAATTAAAAAGTTAAAAACAGCAATAAATGAAGAACTGAGCTGCTAAAAGTAGTTGATAATACTTTAGGGTGTTAAAGATTCAGTTATATATTCTCTTATTTAATCTTCACCATTACCCTCCAAGTAAACCAGGTCAATGAAATTAAGTGACTTGCATCACTCATTTGATGCCAGAAAAGGATGCTGATATCATGTCCATAGGCATTAAAACTGGTTATCTTTACACTGCATCATTAGGTCTCTCATAGTAAAATAGGCAATAAATTTTTTTAAACAACCTTTTCATTTTCAGTTTGTGGGATCATCCTTCCTGAGTATGGAGCAACATGGTATAACTAATGAAACTGACTGGTAAGTCAGAAGTCTGAAATTCTACCCTTGGTTCTGTTGCTAACTGTCAGATCTTGCGTAAGTTGCTAAATTTTGTGAGTCTCCATTTCCTCTACCACCACATACTTGGTTACGTAGAGTTTAACAATATTATTCAACTCTAACCTCTGATCAAAAAGTATAATGGCAGTTTTCAAATCTGAAACCATTTTAGCAAACCTCTGTATCTAATTTTATCTTTGCAATTTTGTTTTTAATGCTTTCTTTAGTTCTGAAAAGCTATCCACAAACTTGAAAAATTCCTCATTTGTCCAGCAAAGTAAATTAATTCACCGTATGATAGACATTAATTAATGGGTAAGTAAACAGTAATTTATAATAAACATTAAGCCATTTCTGCAAATATATTGCTAACATTTTTATTTTAAAAATCCATTTAAATTTTCAGGCTTCAGGAATGAGTAAGATCAATATCTATGTATATATTTTTGTTAGGTACTAAAAACATGAAAGAATCAATGTCAATTTCCCATCAGCTTAGGGATTTATACTTTTCAAAGACAACAAAGTGATAGAGTTTGTATTCTTGCTCTCCTCTGCACTTCTTAGACCACTGTCAATTTCTAGACTTGGCACTTTAAGAAGACTATGATAAACTGGGGTATTTCCAGAGAAGAATAGCTCTGGGGGTAAGGAGACCCAAAATAACATAATATGCTTACAGTATTGAAGAAACCAAGGAAGTTTATACTGCAAAAATAGATTAAGATCATTTGTGATAGCCAACAAGGTACTTTTGTCTTTGCTATGATCAGTATCCTGAGAAAATAATGTATCAGTACAAAGAGGTGCATGATAAGGCAAAGTCAGATTTATTCTGTTTCCCTAGCATGAGGCACAGACTTGTGCAACGGTATCTACTACACAACAATTCAATATGATATTCATATATTAGTGAAAATAACATTTGTTTTTATTTTTAAATGAATTCATCTGAGCAAAAACTAGTGTTTCCTGGAAGAATCATAAATTTATGAAGCTGTCAAGTACTATGGTAGTCTTTGCAGATATAGCATGAAATAAACCTGCAGATATCTTGCCCCCATGAGCTTGTATTCTGGTGGTGTGAGACAGATAAATAAGAAAACAAAGAGAGTGCAGGGTAACTACAGACCATGGCGATTGATGTGAAAAACACAGATGAATGACCAAGAGGAAAAAGGCATCATGCATGGGTGGACAGAGAAAACTGAAGAAGTTACGTGTAAGTGAATATCTTACATATAAAAATAAGTCAGCTATGTATAGAACGAGAAGAACTATACAACTCAGGTATGGGGATGAAAGAGGGGAAAGAGTGGATTTAGAGAGCAAAGGAGAAAAATAGCAGTAACCAGGAGAGAGAACCAGGCAAGGTGAACAGATGTACATAACACGGGGGGGAAGAGAGCATGGTGGTGATGGACGGATAGGTGCTTATTATTTTATCAGAGGCAGAAAAAAACATGGAAGTATGGACTGAGTGAATTATTCCTGATATCTGTGCTGCCTTTAGATGAATGAATCTGAGAATAATATTACATCTTAGATAATTATCTCAGTAATACAGGGACTTTTGAGAAATCATTTCCTCCTACTTCTAATATTCAGTATACTCAGGGGCGCCTGGGTGGCTCAGTCGGTTGAGCGTCCAACTTCGGCTCAGATCATGGTCTCACAGTTTGTGACTTCGAGCCTTGCGTCAGGCTCTCTGCTGACAGCTCAGAGCCTGGAATCTGCTTTGGATTCTGTCTCTCTCTCTCTCTCTCTCTCTCTCTCTCTCCCTCTCTGCCCTTCCCCCACTCATGCTCTCTGTCTTTCTCTCTCTGTCTCTCTCTCTCTCTCTCAAAAATAAATAAGCATTGAAAGAAATTAAAAAAAATAATATCCAGTATATTCACAAAACACTGCACACAAATGTTTACAGAAACTTTATTTGTAACTGCCAAACCTTGGAACCCACCATGATGTCTTTTAGTAGGTAAAAGGATAAACTGTGATTCATCAAGAGAGGGGAATATTATTCAGCATTAAGAAGAAATGAGCTATCAGGGCACCTGGGTGGCTCAGTTAGTTAAGCGTCTGGCTCTTGGTTTCAGCTCAGATCATGATCTCACAGTTGTGATATCCAGCCCTGTATCAAGCTCTGTTCTGACAGTGCAGAGCCTGCTTGAGATTCTCTCTCTCTCTGTCCCTCCCCCATGCATGCATGCACTCTCTCAAAATAAATAAATACGCTTTTAAGAAAATTAAAAAGAAGAAATGAGCTATCAAGCCATGAAAAGACATGGGAGGAGACTTAAAAATGCACATTGCTAAGTAAAAAGAAGTCAATTTGAAAAGGCTACATATTGTATGATTTCAACTATCTGACATTCTGGAAGAGACAAAACAGTGGGGACAGTAAACAGACCAATGGTTGTCAGGGGTTGGGGAGTTGAGGAAGAGAGAGATGAATAGACAGAGCATAGAGAATTTTTAGGACAGTGAAACTGTATGATCTTACAGTGGTGGCTGCATATCGTTAAATATTTATCAAAACCCATAGACTATAAAACACCAGTAGTGAACCATAAGGTAAACTACAGACTTGGGGTAGTTACAATGTGTCCGTATAGGCTGCCGACTGTAACAAATGTACTACTCTGGTGGGGGATGTTGAGTATGCAGAAGGTTACACAGCTGTGGGAGCCAGGACTATGTGGGAAATCTCTGTGCCTTCCTCTCGATTTTGCTGTGAACCTAAAACTGCTCTAAAAATGTAAAGTTTTAAAAAATAAATTATCATAATTTACTTAATTCAATCCTCAAATAATAACATTTAAATATGTGAGAGGCTATGACTGGCATAAGTCTCGACCATTCACTCATCCGTTCACTCATTCGTTCAACATCTATTGAGCACTTCTTATGTGCCAGGAAATCTTCTAAGCAAAGGGAATAAAATAAGTACAAATGCATTTCTTCAGCAAGCTTGTATTTAGTGGAAGAGACATTCAATAGCAAGATCAATGTTATATAGCTGTGGTAGCCATTTTCATATTTGATTCAGATTAATTTTCTGCCTTTCTCTGCCATGCTCTGCAAATCAGGTAATTACATCCTCAGGGCTTCCTTAATCTCAGAATTCCAGGTAAATTTTTCCAATTGGAAGCATTTAAGGAATACTGGAGACTGTGAGGAGAGGAAAAGACAGTATTTCATGCATCTTTCCACTTTTGGGGGATTCTCTCACAGCAGCTGTGTCTTCTACTGCCTCCAAATCTGTAGCTCCTGTTTGACAGCCCCTCAGAGAAATGCAAATTAAATGTAAATTAAAGGAATAATGAGATCCCATTTCACATTCAGATTGACAAAAATTTAATAATCGGACAAAACCAAATGCTATCATGGATGAGAAACCATGAGATGATTTGTACTCTTTTGGTGGGGGTTAAACTTGGTGAAAACATTCTGAAAAACAAATCTGAATTTTATAGACAAGATGAAGATAAACAAATCTTACTATGCATCAGTTCTAATTACACACTCTAAAGATACATTTGCACATGTGAACCAAGAGAAATATACAGGCATGTCCCTAGCAGTACCGATTTCTTATAATAGAAAAACAATCTGCAATCACCCTAATAAGCATTTTTAAAAAGAATAAATGCATGAATAAATGAATTTTGTTCATATACATTCATGAAATATTGTATCAAAATATAAATTAATGAATTAGAGATTTTAACATTAACATGGATGAAATTTTTAAGTGCACTTTGAATGAAGGAAACCAATCATAATATATCACAGAATACATACATGCACACACATACAGTCTAATTCCATGCATATAATGTTTAATAAGTGAACAACTAAATATTTTACAGAATTATATAATTAAAGAGCAATGTAAACTACATATTTAAAAAAACACAAGACAATGGTAAAAAGAAAACACATGGTAGAATTTGGTTTGGGAGGGTGAAGACAGAAGAGGAATTTAATGATGGGCTCTCCGGCATTTACAAAGTAGTTGGTGATCTTCTCTCTCTAAGATGATTAATGGGTACCTGAATGTTTATCTTTGCTATTCTTTCTCTCTTACTTATATCTTACCTAAATATTATTTTATATTTTTGTATTTCTTCATAATTAACTAAAGCAGAGCTTTATTATTATTAGTGCCATGATATTATAATCAGTATTCATGATAATGGTTATGAATGATACTATATGGTACATGAAACACATTTCAGAAATATAAGAAGAAATATATACAGTATATAGGCAATGCACAAGTTGGATATACCAGAGGCTGACGAACCATGGAAGCCACCTAGGAGAGGAAATACTAATTATCATGGACATTTCTCTGTTCTGTCGTTCTCATGGAAAGCGGTTATTATTGGTTAAAGAATTCCACTTGTCCATTTAACATTAAGTAGACCCATATATACATAGAAGGACTTTGGATAAGAATGAATATCACAATCACAAGTTATTTTCCTGAAAGGATTCATTTTTTTTCCCAAACAGAATTACAAATAAAGTATTTTTGTAAGGGTTTGAATCCCCAGGGAATACATCAATAAGATGAATCCACTTGTTATCACATATGTCTGCTTTTACAATGCAATGTATTCCTGTAAACCACACCTTCAGCTACATTTTATTTGGCATAAAATGGACAGTCCACTAATATTAACTTACATGTTTCAAGACATTTTTGCATTACTGACAAAATAATAATAAAAAAAAACATATGTCAACTTTGACTTACTTGACCTTTGCTAAATATTGGCTTCTTTGCTATGAAAGCATGCATTTAGAGAGAATAGCAACTCTTTGAAGGCAAAACCTTCCCCAACAGCAGAGAAGATGAAATTTCTCTATTCTATACCATTTGCCCCAACCAAAGTATTCGTCGTTAGAATCCAGAACTTACCCACATGTGCACGGAGGATGCCAAAACCGTAGCATATCCAAGTGTAAGCAGGGTAAAAGGTCTGACTTGGTAGAACCATCAAAGTTAGCTCTCTGGGAAACTTAATTATGGATGGGGATGTAATGATCTGGTGCAGGCTACATGTGTCACAGTTAAAGTCAAGAGGACAAGCTTAACACAGGAAAGGAAAGACAGGTGGAGAAAAAGAAAGCTTCACATAAAAAGTGACAAAATGAAATTAGGTGAGTACCTGGGAAGTTTCCCTGAGAATGCTCACCTTTACCTCTGTGGAACTGAAAATAGCGCCAGGTTTTGACTTGTTCCTTTACTGATGTTCATCTTGATTGTTTAATTAAGGTTGTGCCTGCCAGGCTTCTCAACTGTAAAGTTACTCCTTTCTCTTTTGTAAATAATAGGATTTTGTTAGGAGATAGTTTGAAATTATGTAAATAATTACAGATGTCAACATGAATGTGTACAAGCATGTCTCCATGATTCTTTGAGTATTTCCTTGCTTCTGGGAAATAAGATCTGTTAGTCTGATCTTACATGTTCCTTGTCCCAGCCATAAAAATCAATCTTTTCTTCAAAGAGGCTCCCATTCTCACGTAATGCATGCATAAAGGTAGATGTTTGTGTGTTCCTCTGTGTGTAAATATATATATAGAGAGAAATGAATCCTCTTGTATGTAACAAATCTCCCTTAATTTCTACTGCCCTACCCCCCATCTCTGCAGATGCTGTCCTCACCTTGAGAGTTTTCTGACACCCCACCCCAGACCACAGTGCCATACACAAGTCCTGATGGACCCCAACACGCTGTGTCCAAATAATCATATTAATTCATTCAGAAATCTTCACATTTTATATTAGGTATAAAAGATGCTTCTCACCTGAATTGATTGCCTAGGGGGTGGTATAAAACCCAGGAGAGGTATTTTCAGACTATCATCTAGGTTTCATTATCTTCCTGACTGTTAGGTTTTTCATATTCTTAGAAGGACCAAACTTCCTGTGTAGGATTATGATCTCTGCCAAGCTGAGGGAACATGTGCTTTCTTTTATTGGTTGCAGATGACTGACTTCATAAGGAAGTATTGGGAAAGGGCTTGCAAACTTCCAATTACCAGATATGAAAATTCTTATGAATGTAAGTTTTCATAGTTTCCTTTAAACTAGGGAGTCTTACTCATTTCCCTCACTGAATGGATTAGTACACGCTGTGGGAATCTTATAGTCAAATCGGCAAGAAAGAAAATGGAAGAAGGGAAGCCGAATTGCACCTTCTGTGATTAAGGTATTTAATGCTTAAAGGGTTTTTTTTTTCCTTGTATTTGAAGGATGGAGAGGAAATAATGAAGTGGAAGTAAGAAAACTATCAACTTTAACATTTTTAGGCTCAGGGATATTTTAGGGCTTCTAGAAGTCAATATGCTTATTTTGTAAAATTGTATTTTGACTCATTAAATGTTGAAGCTCATCGTGGAAGTTACCAGCCCATGCACAAGGAAATTATGGGAGAAGGGAGTACAAATCATTTTCAAGGCCACAAATTAAGAGAGGTTATTCAGGCTGTGTGGGATAGCAGTCCACGGAAATGCAAAATCTCTTTAAGAGACACATCAGAAATCATATTTTATCTTGGCATCGCAAAGACCTCATTTGACTGACACATACTGGGCATAGTGTAATAGTAACTGACTGTAATGGTCATACTATCGCTAATGGGAATCTCCGGCACGTTGTGAAATGGGCAAGATTCATCCATATATGTACCACAGTGAATATATGAGTGGAAGTATTTTCAGTCATAGAATTCAGTGACATGGCCCACAATGACCATGGACCTTGCAGCACTGGATAATGTTAGCTAAGTTCTCTACATTGTGGTGGGCCCTTAACTTCCTGTGGGGGTGTGTGTTTGTGTGTGTGTGCGCACGTGTGTGTTTATGACCCTTAGCTACCTAGCACACATCCTCCTAGAGTCATAGCCACCAATGTCAAGGATATTCCAATGAGCATATCTGGCGTGAGCCACAGTGGTTGGAAGGAAACATGTCATAGCATTGCTTCAGAAAAAAAATTCAACTTATACATAGGCAAAGCCACATATCCCTTAGATAAGTGTTATCCTTCCGGTCTGGGTATAGCATTAAAGTTTTAGTATAAAAATACTAAAATAGGTTAAATTACCAGAGTTTAACTAATGTAAAGTTAAAAATCAAATCACTCTTTACCTCCTACTTATTCTTTGCTGCTGCACTATTCCCATATCTTCTAGTCCCACTGTCCAGAGGTAGCAGAAACATGTTTCAACTTGCTTCTATATGGTAGAATAGAATTTCTTTCTTTCCTTGTTTTTTTTCTTTCATTGTCAAGTTAACCAGCATATAGTGTAGTCTTGGTTTCAGGGGTAGAAAAGGATTTCTAATGATGAGGATGTATGTCAGTGTCCATTTTCAAGTGACTTTTAGTTTCTAAACAAGCCTGGTTATCAGAAGACACTGAATCAAAAAGAAACACTACAAAACTAAATCCCACTGATGAGAATCTTATTTTAGATAACTCCATCCTGATATGGTAGAGTATATTTGCTCAGTGCTAATGACAAAAAGAGAGAGGAACAGAAATCATAAAACCTTGCTTTAGTAGAAAATAAATGTTTTCTCATTTAGTTGATAAGCAATCAAAATAAAAAGAATACAATTATACTATTTTTAAAATTTTTTATTGAGCTTATTTCTAATGAGTTATTTAGTATCTTTGAGATATGTTTGATTTTTCACCTGAATTAATTTGAATAATTGCTTTAGATGATGATCCTTAGGTAAGCATTCCATTCACTCATCCATTCATCCATTTATTCAACAATTATTCATTAAGCTGTTCTTTGAATTTTTCCTCTTTAGTTTCTTCTCATCCTATATTGTAGACCATTCAGAAAGATTGAAAAAAGTTAGGAAGTTGTATGTCTTGCAGACCATGGGTTTTAGTTCAAACATTTCCTTATTTAAGAATGAATAGTTCCGAAAAAGAAATAGTAGCTTTATTACAATCGATCTCCTGAGCTGTCTTTGGGTCTGGGCCCATTGTTCTCCTGGGAGAGAATTTTGGCCTGTGGCTCTGCTGAGTTACTGGAAACTGTGATTATAGATGTGAGGCTGTCATTCTGTTCTAGGAGCTGACTTTAGAGCCAAGAAGATTAACTGGTGCCAGGATGAGAAATAAAATTCAAGAACCTTAAAGAAACTCTATAGAGTTACCTGGGATAAAAAGAAAAGTTATTAAACCTCTTTTTTAGGTTCAAGATACAATCGAACCTGCCTTCTCATGCTAGCATCTCCTCTTTTTTATTTACATTACATGATTTTTAAAAAAAAATTAATGTTTATTTATTTTTGAGAGAGAGAGAGAGAGAGACCAAGCATGAGCAGGGGAGGGGCAGAAAGAGAGGGAGACACAGAATCCAAAGCAGGCTCCAGGCTCTGAGCTGTCAGCACAGAGCCTGATGTGGGGGCTTGAGCTCATGAACTGTGAGGTAGTGACCTGAGCCGAAGTTGGATGTCCAACCAACTGAGCCACCCAGGCACCCCCTACATAAGATGAATTTTAAAAAGAAATTAAATAAGGACAAAAAAATTAAAGTAGATGAATGGCAAGAATATTTTTCCATGCAGAATTACAAATGCAAAAAAGAAACGCTCTAAAGATCCAGTTAAACTTTCACATAAATGAAATCATCTTAACTACATGACTAGAGGAAGCCCTGTGTCTCTGTGTTAAAAAGCCTCAGACCTTCATTCTGGGAGAGCACAGGAGACAGGATGAGGGTTTTCTATTCCTATTAGAACTCTGAGAATTTTAAGCCACAGGCAAGAATTTTTAGCCTACCACTAACTCATTTGGTCTGTATGTTCATACGGTAGTTTACCCCTATGGGTGATGAATGTTTGTGCCACAATTTATTCTGTGGGTGACTTTAGAATCAATAGTTAAATAAAATGAAATGGAATTATAGTAGTCCCACCTAATCCATGAAGGATATGTCCCAAGACTCTGGGTGGATGCCCAAAACCACGGATATTACCAAACCCTATGTGTACTGTGTTTTTTCCTATACATACCTACTTATGATAAAGTTTAATTTACAAATTAGGCACAGAAAGATATTAACAATAATTAATTATAAGATAGAATATTTAAAATAGTATACTGTAATGAAAGTTATATTAATGTGATCTCTCTCTCAAAATATCAAATTTTACTGTATTCACCCTTCTTCTTACGATGTTGTGAGATGATAAAATGCCCAGTGATGAGACGAAGTGAGATGAATGACATAGGCTTTGTGACCTAGCATTAGGCTACAATTGATGTCTGATGATAAGTCAAAAGAAAAATCATCTGCTTCCAGATCACGGTTGACCACGAATGACTGAAACTGTGGAAAGCAAAACCTTGCATAAGGAGGGAACCATTGGAACTGTCTACAGACTTTCAAAGAGCAGATTCATGAAAATGGCACACCGTTTATTAGCTCTTGGAAGATGATGTTTGTTTTAATAATTTTGGAATGAGAATATATTGGAGATGTTGATAAATGCATAGCAGGGTTCAGATGAAAAAAATGAGTCATGGTGTTTGAGAGAAGCTCTCTTTTAGTTGTAAAGTCCTCTAGTCTCAGAATCCTGGTTTTCTTTCTACATAACTCATAATTTTCTATCTGCATGTATATACTTCTATATCATCCAAAGTTTCATTATAGCTGTCCACTTTCAACTTTGTCCCAACTCTCAATTCTTTTATTCTCTTTGGCTATCTTGTTTGAGCTGACATTCTTCTATTCATTGCCTTCTCACCATCCAGCTTCCTTCATCCTGGTTTGGAGGGCTCTCTCCATAATCTACATATTACTGTAATAGATTAATGCTTTACCCATGAAGGATATGGGCATATTTACCTTGAAGATTAATAATAAAAATGTAAGAATTGAAACCTACATAGCTTATACTCAGAAATGACGATCCAGGCTACTTACAATTAAGGAGACGTACTATTTGCATACTAGCTATGTGGACTATTTAAACTAATCTCAGTATTCTTTATAATTACGGTTAAAATTGAGAAATCAGGTATAAAAAAATAATAGTTCTGAACTAATACATTTTTCAGGGAATTTCAAAATTGATGTCAAGAACAATGAATGGCGTTAAATGTTGATTCATTTTCATAATAGACTTACATTTATTGAGTATCCCAAATAATTCATAATTAGATGAAGCATAGCTTATTTTTAAAAATAATCACTCTTACAAATAATAAAACTATTAATTTATCTCTGATGTTAAAAATTTATTTCTGAAAATGTCTTAATGATCTGGATATGTAAACAAAATTATAATTATTCTGTAATTCTAAAGCTATTTGCTTTAACCTCTTCAGTAACAGTTGGTATTTTCCAGGAAATCTAAAGGACACATGCTTTTCTGGATTTCTTCCAAAGCAGTACATTAAATGACCTTGATTGTGCTTAGAATTTCAATTTGAAACCCCTATGCTTGGATGTGAATTCCAGTTTGAGGTTTTCGTGGACTTCCTACTGAGGCAATATGTGTAAAAACACAAAACAAATTGTGGCAAAATAAGCCTCTAAATGACATTTGAAGAGAGTTGAAAAAATAAAATAAAAAATTGGACATTCGGTAACATGATTGAACATTATATATGTGTGTGTGTGTGTGTGTGTGTGTGTGTGTGTGTGTGAGTATACATATATATGTTCAAAATTCTTCCTAATTATAACATTCCATAAAGATTCTCCTTTAATATTTGATTACATGTAAAGAGATATTGGACTGACATTTTGTTTTTTTTTTCTGACTACTCGTAATGCTGTTGTAATATAGAAAATCATCTGAGCTGCTAATTAAAGAAGAGATTATCAATAGCTTTTCTTATTTCAAGTTTTTTACTTTCTACATGTTACTAAAAGGCTATTCCTAATAAATCATCTGCATTTTCCACATTGATCCCTTGCAGCTTGCCAGAAAACACAATATAGAAATTAATTTTAAAAAATATTTCACTGGGAGTCTCTGCGATTATTGCTGAAAAAGGCAAGAGACATGAACATCTCAGAATATTTATACCTCCTGAAATTGTAGTGATGAATGAAATTAGAAGATACACATCCACGGAAAGAAAGTGACCTAAGTCTACAAATGGTATAACAAACTGTCTTAGAAAAGAATCTGAATAAATTACTTTAAAGAGTCTATCTTGGTGAATACATGATGGATGAATAAAGTAACGACTTTGAAAATAACTTTCATAACATTAAAAGGATTAAGCAGTTACCTTATAAAACATATTAATTTAAATTTTTTTTAAAAAGTGCTTGAGTAGAATAAATTTTCATATTGTGAAGTATGTAAAGAAAGTATAAATTCTTGTCCTTGAAATACTCACAATCTTACTAGGAAAAAATTAAAAATATTAATTGGATTAGAATGAGGTAGTACTCTATTGTTATATGCTAAATTCATATACTCTGTACAATGATGATAGTTAATTTTTACTGAGGGTTTTACCATCTTTATCACAGAAACTCTATGACATAGGCTCTCTTCTGATTCCTCATTATGTCTATGAAAGCAGAATCAAAACATACTTATAAGTTTTCCCTGTTACCAGAGGCCTGAACACAGTGCTGCAGACTTACTATAGCATCTAAGCCTTCATGAACTGAGCTACAGCCCTAAAAGTTCAGGGAAAAGATATCAGTAGATAATGGAATAGTCAGGAAAATTTTCGTGCAATATGAGGCACTTGATTCTGGTCTCAAAAAAGAGTTTGAATTTGACAGTATTAACAAGCCTAGAAAACCTGTGGCAAAGACCAATTTTTTGACCAGATGAGCATGGTAAAATTGGGAGCAGAGATGAGTTTAGATTGAGTGGAATAAATTGGGTCAGAATTTTATCGATTTGCAGGTAGTAAAAAATTATAGATTTTACATTCTAAAAGGTGGAATATATGGACTCTTTGGGAGATTTGTACAAATTATCTATAAACATTTCTTGCACAGACTTTGCAGTCAATGTTAAAGGGTCGTCTAGAATAAATTATTACAACCCAGCCTATAAAAGGACAATTATAGATATGTATGATTATGCACAGCTAAGCAAGAGGAGGCTTCCAGAAGAGGTGACACCTGAGCTTTGTCTCTAAAAATGATGTTTTAGAAAGATTCATCCGATAGTAATGTGCATAACAGAAAAACTTGATGTCAGAAAAGATAACAAGCATTATGTAAAAGAGGTATTATGTGGACCTACGACATGCATCTAGTATGATCAGATTGCCAATTTATTTTAAGCATGATCAATTAGTGGCCAGAAAGATAATTAATTCTAAAGAATTATACTTTCAGACTAATATTATATGTAAATAAGATGACTCTGTGACAATTAATTTACTTATACTGACCATGATGCAGGTAAGACCAGGGCTATGGGCTTACTTGCTCTGTTCTATGCCCATCACGGATTTTAGAAGTCTTTCACAGATGACAAACAGAAATAATGTGAAAACTTCCATAAAGTCCATGCCTATGATGGTCCACACTGAAAAAATAAAACCCTTGATAACATTTATTCAATTAGGTATGGGCCAAGAGCATCATCACACAGAATTATATATAATACTCTAATCAATAAGGTTTATTCTGAACTTTCCAGATAGAGGTGAATGTTGGATCATATCCACATAAGGTTTTATTTACTCATGCATAGTCTCTCCAGCACTATCGTGTATGTAATAATCTTCACTGCTTTTGCCTAATAATGACAGTGATAATGGAAACAGTAATAAAGACAATAGTATCAATTATGCCTCAAGTAATTTTGGAATTAGGTAGAGTATAAACAAATAGCTATAATTTATTTAGTATATAACACATTGGCATTATATGAATTAATTTTCACATCGTATGAACTAGGAATTTTTATAAGCCTATATTACAGATGATAAACTGAGTTTCATGCAGCTAGTGGGTACCTGAGCCACAGGATTAAAACCTGGGAATGATCACGAAGCCCACTGAATTGTCTACTATCCTATATTCCTCCTATATAAATATATATAAATATATAAATATATATTCTTCCTATATAAATACAATTTATGATTCAGAGGAACAGTTTAATTTTTCATGCTTTCTTGTTCCAGTTGCCTAAAATAAGTGTTTCAGTAGTTGCAAAAATGTAAAAGTGCAGATAGAGAAAACATACAAAGATTTGCCCATAGATGTGATTACAGCTCAAGCCTCTGCTGTTCCAATGGTTCCTTTGTGGCACCCACTGAAATTTAAATTTTAAATCATGAATCCAAACTCCAAAGTAGGAAAAATAGGAGTATTTGTTCTCACATCCAATCCCTTGAACAGCATAAGAGGCATCCATGATCTTGTCTTCTGGGCTTCCTTACTACAGACTCTCAGCCTCCCTTTTTTCTTCCCCTGGGTGTAGCTCTAGACATCACAGTAAGAAGAGAGAGTGGAGTAAGACTTTTGTCATAATTCTCTCCACTGTCATCAAGACCAATGTCTACTGTTGTCCAAACTGCAGTTACTCTCTCCTTGTGCATGCTCTTAAGGCGTCATGCCAAAGCAGGCAGAAGATCCTGGGAAAAAATGGTATTTTCCTTTTGGTTGAACTATATGGACTCCAAGGTCAAACCCACCTCCAAAGATTCTACAGTTTTAAGCAAGTTAATAAAAGTGACCCAATACTATTGATGTTCAGGGAATTGGAAGAATCTGGAATTTATCTTTCCTTAGCCTCTTGTTTTTTTCCAGAAATTATCTTGCTGTCTGAAATTTCTGTCAATGACATCAAACATTCACTATTAATTCATTTCAACAAAGGATAAACATCTAATATATGTCAGGTCCAGTATTAGGCAATGAGGATAAATGAGCCAGAGGAATTTGCTGCCTCAGGATTCCAGAGAGTATTTTCCGTGCCTGTGGTTTAGGGCCTAAACATTTTAGGAGGCTAAGGAAAGCAATCTGAAATTATATAACATGTTTTCTTTCACATTCTCCCCCCCAGTAGAAAGCTTCCGATGATGGGCAAGGCACCAAGGGGATGATGGATGACCAGGCATCAAAGTTTGCATTATCACCAAGAAAATACAAGTTTTCTGTTACATTCAGTAGCAATTTTCCAGGAGATAACACTTGACTAGTGCAAATGTAAATTTAGATAAGAACACACCAAGGAAATCTCTCATCAGTACTGCCCTATTGAAAGGAGTTACGTGGTTTAGTTTTTCAGGTAGAACTCTCAGAGATCATGTTCATCCTGAGTTTTCCAGCAGTACTCAGAGAAATACAACTAATTTTAACTTTGTTCTAAAGGTATTGCTTTGGATAGGCTTCCAGCTAGTTACCAAAAAAAAAAAAATGTTTATTGATTCAATTTTCTGACTGATAGTAAAGGGATTCTAGTATCATCTGCCTGATAAGCATTAGAATGCTTATTTGTGTTGGCAGAACCAGTAGAAATTTTCTTCAGTCTGGAAAAGCTTTGGACCCAGAGATATAACATGATGTGTTTCTTCTTTTCATGGGTTTTATTTAAGTCAAACCAGGCTGACATAAAGAGTAATGCAACCCGGAGAGAAGAAAATAAGTTGTGGAATGGCTGGTGGCTGGGGTAAGTGCTGGGGAAGACGTATAGGCTTTCTGTGCTTGAGTGTTTGGAGCGTGGGCAGTGTCTAAGACTTCTTGCTTTATCGGGTTAGCTATTAGCGCTCCTATTAACGTTAGTCCCCCCCCCCCATGCCTCATCAGCTGCCTCCCTGAAGTCACTCACACCCAAAGTAAGCAGACAGTATATTTTCAAAATGGGAGGTGTTGAGGAGTATTGCTGTGGTCTAGAGAGAAAATATGCTGTGAAATCTTGACAGCAAATAACTGGCTGCCACACGAAGAGCAGTAGCAGCAGCAGCAGCAGCAGCAGCAACCTATGTTTCTCCTCCTCTTTCCAGTGTGATGCTCCTCCTAATATCGACAACGTGCATTTATTAATCACCTGTCACATATTAGACATTGTAAGATGCCCTTGAATTATACATTACTTCATTTAATATTCCCAACATGTGTTTGAGGTAAATGTTGACATCTCCTTTTATCAGATATGGAAAAAAAAAAGCCTTAGGTAAAGTAATCGGCCACATTCAATCAGCTAGAAAGTGAAAGAAGTGCGATTCAAACTCAGGCATCTCTGTGTCCAAGTCCACGTTTCCCCCAAAGTATTGTATTGCTTCAAACCCACACAGAAAAGCCTAAAAGAATGTTAATAGTATAATTATTTGTCTGTATTGGCACTGATTTAATAGGTGTGCAAATATCTAATTCTGTTTCTAAAAAGAATAGCTTATCTTGGACTGTGCATTGTTTAATTGAAGAAGAGGTATCATATTTTTGTATCTGTTAGAAGTGTTCATGAAACAAAACTGGAACACAAAGAGTACTGACTGACTATTTGAATGATAAAAAAAATATTTTATCTGGCTATATAGAGGTAACTTTTATCTTTTTAAAATTACTGATCACTTCAGATCACTGCAAAATTTAATCTTGGTGCACCTCGGTGGCTCAGTCACTTAAGTGTCAGACTCTTGATTTCTGCTCAGGTCATGATCTGGTTCATTAGTTCGAACCCAGCATCAGGCTCCACATTGATAGCACAGATCCTGCTTGGGATTCTCTCTCTCTCCTTCTCTCTTTGCCCCTCCCCCACTCATGCTCGCTTTCTCTCTCTCTCTCTCTCTCTCTCTCTCAAAATAAATAAACATTTTTTTAAAATGGAATCTTTTCTAATAGTTGAGCAAAATATCATGGCATCCACATGTAGTTTTATAATAACCTACAGCTCTAAGCAGAGAGCGTCTCTCGAAAGCTCCTTCACTTGGGTGTTGACTATTTAAGCATTTTTTGGGTAATGACCTGAAAAAGGGCCTTTTATGTTTGGTCAACACCGTAACTGGTGTTATGTACCATAACTGGTAATACTTCCCTGCTCAAGAGCCCAAGAGCCCAGAGCATTTGTGTTCTTTAGATGGACCAACAACAGAAAAGGTCCCAGCCTAACTCTCTTTTCCTGGCTGAGCTTGGGGGCTGAGCACACCAAACTAGGTCTCCTTTTCCTCGATTGCTAAATAACCCCAGCAGGATTGCTGCAAGAATTAAATAATTAATGCATACAAACTACTAAATATACTCTCTTATACAGAAAGGTATTTTAATTGCCTATAAATTTCAACCAAAATTTCAATTGCTTTTCAATTATATATAATAGATTCAAATAGTCCATATTTGATTTTTTTAAGTATTAGAGAGGTAAATACTTTTGAATAAAATAAAAAATACTAAATTGGGTACTAAAATCTGAAATGTGGCATATTCATACAAAACTAAATTATTGCTTTTTTTTGTTTTTGGAAATTGAGGAATTAAATATTTCAGCTAGTTCTATTTTCTGTTTCTCTGTGGTTGTTTTTCAATCTGATTTTGCCTGAATAACCACAGAGGCCCCATGCTACCTGGTGACTCAGATACACTTTGCAATAATAACTATGTTAACTGACTTTTAATGCTATTTTACTTTCCAATTGCTCTCCACTTGTCCCTGAAGTTTAATAAAGCTGAAAACATTTTATTTTATTGTCTCAAACTATTGATTATCTGTTTAATGTAATGTTGAAAACTCTGTGATATATTTCCTTTGCCATACTGATTAAATGAATTATCTTAAAGAAATAAGAGTTCTGCTTTAAAGCAAAGAAACCTAATATGGAAAAAAATTGTTTCTTTCCTACATTACTCGTGACTCCATTAGCAAGCACACAAATCTTGTTCTCAGTCTTGCAAAAAAAGAAATTTGATTGTTTCACAACTGATTTAGATATTCCTAGGGGCATCACATGACAATTTAGATTTCTACTTCTTGATTTTATTGCCAACATAAGCTTATTTAAAGAAATGAATAACAAAGTCACTGACTTCAGAGAAATAGAAACGTAAGGAAAAGAAAAATTGTTTGAATTTGGGCATCACTAAAAAAAACAAGCACAACTATTTGGGACAAAAAGGAAGTACTGAATAAGAGATAAGGGATATGTCACTATTTAAAACAGTCCTAAAACTTGTCTAATATTAATATAGATATAGATAGATATGGGTGAAATAGATATGAGTAAGGAAATAGATATGGGTGAAGTACTGAAATAATTTGCAATTGTTACTATAACAAAGTACCACATACTGGGTGGCTTAAATAATAGAAATTTATTTCTCACAAGCTAGAAGTCCAAGATGAAGATAGCAAGGTTATTTCTCTTGAGGCGTTTCCTTGGCTTGTAGACAACTATCTTCCCCATGTATTCACATGCCACCCCCGCTCTGTGTATATGTCCTAAACTCTCACCTTATAAAGACATCAGCCATATTGGATTAAGGCCCACCTTACCAACCCCTTTATAACTTAATTACCTTTTTAAAGGCTTTATCCCCAAATACAGTCACATTCCAAGATACTGGGTATTAGAGCTTCAGCTTATCAATTTTGGAAGGACACAATTCAATCCAAATAACTACCTAATGTCAGGATGACATATGTGAGTCCCTTCATCTATCACTGAGAATGTAGTATTGAGACATGGTATTTGTTAACAGAATTAATTCACTTACAAGGATGTACTCACACTGCAGAAACACAATTTTCTGGCCACATAGCCCTGACCTTGGACATTGTTTTTTCTCCCAATACTTCCTTCTTAGGAATAGTGTGTACCTTCTTTCAGGGAACAATACATCCTCTTTCACCCTAGCATGTAAACATGTCCAAATGGGATTACCATCTTCTTAAACATACTTATATGTATAACCACAATGATTGGTCAAGGAGAAAGCATTTGAACTAAACAATCCCATTACATTTTTTAGCTTCAGAGACAAGGGAAGAGACTGCTTCTCTCTGGAGGAAAAGCTGAGAATATGTAAACCCAGGGATCCAAGGTCTGCTAGTTCTAGTCTTCTGGAAAAAGCCAGTCTCCAGTAGCAGACAATGAAATAGACATGCAAAAATTACAGAGACAATGGACAGAGAAGAGTTTGGAAAATTTTAAATTCTTGGCAATCTCTACCTTATTGATACCCTTTGTGATTATATGGGTCAAATTCTCCCTTTTTTCAAAGCTAGCTCAAATTTAGATTTTGTAACTTCTTTTGGGGGTGCCTGGATGGCTCAGTCAGTTAAATGTCTGACTCTTGATTTTGGCTCAGGTCTTAATCCCAGGGTTGTGAGATGGAGCCCTATACCTGGCTTCATGAGAGCATGGAGCCTTCTTAAGATTCTCTCTCTCTCTCTCTCTCTCTCTCTCTCTCTCGATCTCTCTCTTCCCTCTCCCCATGCTCAGACTCTCTCTATTAAAAAAAAAATCACTGGTTTTGTCTCCAATGAGTCAAAGACACAGCTCACAGTATAGCGGCAGACATGATATCATACTACTTCATGTTGGAAGAAAATTTTGAAAATACTATGATGAGTGTTTTATTATAAGCCTTGCTATAGGAAAATATTTCTGCAAATTCTGTCTTCAAACAAGCCTCCAGAGGTACCTTTTGTTGATTGTTGCTCTTTTGGAGAATGAAAAGAAGCAGCCTCATCATGAAAATGAATTTTAAAGAATTGCATCAAAAGAATGAGAAAGTCTGTGGTTCCCCATCAGGTCTCCTGATGCTTAGACTTGACCACTTGCATGATTTGACTTAATGTTACATATTCAATAAATACTTTACACAAAACCCTTTTACTTAATTAGTGTTGAAACTTTCTCTTCTGTTCTTAACCTTAGTAAAAGTAACCTCTGATCAGTGGTCCTAGAAAGAGTTGCATGAACACATCCCATAGGGTAAGCAAGATACGTATGGTTGTATTTTATTGAATAAAATAAATATCGAGATTGCTAATGCATAATAAATGGATTGACATTGGCTTTCCCATTTAGCCTGTGCTGTCTCCTGTGTTTAGTCCATGTTGTCTCCTATGCTAAATGATTCATCTTGAAGGAAGTGTGTGATTCTGGAAGGATGAGAATTAATAGTAGTGTCCTTCCTGATTCATTCATTCACTTTCAGAATAGTATATCACATTGTATTGTTCTTATAAAATTTTAACGTGTTTATAAATAATAGTATCTAATTTTATTTTTTTTTAATTTTTTTTTCAACGTTTATTTATTTTTGGGACAGAGAGAGACAGAGCATGAATGGGGGAGGGGCAGAGAGAGAGGGAGACACAGAATCGGAAACAGGCTCCAGGCTCGGAGCCATCAGTCCAGAGCCTGATGCGGGGCTCGAACTCCCGGACCGCGAGATCGTGACCCGGCTGAAGTCGGACGCTTAACCGACTGTGCCACCCAGGCGCCCCAATAGTATCTAATTTTAAATAACTTAGAATTAAAATGGATGTTTCGCTTTTAAAAAAAATGCTATATAGGGGCACCTGGATGGCTCAGTTGGTTGAGAGTCCAGCTTAAGCTCAGGTCATGATCTCGCAGTTCACGAGTTCAAGCCCCACATCGGACTTGCTGTGTCAGCACAGAGCCTACTTTGGATCCTCTGTCCCCCTCTCTCTGCCTCTGCCCCACTTGCATTCTCTCTTTCCCCAAAATAAAAATAAAAATAAAAATACACATACATATATACATACATACAAACATACATACATACATAAAATGCTGTATAGAAAATGCAGGTTAATTCCCAATTACCAGGAGTTAATACCAAGAGTACCAGGAAAATAGCAAAATAGACACTTCTACTGCTATTATAAGTCATCCTTAAGACATAATACAAAGGTAAAAATAAAACCTTAGTATGATAAAAACATACTGGCAAATAGCTTGGAAAAAGGAAAATTTTCAAGAAGGCAATTTGAAATGGAAGTTATGCACCTTATGGCAAGTGATCTCATCCTAATGCTAAGTGATGAATCTTCATTCATAAATAAGTCTCATTTATTCTCATTTGTGACTAAAAATATATTTTTAAAATATTGTTTATGGCATTTTAATCTTATCCTTTAAAAACTTAATCTTCATGTATGTTCTGTAACATAACTAACATAACGATGTAATAGTACCTGTCTACAATGTATGAATAAACATGCATTTTTGTGTATGTTCAACAATTTTTATTAAGGTGGTGCACAACTGAAGAAGCATAAATTCCAAGAGATCCAAGTAATGTCAACTTTATGGACATCATACATATAGAAATTTCCCATAAATTCATCTTACTTAATTAAAAAATAGACATATATCTAAGTATGTCCCTTTTCTATAAACTAATTTAAAAAGTTAATTAATAAGCAAAAAAAATGCATAAGACAAGAACAAAACTCAAGAGAAGCTATCTATAGTAATAGTTTTTATCTAGGAGTTTACAATAGTCATGCCTGGGAAATCCATTAAATGTACAGATGGCAAGGCCTCACCAGAAATTTTAATTTAAAGAAAAAAAAATTTTAATGCTTATTATTTTTAAGAGAGAGACAGAGAATGAGCAGGGTGAGGGGCAGAGAAACAGGGAGACACAGAATCCGAAGCAGGCCCCAGGCTCCAAGCTGTCAGCACAGAGCCTGACGTGGGACTCAAACTCACAAACTGCAAGATTATGATCTGAGTTAAAGTTGGACACTTAACCGAATGAGCCACTCAGGTGCCCCCAAATTTTGATTGTAAAAGGGATCCAACAAATGTAGTTTCAAAAATTCCTTGGCATTTCAAATCAATAATTCCCATTTATAACATCATAAAATATTTATTCAAGTATTTTTATGTATTGATGTATAAGTCATCTTTCTCCTCTTTTCTCTTTGTTTCTGGAAATATATCAGGGACAAATCTAATATGGCTTTGTAATCTTTAGATTATAATGAGTTTTCTGTAGGATGTAGTGTTATGTATATATTTTCTTATTTTAAATTGTTTTTATTTTCATTCTCTTGATAACGTCTTTGGAAGTTATCAATCTAATGCAGTGTAGTTTATCAATTCTTTATCTTTATGATTAGTGGTTTTATGTCTTGTTTGGTAATCTTTGCTTACTACAACATGAAATTATATTTTTCTTCTGAAAGCTTGTTTTGTTTTGTTTTGTTTTTACCTTATTCGTCTAGATCTGCAACCCATTTGAAATTGATTATTGTGTATGATGTGAGATACAGGTCAAGGTGTAATCGATCATTAAGTTTTAAAAACGAGTGAGCAAGTTATGGAAAAGGTAGTGCTGATGATCACTGAATCCATTTAGGTACCAAACTAAGACTAAACAACAAAGAGACTCAACGCTGAAGAAGATAGTTGGAATATTCTATAATTAACTTATTAGGTGATGGAGGATAAAAATAACAATGATAATAATAATAAAATTGTACATAACATTGTAAGCAATAAATATCAGAAACAACATATATAACACATATCATAAAGTCAGAGAAAGAAAAATGTGACAAATGTCAGTGGGCTATTTTATCTTTCAAAACAAGGAATCAGTCAATTAAAAAGTACACAATGATTCCAAGCTTCCAATGAATTTTATAAACTTTTCTTAATCTTAGGAACCAATGTCTCTGGTAGTGAAGAGAAATGTATATCTGGGTTTCAGAAATTTTTCAGCTTAATGTGAGAAACATTTTATATTAAAAAAATTGTTTCGGGGCGCCTGGGTGGCGCAGTCGGTTAAGCGTCCGACTTCAGCCAGGTCACGATCTCGCGGTCCGTGAGTTCGAGCCCCGCGTCGGGCCCTGGGCTGATGGCTCAGAGCCTGGAGCCTGTTTCTGATTCTGTGTCTCCCTCTCTCTCTGCCCCTCCCCCGTTCATGCTCTGTCTCTCTCTGTCCCAAAAATAAATAAACGTTGAAAAAAAAAATTAAAAAAAAAAATTGTTTCTTTTTTCTATGAAATACAGATGCCATTAAAACTGATGAGAGTTGTGAAAATATGATCATCTTAATTAAATTATTCCCCCAACTATATAAATATGTGTGTGTGTCTGTCTGTTTCTGTGTACGAAGTTACTTATGGGTGTGTAGTAAGGATTTTAAACATTTTATTTATTTATTTATTTATTTATTTATTTATTTATTTATTTTTACTTTTCATCATTGCTTGATTTTTTTAAAGAAAAAATATGCATCGTTTTTACAAAAAGATTAAAGCTGTTACTCATTAAATGGGTTTATTCAATCAATGTATTTCTACCCTATTATTATCTAAACTTCACATTTAAAAAAATGAACTTAATTTTTCTTTAAATCAACAAAAATCTAAATACTTTATTTTTATTTTGTTAATTACTAGTTATGTCATACTTCTATTCTAAAAATTATGTATCTAAATATTGTTATTGATTTTCTTATTTCTACAGTAAAATTACTTGTGATTATTGGCATGTCTTACTAGAATTGTTATTTTATTATTCATAGGTTTAATTTTCAATTTTCAAATAGGTCTTTTACTGTTTTTATGCTTACAGCACAATTGTCAGGCTGATAGTGATGTTTTTGACATTGATAATAGGACTGTTCTCTGGGTAAAAATAACTTATTTTATCTGCTTTCTCCAACTAACAAGCATACTATAGTAGGAAGAACTTGATGCATATTCAAGTCATTCTAATAGAAGGCTCATAATGATGGATCAGGGGAAAAAATAGTAAAAATAAGTCATTTGGTATATACTTGGAGGACTGGGTTACATTTTAGGAAGTGAAAATAGAAGGATTAGAGAGAACCCCACAGGAAAATAATGGCATCAAGATGGGAGAATATGTCATATTCATTAAAGAGTTATGCATTTTGCTTAAGCAAAAGATAGAAAAAGGGTAGACATGGTCAAGAATGTTAGAAAAATCGGTTTATATAAATGGTTTAAGGCCTTTATTATTAAAAAAAATTTTTTTTTCTATTTAGAGAGAGAATGCAGGCAGGAGAGAGGGAGAGAGAGGGAGAATCTCAAGCATGGTTCACGCTCAGCACAGAGCCCAATGGGGGTTCAATCCTACAACCCAGTGATTGACCTGGACTGAAATCAAGGGTCAGACACTCAACTGACTGAGTCTCCTAGATGTCCCAGCCTTGATTTTAAAATAAGGTCCCTGTGGGTGCTCATGCTTATCGGAAATCTATCAAAGATTTTAAATACTTAACTACAATAATTGAAATTTATCTAACCACTGTACATAGCATGAATTAGAAGAGAGTGATTAAATTGAGGGATACTGGTTCAGAAGGTTATTTCGGCACAGGTAAGGAATAATTACTTCTGCACTAATTTGACAGCAGTGGAATGGGAAGGATGGAATCAATCTTAATATGTGGGTATGAGCATCCAACAGAATAGTGTGATGGTTGCATGTAGATGGTAGAAGGAAGGAATCAGTTAAAATTAATTCCTTGTTTTCAACTTTGGGCTTGCACAAAACAGTGCAAGGAACCAGGAAGAAAGAGGTAAAGATGAGGAAACCGAGTGCTCTGTTTAAAGGCAAGTGATCCTTTATTGATCCTTTGTATTTTTATTTTTTCATCTAGTCATTTGTTTTAAAGAATTTCCCACATCTGGATTTGGAAAATAACCTCCATGTAAGAAACCATCATTCTTTTTTTTAATCCCGAAATTTACTATAGAAGGTAGTTAGATCTAGAAGATTAAAGTTACCCTCCTTCTCTTCCATCTCTCCCTTTTCCTTTTGAAGAAAATAGAAATCTATAAAGAAAAATACTTTATAGATGAGCTTTGTGCTTTATATTCCTTCACAGTAAGAGTTATATAATTTCTGGATGTTCTGCTTTTACATCTAGATGTTTCATTTCACTTGATGTGAAACTGGTCAGAGATTCAGTTCTCATCTGGCAGTTCCATCCATTATAAAACTCTCCACCAATTTTCCACCTAAAGGTTTTATTTTACTTTGATGATATTTCCTAGATTCATTATTTCACAGCAGTGTTTTTTGTTTGCTTGTTTTAGTTTTACCATTACTTCCATATTTACTTGGAATTCTCTAAAGAGAGACTTCCCCTCATCAACTATTTGGGCACTGTAAAATATGGGACACACGGAAAATCATGAGAAATTTTTTATTCTTTCCTTTTCTTTATTAATTTTCAGAATAGTGTTCATCTGTAACAGCCTTCAAAATTGACCAATGATATATATATTTTTTCGAATATTAGCTCATTTGTGCAGTTTGATGGTATGTATAAATTCAATGCACTCATTCTTTTTGGTACTCAAATTATTATGTCTTTGGCCAAAGATAGCATCTCCCAGTTGACTTCTGGGTCTTTTAACTCATCTTCCATAGTATTTGACAGCTTCCCTAATTTCTGGAATGATTTTTTTTTTCATGGAGCCCTGGTTTATTTTAGTGGGAATTTTATTTAGAGTCCATGGCCTAAGTGCTAGAAATTCTCATTGGCACTAAATATTTTCTTTTTTTCTAGCCCTTTTCAGTGTGTAATTGGAAAATGTTTTCTTTTTCAAAAATAAAAGTGAGTAAATTTATGTTGCTACTTAGAAGTCAAATTAAAGATTACAAGATAACTCCATCTGTCTCTTTATCTATTTATCCATTCATCCATCCATCCAAGTTCATTTATTTCAATTAGTTTTGAGCTTCAAAGGACGTTTTTTTACTTTTACATTCAATTTAGTTTTTAAATTAAATACTAAAACCAACAAAACACAAAGAATAAGGTAATACCAGGGAAAGCAATAACAGCATGGACCACAAAATCAGAAACCATAGAAAAATATATACTACTAACAATAACATAATTATTATATTTAATTAAATATCATAACAATTGTTACTATTTAAAGATTAAATCATCATGAGTGTACCTTGTGGGACGTGTTAAAAGCATAGGTTGATTCAGTGAAACAACACATGAATAGAACATATATTGTGATGTAATACCAAGAAACTATTTATGTGCATTTGCCTGTTTCCAGACTTTATTGTCATGGTGCAGTTAGGTCAAAAATTTTTGTAGGTATCGGTAGAGTTCATATCTTAAGACTCCCTACTGGTTCCTTGCCTCAGTTCTTCCTCATTCCCCTTCCATCTCTGACCTCATGTCACTTTCTTTGGCAGCACCTCCAACTGCTTCTCATATCTTACAGTCAAAAGTAAAAATCCTCACCAGTCTCTGTTAGTTCCTACATGACTGGCCCTCTCATGCCCTCTAATTCACAGACCTCAGCTTTTATTACTCTCTTACCAACTTACTCTCTGTCCATGTTGGCTTCAATTCTAATTGCTAAGTATTCCAAGCACATCTCCTTAATAGATTATTCTGCATTCCGATAGAAAGCACATGACAGTTCCTGGATTATCCTTATTTTGCACACGTGTTGAGATTGTCCTTTCCTATCTACTTGCAATGAGACGTACCCAGGTGACTTGTGTTGAACAATAAAACATCAGAGAAAATGATATGCATCACTCATTTTGGGGTGAGAAATTTAATTACTAAAACTTGACTGCTATATTTCTTTTGAGTATGGTGATCTTGGAAACATGACAAAATATTGAACCTCCTTCAGCCCAATCCTTCAGTGACTACAGTGAGCAGAGGCTCTCACCAACCCTTGTTGGATAAAGGATATAAGAAAGAAAGAAATCTGTGTTGTTTTAAGCTGCTACGTTGTTGAGGTTATCAGCTCCCACAGTAATGTTCATTGTTGTCCACTGAAATTTTGCCCATATTTAAAAATATTGGCATCCAGCCAAATTTAAAATAAAACAAAACAGTCTGAAAGGTAATGTAAGGCGGCTATAGCAAAGATGATTGTGTGTCATTTTTGAGCATTGTGCCACCATATAAATATATCTATATCATCTTTTCCTACTATCATTGATTTTTTTTTTGCCAGCTTCTCTTTGAATTTCTAAAAGGTTTGGTTTTATATATTTTTCTGCCAAGATTTTGTAGGTTAATTTCTCAATGCATATTTATTGAAATACACTGATTCTTTGGCTAAGAAGTCCACAAAACATACAGTGTTTAGGTATAAGAAATGTACGCACAGGGGCACCTGGGTGGCTCAGTCAGTTAAGCATCTGACTCTTTATCTTGGCTCAGTCCATGACTTCACAGTCAGTGGGTTTGAATCCCATGTCGGGTGTCTGTGCTGACAGTGCAGACCCTTCTTGGGGTTCTCTCTCTCCGTCTCTGTCCCTCTCTCTAAAAATAAATAAAAGAAATGTACACACAGTGCATAATGGAAGACACACATATGTATATATAACATGCATATGTGCATATGAATATGCAGTATATATGTATATATATATATTCTATCTATAGGTACATGTTACATAATCTTTCCAGCCAATCAATTCTCAAATACCCAGTTTTCTCTCCTGTGTGTGAAATATCCACTTAAATAACCATTGAAAACATTTATTTAAAGACTAATGTAAAAAAAAAGAACAATGTAGGGGCGCCTGGGTGGCGCAGTCGGTTAAGCGTCCGACTTCAGCCAGGTCACGATCTCGTGGTCCGTGAGTTCGAGCCCCGCGTCGGGCTCTGGGCTGATGGCTCAGAGCCTGGAGCCTGTTTCCGATTCTGTGTCTCCCTCTCTCTCTGCCCCTCCCTTGTTCATGCTCTGTCTCTCTCTGTCCCAAAAATAAATAAACGTTGAAAAAAAAAAGAACAATGTAAATAAACCAGAAAAATATTAAATAGCATTAATTAGATATCTACCTACAGTAGACACTGCTGGGCATTACACATGCAACTGTCAATCTGATACTCCCAAAATTCCAGTGAAAGATGTCCTATTATCATTCTCATTTTAAAAATGGGGAAAAAAAGAACTGAAGATCGGAGATTTAAAGGTCATACGGTTGATAGGGAAGTGGGCCCTGAAACAGGTGTGCCGAAATCTGATCTGTGCTTACTCATTCTCTGTTTAATCCCGGACCTCATTCTACAAAGGCCTGAGGACAGAGCAGACGGCTTGAAGACCAGTCAGCTTGGGAATGGTGCTCCATGGGAATCTTGAGTAGGAGATCCCCAGCTCCATCGCTTGTTACTTGTTGCTCTACCTGCCCAGTTCCTGGTCACTTTCTCAGTTCATCAATCTCCTCTGCTGGTTGACTCATAATTGTCACCCGCTGGTTATCAACCCTTGGCAGCCTTTTTGCTTGTTTTGTTTTCTCCAAATCTGTCGACTTTAAAGTACTTCTTTTCCTACTGAACTATGCTTTGAAGTGTAGATGGGAGGAACAATCCAGAACAGTAAATATCATTGGTTTGTCTGTTTCATGCCTTATCTCATTCTCGTTTATTTTTATATTCATTTTCAAAACCACAGAACATTTATTACCAACAAGCCAGTTTAGCACTCAGGTGGTTCTTATTCTCCCTCTCGCTTCTCCCTTTCTGTTTTCAAAACTTAATTCCATTTTTAGCAGTTACCTCATCAATTTCTTCATGGCCTTTGTTCCATTTCCTATGATCTATCCTTCCCCCTCTTTTTTTACCTGTACTTTTCTCCCCCCCTACTCTTGTTTTATATCTTCTCAACTGAAGTTCAACCAATATTACAGCCACAAGCTCATTATAGGTTGTATGATTAGCTGTCATGGTGAAAAAAATTTTTTTAAATTTTTTAAATGTTTATTTATTTATTTTAAAACAGAGAAAGAGAGAAAGTGGGGGAGGACTAGAGAGGGAAGGAGGGAGAGGAAGAGAGAATCTCAAGCAGGCTCCGAGCTGTCAGCGCAAAGTCTGACATGGAGCTTGATCTCATGGACTGTAAGATCATGACCTGAGCTGAAATCAAGAGTCGGATGCTTAACCAAGTAAGCCAGCTATGCGCCCCTTTTATAGTGAAAATTTTTAAGTAATATAAATTCCAGAATTGGAGGGTTATCTCAAACATTTGCATTTTGTTCTACTGGTTCCTTATAGGTTAATTATTTCTTGGATCAACCGTGAATATATGTAGCTCCAGCTACCCTTGTTCTGGGCATTTTGGAAATCAACATTTGATCTCGATTTACCATGACTAGTTCTTTAACACTGCAACTGAGGGTTGTTAGTTCACTTAATTAAAAAAATCTATATTCTAATGATATCATTTGTAGTTAGAATAATTACTAATTTCATTTCCAAAACTTTGTTCTGAAATGGTCTTGTTTTAAGGGGTTTCAATGACTTTTTATTTTTTTTTAAATTCATTAAGTTTATTTATTTATTTTGAGGGAGAAAAAGAGAGAGAGAGACAGAGACGAACAGTGGGGGAGGGGCAGAAAGGAGAGACTGAATCCTAAGCAGGCTCCGCACCATCAGCACAGAGTACAATGTAGGGCTTGAACTCAAGAACTGTGAGATCATGACCTGAGCTGAGATCGAGTCTGACACTTAACCGACTGCACCATCCAGGTGCCACTCAATTACTTTTTTTTTTTTTTTTTGAGAAAGTGCAGAGAATTAGTGTTAATGATGGTGGTTTATTTAGTACAGGCTTCAGGAGCTTCCTTATTTTGATATTTAAATGAACTTACTGGGGCACCTGGGTGGTGCAGTCGGTTGAGTGTCCGACTTCAGCCAGGTCACCGTCTCGCGGTCCGTGAGTTCGAGCCCCACATCAGGCTCTGGGCTGATGGCTCAGAGCCTGGAGCCTGCTTCCGATTCAGTGTCTCCCTCTCTCTCTGCCCCTCCCCCGTTCATGCTGTGTCTCTCTCTGTCTCAAAAACAAATAAACGTTAAAAAAAAAATAAATGGATTTACTATTTTTATGATCACATAATACCCATTCACATTTTGGGGAATGCTGGTATTCCCAGGACACAGTTTGAGACACAACTATGCTGTAATCATAAATTATTCTCTAGTTTATTACAATTGTTCAAAATCCAAGAATACATTGTCTTCAAGCGTATGCAGATAAAAAGTTACCTGTTGTGGTACAATTTGATTCAAGAAACTGAGAATCTTTTATCTGTTGCCTACTGTGTTTGCTGCACTGTGTTGAAGAAACTGGAGACCACAACACAAATTGAACACATTTTTAGCAGAACAAGATAGGAGTCTTATTTTCAAGAAGCTTACTTATTAAACCCATATGGACCCTGGTCATGATGAAATGTGATTAACTGTTTTAAGATGACAATAAAACAATTATTTGGTCCAAAATGTTCTGATTTTAGTTTTGCTTGGTTTTCTGTGCCTCAGAATGTGCCCAATTTTTATGACAATTAAATAGGTCTTGCTTAGCACATTATTTTTTTTGTTTCGTTGATGCTTCATGTTTGTGAATCCATGGTCACTAGTGTCCCATAGTAATTTAATAAAAAAATGCCTATCAAACTATTTACATTTTAAAAAGCTAATGTGGATGATAAGAAAATACTAGTTGCTTTAGAAGAGAAAATGAGGAAAGTGAAAATACTGACATTATTTAAAAAGCATTTGCAAATTTAAATAATTTTTCTTATCCTAATCCATCTGAGTTTCCAGGATGGGACTGCTCTTTAAAATAATTGCTAGTTCGATGTCCCTGGTGGTTTTTCTCTAGGAGAGATTAAAATTCATGCCATTATAAAGATATAATAACTACCAGGTACAAATAAGTGTATGAATTATTTTATGACAGGCATTAATGTTCTTAATACCTAAGTGAAATGAGACTGTAAGTAACTGACTGGTTAATAAAATGTTAAGAGGGTCCAGTTGCTGTGATGGGTGTTGGGGTAATGTTTTGTGGCTTAATTGGATTTGTATCTGTTCCCTGAAGAATAAAGACAAAATATAAACCAATGGTAAGAAAATATTGATAAATAATAAAGCTTATATTTACTCAATTTTCTTTCTTTTCTTTTTACTCCATTTTCAAGAAAAGAAACAGTGCGGAGGTAAAGTGAATAAGGTCATTTAATAAGTAATTTTTGCAGTCAATTAAAAAATACTTCTTTTGAGAGAGAGAAAGAGAGAGAGAGAGAGAGAGAGAGAGAGAGAGAGAGAGAGAGCACAAGCATGAGAGGGGCAGAGAGAGAAGGAGAGAGAGAATCCCAAGAGGGGCTCATTCTCAGGAACTGTGAGATCATGACCTGAGCTGAAATCAAGAGTCAGATGCCTAACCAACTAAGCCACACTGGCATCCCTCTCAGTGAATTTTTAAGAATAATTTTGAGTACTTAAGATAAAAAATACTTTTAATATTCATGTAGTTAATGTAATGAACAGAAAGAAGAGTCACAATGATTTTAAAATACCTTATAACCTGAAGTCAATCCTACACTATATATTAAGTACCTTGAATTAAATGAAATCTTGGAAGAAAAAAATACCTTATAAGATATTTTAGGTAAGAGTGGGCAAGGAAGGAAAGCTAACTGGTATCCTCTTCAAGGCCTGGGATGAAGGAGTTAATACCTCCCACCCCAGGACCTGTGCTGTGACTTCCTGGTACTTCCAGTGCACATATTGAGAGAAAGATTGTGGACAAAAGCCCTTGTGACCGTCCTAATACAGGAAAGCAAGCAAGATGAGTTAGAACTTGCTTGCTCTAAAGCCGTGTGTGCACACGTCTTTTGACATGAGCTGAATCTGAGTGACGTGTACCCTCATCTCCTAGATCCTAATCTGTCTGATACTGCATGGAATGCTGCTGTAGATGAAGAGGAGAATTCTGCCTGGGTCAAGAGTGAAGCATACCACCTAAGACACACCCGGAAGAGCAGCCTCTTATTTATTTTGCAGAGCAATACCTCGATGCCAACCTTGCACAGGCCAAGGAGACTTCCTTGCCTGAAGAAGCCAGGCTGACCAGTGCTAAGCCGAACCTAAGAGCCGCAGGACCAACAGAGCCACTGACAGAGCCAGCCTGCTAAAGGGATAACAGCTGAGGAGTTCGAACATTTCCTCTCCCTTACTTTGGGTCCTATTTTACTGTACAATTTTCTTACAAGCAACATCATGGAAGAGATCTATGTAGTGGTGTTTGGACTTCTGCCAGCTTCCTTGTTTTCATAGGTCAGCCCTGCTGAGCTGTGTAGACACGATGGGTATCCTAAAGGATGTCTGCCAGATGAACAGGGTCAAGGTCCAAAGTGAAGTGTACTGAAAGAAGAAAAAGACCCTACTATCCTCATCTTATTGGTCTTGGAAGTCCTTGAAATGTTAGATTCTTTATCATATAGCTTTTTGCATCTCAATTAGAGATGTTTTTTCCCGTCAGAGACTTGCCAGTGGACTGGAGCTTGAGCTGTAACAAACCACCTGACCTATGCTTCCCCCATGTCATAACTTAGCAGAAGGCTGAAGCCAGTGTCTTGAGCTAAAACTCTTTTTTGAAGGTAATTGTGTTGCTTGGAGTATTTCAGCTTAAAGGACAAGAATGAGGTTTCTGGTTTTTCCTTGCCCCCGCCTGTAAATGAGTATCTTAAATGAGTATCTTGTGACACAGTATCATACCCCATAACCCATCTCCCTAGCCACTTGAGCCAAGCTACCTATCACTCACTCTCAACTGACTGCTTGTAGCTTAAGCTTAGTGGACAGGGAGAAGAGTGCTAAACATACGTATATGAGCATATGCACATATCCATGGGTGGGACAAACTTCATGCTGCTGCATCATAATCCTGCACCATTGCTGGGCAATAATGGTTCTGCCTCCTGGCCCAACACCAATGTCAGGTTCGGCTCTGATACCATGCAGATTCCTGGACTCCTGCTGAGAGGCTAGGGCTGTTTCCTAAATGTATACTCTAAAACCAAATCTACTTTCCAATGGCTTGGAGCTCTATCAGTGCTGCTACACTGAAAGTCTTTTTCATGAATTAGTAATATGTATAAATAAACATTCAAGAATAGCCAGAAAGATACTAAGCAACAAAAACTACCAGAAGAGATTAAGCTTACAAAATATCAGAACATAACATAAAAACTGTGTTATGAAAACAGCATGCTATTAGCACAGGTATGGACACATAGACTGGTGGAAAACAAATGAAAGTTCAGAAATACAGTCACACATATATGGAGATTTGGTATATAATACAAATGGCATTTTTACAATGAAGGCAAAAGTGAACATTTCAAGAAATGATGCTGAGACAACTGAATAGGAATTTAGGAAAAGATAAAATTAGATTCATAGCCAACACTATACCTAAGAATAAACTTCAAAATGATCAAAGAACTGTATGCAAGGAATAACACTGTACAAATATGAGAAGAAAAATGAGTGAATTTGCTTTAAAGGTTTTCTAGGAATGACTCAAATCCAGATACAATTCAGGTAAGTATTGACATTTTAACTATCTGAAAATAATATTAAAAAGGATAACAATATTGTATTACATGGCAACCGAACACCATAAACAAAGAAAAAAAAAGGAAAAAAAGAAAATAGTTGCATATATGCTTTAGATACAAATCTAAAACTCTAATACATTAAGTATTCTTAAAATTCGTATGACTCAAGAAATCAAAAACCAACCACTATGTTATTTCTAAACTGAAATACATAACTATTTTATTTATTTTATTTTTTTAATCTTTATTTACTTTTGAGAGAGAGAGAGAGAGAGAGAGAGAGAGAGAGAGAGTGAGAGTGAGAGTGTGAGCGTCAGAGAGAGAGGGAGACACAGAATCCAAATCAGGCTCCAGGCACTGAGCTATCAGCACAGAGCCCAATGTGGGGCTCAAACTCATGAACGGCGAAATCATGACCTGAACTGAAGTCAGACACTTAATCGACTGAACCACCCAGGTGCCCCTAACTTTATTTTCAATAAATCATCACTACATGTATGGGGAAAAAACAGAACTAATCTAAGTAAATTATGAAGTCAATTTTTTTTATTTGCAGTGGTGAGGGTTAGCAATTCTCATAATTTCTGTGTATTCTGTAATTGGGTATGTAAGTACAGAAGTAAAATATATTGAGAATAAGGGAAGCCAAGTTTCTCCTTGTTGAAGAAGACTTTTATGAAGAGGGAAGGCTAAACTTAATCCACCACCATTGGATTGGAATTGGAGGTATTAAGATGAATTTATGAACTTGGTACATACTTATCCATATCTATATAATCGATATCTGTATCTATCAAATATTAATGTGTGTGAATAGTTACAAAGTTCTGCTCACTTAAAAGGCCTGAAAACAATGACATCCTAACAGCACTGAGTATACCTAATGTTCACTTAATGCAGCAAGGGCTTCTTAGGGAAATGGCTAACTCCTGGACTAGAGCAGGAAGAAAATAAAGTGAGCCTGAAACATTGTGTGCTGCAAAGTATGCCAGAGAATCAAAAGTGCTCAAAAAGTACTGGCAACACGTCAAAGACATAGAGTCTGCTTGAATGGGTTCTCATTAGCCAAATGTGAGTCAACTGGAACAATTAAATAATGATAGCATGTTATAAACCATTGAATAAAATAAAATAAAGATCTATTAATCTGTACTGATATAAGCAAAGGAATGGATACTTAAATGAATGGGAGAAATGAGTAACACATTACACTAACAGGATAATTAATACATTTAAGTCAAATGATGGAGTTAGAAAACATCTTTGATTATCATCTCAGTACTAATTGATACTGGCAAGAATAAGCAACAGATGCTAATATTAATGAGTGAAAATATGGTGAGGAACAGAATATTTTCATGGTCTCAAAGTATCTCCTCACAAATTATTTATTAATTACAGAGAAGAAGCAGACATTTTAATGTGGAGAAACCTAGGAGACACTACCTTGTCCAAGTGATTAATGTTGACATAATCAATACTAGAACAAACTAAAATTATGTGTCTCCTGATGTGCTTGATGCACAGATAAGACACAATATCACTTTTGTGACATTTCCTTTAAAATTGATAACCCGAACTTAATCATGGTGAAACGAAAGACAAACTTAAATTGAGAAACTATTTCACAAAATCTGGCTGTACTCTTTTTAAAATGTCAACACTCACACACACACACACACACACACAAAATACACGCACATGCACACATACACACATGCACACACACAATAATCCAACTAAAGAAGACTAAAACAACATGGTTCTTAAATGTGATGTTATCCTGAATTGCATCCTAGACTAGGACAAAATAACTATTAAGTACAATCGAAAACAATTCACCTTGACCTCTGGATTAGGTAATATTAGGCAATAAATTAGGTAATATCATGGCTAAATTTTCAAATTTTGATAATGTGAATGGGGGGAGGAGAGGATGGGAGAGAGAGCTAGAGAGACAGAGAGACACTTAAAAGGATGAAAAAGTTAACAAGTGGTGAATCTCCGTAAGGAATATACCATTGTTCTTTGTGCTAGTCCTGAAAATTTTCTCTAAGTTTGAAATTATATAAAAATAAAAATTCAAACTACAGGCATAACTGCCATCAGTTAAAAATAGAAATTGTCAGAGATTCTAATTAAAGGTGTATTGTATGAATACTCATATAATTTTACATTTGAATAATTTGTTATAGATTTAGTGTTGCATCTGTAAGATCTTGTACTTTGAAACAAATAGCTTCTCTGTAACTTGAAATTAGTTACCGAAAAAGATGGTATTTTGTTTTTTTTTAAATAATTTTTTGAACTTTATTGTTTATTGATTTTGAGAGAGAGATTGAGAGTGAGTGGGGGAGAGGCAGAGAGAAAGGGAGACAGAATCCTAAGCAGGCTTCACGCTGTCAGTGCAGAGCCCAATATGGGGCTCCAACTCCGAATTCACAAACTGTGAGATCATGACCTGAGCTGAAATCAAGAGTTGGAGGCTTAACTGATGGAGCCACCCGGCTCCCCCAAAAGGTGGTATTTTTCTGATGTGAGAGATGAGTAACCTGAGACATGTGGATTTTTTGAAGCCAGCTTAAGATCACACTAAATAATCATATGGTATAATACTAATTATCCTGACTCCAAATGCAGGTTTTTGTTTTGTTTTGTTTTTACTTTTCTCCATGGACATAATTCTTTGTTTTAATCATGTTTATTTATTTATTTTTGAGAGAGAAGAAAGAGAGAAAGAGAGAGAGAGAGAGCGAGCATAATTGGGGGAGGGGTAGAGAGAGAGAGGGAGACACAGAATCTGAAGCAGACTCCAGGGTCTGAGCTGTCAGCACAGAGCCCCACTCCAGGCTGGAAGCCAGTTCCTGACCTGAGCTGAAGTTGGATGCTTAACCGACTGAATGACACATGTACTCCATCCATGGACATCATTCTTTGGATGGGAATTTTCAAGGAAGACCTTGTCCCCCTACCATCCAGAGCTCAGATTCAGTGAAACAAGTTTTCTTCTCCCTTGACAAGGCAGATTCTTTTTTTCTATTTTAAACTCTTCATGTCACATTTGGAGTTCAGTTTTATTCAAGAGTTCTCTGATTTAAGTTTCCAGTTTTGGGTTCCTCAGCCTTTGTCTTGTTCCCCAAAAGTGTTCCATTACATTTTAAAGTTTAGGTTACTGGGAAGTGACAGTTACTTGCCTGAACACTCGCCTCTCTGGACTCTGACTTTCTTATTGTGTTAAGTCTCTGACAATTTCTCTTCTTTCTTGCCAGTTTAGAAATGAATTTTAAATGTTTTCTTTAAATTGCTTTATCCATGTATCTTTTGGAATTAGTGTTTTCAACTTCTTTGGGTAAATACCTAGTGATGCAGTTATTGGATCCTATGATATTTTTGTATTTAATTTCCGTTCAAAAACATGTATGTATCCCTACGTTTATTGTTGCCTTATTTACAATAGCTAAGATATGGAAGCAATGTAAGTGTCCATCAATAGATGAATGGATATATATATATATATATATATATATATATATATATATATAGACAGAGAGAGAGAGAGAGAGAGAGAGAGAGAGAGAGAAATATTAGCCATAAAAAAAAAAGAATGAGATCTTGCCATTTGTGACAACATGGTTGGGCCTAGAATATACTATGCTAAGTGAAACAAAGCATACTGAGAAAGAAAAATACTGTATCATTTAGTTAATGTGTGGAACCAAAAACAAAACAAAACAAAACAAATGAATAAACAAAGAAACAAGTAGAATCATACCTACAAGTACAGAGAACAACATGATGGTTACCAGAGGGAAGAGGGCAAGGGCATGGGCAAAATGGGTGGAGGGGAGTGGGAGATACAGGCTTCTAGTTATGGAATGAATAAGCCATGGGGATGAAAGGCACAGCATAGGGGACATAGTCAATGGTGTTGTAATAGAGCTGTATGGTGACAGCTGGTAGCTACACTTGTGGTGAGCACAGCATAATGTATAGAGATGTTGAATCATCACTTTGTACCCCTGAAACTAATGTAACACTTTGTGTCAACTATACTGAAATAAAATATAATAATAAAATAAAATCAGGAACAGAAACAAGTGTTTTATCTAACAATTGTAGAAGTTTGAGAATAGTAGTTTCCAGAATTAATTTGACACGCTACCTGAAATGAACTATTCTGCTTATTGTTGTTTTTTTTTTTGTCCCTATGAAGAGTAAAATTATAAAGGAGAAGACAATTCATGCATTAATGGCCAGTAATGGCTCAGTTTATCTGACAATTTGGTACATTTATCGGAAGGACAAAAGCGAACACATTACATGATTTTCTTAAATTTTGCTTACATATAATAAAACCTAATTAGATTGATTGTGCCTATCAGAAAACATGCCAATTTTTTTTCATTTAATGTGTTAAAATGTTTCAGGTTGAGTATTATAAATATAGTACTATAAAATGCAATATGTGTATATTTTTAATTTTAATAATTTACAGAAATATTCTCAGAGGAAGTTCCTACTTTTAGTCAGCAATGAGCTCTTACAAATTCATAAAAGAAGCACAACAATCTAATATAAAAATGCTCAATGCTTATGAGGCAGTTTTTCACAGAAAATTAAATCATAGCACAATAAATACATGTAAAACTATGACAGACTTCACTGAAAAATAAAAGATCCAGTATATCCTATTTCTACCAGGGCTTTTAGAAAACAATACTCTTCCATACCACGGGTGCTACTAGCAATGATTTCTGAAAAAGCAATTTGTCATTATCCATAAAATTAAAATTACGAATATCCTTCCACAAAGCAAACCTTTTTCTAGTAAACCTAACACTCTCAGAAAAATAAAAATAAGAGGGAGTGTAGATCCAGGAATGTGTACCGAAGAATTATTTTTGCTGGCCAAAAAAAAAAAAAAAAAAAAAAAACAAAAACCAAGAACAAGAAAAAAAAACAAACCAAAGTGGACTGTACAAATCATGTAATTGAAAAAATTATGGTAGAGCTACAAATTGCCATATTATGAAACCATTTTATTTGTTATTTATTTATTTATTTATTTATTTATTTATTTATTTATTTATTTATTTATATTTTATGTGTGAGAGAGAGAGAGAGGGAGGGAAAGCATGAGCAGGGGACGGGCAGCGAGAGGGAGAAAGAGAGAATCTCAAGTAGGCTCCCCAGTGTCAGCACAGAGCCTTCTGCGGGGCTCAAATTCAGGAACCATGAGATCATGACCTGAGGAGTCGGACGGACTCTCAGCTGACGGAGCCACCCAGGTGCCCCAAAACCATTTAAAACATAACAACTTTGAAGGGCGTCTGGGTGGCTCAGAGGGTTGAGCATCTGACCCTTGATTTCCGCTCAGGTGATGGAATCAAGCCCGCGTGGGGCTCTGCACTGAGTTTAGAGTCTGCTTAGGATTCTTTCTCTGTCTCTCCCTCTGCCCCTCTCCCCAGCTCATGTGCTATCCCTCTCTCAAATAAAAAATACAAAAATAAAACTTTTGAAAATAATTCTGAAACCTTCATTTAATCAAAGACATAACCATAAGGACTGTTAAGTAGGAAAAAGAAATTTTAATAGAGGAATTTGTACAGTGTTTTCCCATCTTACAAGGAAAAAATATGAAGATTTTCATATATGGTATCTTACATATTCATGATATTCACACACATACATACATTATATGTATATATGATATGTAAACATATGCCTACATATATGTGTATAATTATACAGAACTGGAGAAAAATTATATGAAAATATGCTTAAGTGGTAGTTTAAAGAGTTTATGAGGATTGAAGTTGGGAAGGCTAAAGTGTGAAAGGGTTAAGCAAAGAAGTAAAAAAAAAAAATTGGCGTACTTTAAAAAGTGAATTACCTGAGCATTCATATAACAAATTATGCAAAATATATTTAGGTTGTCCCTAGTATGCATTAAACATTATTTTAAATTATCTTAAAATTATCAATACTCATTTTAAAATGCATTTGTATTAAAATTTTATTGTCATTTCTCCAGAGAATGTCAGATATTGTATCTTAGAGGTGGAGGAGACCTTAGTCTACAAGTAAATTGATTTGACTGCAATTTTAAAGTCCAAATGATTAAAACAAGTGAGTGTCTAGATGAGCTCTTTATCTAATAACCTTGAAAGATGTTATAAATGTCAATCAACTATACATTTTTAAGGGACAAATTAAGAACGCTGTAGAATTCAATTTAATTCAGACATTATTAGAAGTAATGTGAGCATAAATGAATTAATCCTCACATATTGGGAACTTCTCATCTCATAACTCCACGGCTTCGGGAACTCTTTCCTCACCTCCTCTTAGAAGCCTTTGAGGAGGGAAGTGTGTCAACTGCACTCAAGAATAAATTTATACTTTCTCCTGCCCTGGTAATACCCACTAAATTTTGTTGTCAAAAACATACGGGCAGAGTGAGACTAGCCTGTGCCTGGGCTGGCAGAATCCTAGATGAAAATAGCATTGCTTCTCTGCCTGTACTCCTTGCTCCTGTGACCCCACTGTGGTACAACCCTAAGTGTCAGATGTACCCTTTAAGGGTACTGTCCTGTACTGTTTCAGTCCTCTGTGCCCTGGAGTCAAGCTGTCATCCATTCCAGAAATACAAGTAGGATCCCTTTTCCCAAATGCATTCTTTAAAAAAAAAAATGTTTCTTTCTTTATTTACTTAGAAAGAGAGAGAGCATGAGCAAGGGAGGGGCAGAGAGAGAGAGGAGATACAGAGAATCCCAAGCAGACTCCAGACTGTCAGTGCAGAGCCAGATGTGGGGCTTGATCTCATGAATCATGAGATCATGACCTGAGCTGAAATCAAGAGTTGGAGGCTAAACCAACTGAGAGACCAGGGTGCCTTGCAGTCTTTGTTACTATCTTAGCTCAGGCTGCTATATCAAAAATACCATAGACTAAGTAGATTAACAGAAATTTATACCTCTCAGTTCTGGAGCTGGGAAGTCTAAGATCAAGGTGCCAGTGATTTGGTTCTTGATGATAGTCTTCTTCCTGGTTTGCAGAAGACCAGCCACCTTCTTTCTGTGACCCCACCTGATGTAAAGACAGAGAGCAAGCAAGCTTTCCGGTTTTTCTTCTTATAAGAACATGGATCTAATCACATTAGGGCCCCATCCTTATGACTTCATTAACCACAATTACCTCTATAAAGGTCTGCACTCCAAGTATAATTACATGGGGTTTGGGATGTCAAAATAGGAATTTGGTGGAATCGGGGGGGAGGGGTGCACAAAAATTCAGTCCAGGGTAGTTAACTGAGGCTTAAAACAGACTGCTCCTACTGTCAATCTCATAAAAGCTCTCATGAAAAGAGCTTTATGCCATCTGTACTCAAATCCAAAATTTTTAGTCTGGCAGAACTAAGGTGCTATGCTATTTTTTTTTTGATTGTCCTTTTCTCTCTCATTTATCTTTTCCCACTTTCAGATACTTACACACATAATACACACATAGGTAAATCATGCATATGTATGTAGACACATACACTTCTATGCTGCAAATAGAGGTATACCTTGACAATATGAAAGTATAGATGGGGAATGGGTGAGCTTGGGAATTCTTTTTGTCCCTAGATCATTCAATCTTGATTATACATCATCCAAAATAACTTCTATGTAAAATTATTTTAAAAGTGTGTATATAAATTTTAAAAAACTTAATTAGCTTGACCCTAACCCTAACCCTAACCCTAATCCTAACCCTAACCTTAATCCTCCCAGGGAAAGCTGAATAATCCTACTACTAGATCCTTAAATGTCAAAAATGGAAAGTTGAAGAAAACCACGTTTATAGAACATAATATTGTAGTCAGGATAAATATAATTGCTGTTTTCTTTAAGAAAAAAGGGGGCATATGCAATAAATATTAATGATAAGTAGCAGAAGTATTAGGAAAAATCACAACTATGATTCTTAGGGTAAACACTATTTTGTTCTTGAATTGGTATGTTTCAAAGTGTTGAAATATTTTTTAAATATTAAAAAAAATATTTTTAAAAAAATAATTAAATAATTAAATCAAAAATAATAAAAAAATAAAAATGTTTATTTTTGAGAGAGAGAGGGGGAGAGAGGAGAGAGAGAGAGAGAGAGAGCACGCACTGGTGGGGGAGGGGCAGAGAAAGGGAGGGAGACACAGAATCTGAAGCAGGCTCCAGGCTCTGAGCTGTCAGCACAGAGCCCAATGAGGGGCTCGAACCCACAAACCATGAGATCATGAGATCATGACCTGAGCTGAAGTTGAACACTTAACTGACTGAGCCACCCAGGTGCTCCAAAGAGTTTCAGTTCTTAAAATTATAGCGTAAAATAATGACACACTCAAAAGAGGCAGCATAAATTGAATGACAAAACTTATTCAAATAAAATCTCAATAGCATGAAGCATTATCCATTTAGAAACGTTACCAAAATTACCAGATAAGATATGGAGCAAATGGATCCAACACTAGCAGTGACCTTGGAGAAAGTGATATGTATGCTTTATATCATAGCATTTCAGAATTAGCAATAAGTAATGGAGTTGGCAGAGATAACCATCAAATAAAAAACATAAGTAATTAACTGCAGCAATGTACAGAAGATACATGGGCCCGGGAAATGAGCCAAGATAAAGGTTGTAGTAAGGTTTTTTTTTTTTAACTTTATTTTTTATTTTTAAAAATTTACATCCAAATTAGTTGGCATATAGTGAGGCAATAATTTCAGTAGATTGCTTAATGCCCCTTACCCATTTAGCCCATCTCCCCTCTCACAACCCCTCCAGCAACCCTCAGTTTGTTCTCCATATTTATGAGTCTCTTTTGTTTTGTCCCCTCCCTGTTTTTATATTATTTTTGTTTCCCTTCCCTTATGTTCATCTGTTTTGTCTCATAAAGTCCCCATATGAGTGAAGTCATATGATTTTTGTCTTTCTCTGACTGACCAATTTCACTTAGCATAATACCCTCCAGTTCCATCCACGTAGTTGCAAATGGCAAGATTTCATTCTTTTTGATTGCTGAGTAATACTCCATTGTATGTATATGTGTGTGTGTGTGTGTGTGTGTATATATATATATATATATATATATATATATACCACATCTTCTTTATCAATTCATCCATCGATGGACATTGGGCTCTTTCCATACTTTGGCTGTAAACATGGGGTGCATATGTCCCTTTGAAACAGCACACCCGTATCCCTTGGATAAATGCCTAGTAGTGCAATTGCTGGGTCATAGGGTATTTCTATTTTTTGTTTTTTGAGAAACCTCTATACTGTTTTCCAGAGTGGCTGCACCAGCTTCCATTCCCACCAACAATGCAGAAGAGATCCTCTTTTTCTGCATCCTCACCAACATCTGTTGTTGCCTGAGTTGTTAATGTTAGCCATTCTGACAGGTGTGAGGTGGTATCTCATTGTGGTTTTGATTTGTACTTCCCTGATGATGAGTGATGTTGAGCATTTTTTTCATGTGTCAGCTGGCCATCTGGATGTCTTCTTGGAGAAGTGTCTATTCAGGTCTTTTGCCCATTTCTTCACTGGATTATTCGTTTTTTGGGTGTTGATTTTGATAAGTTCTTTGTAGATTTTGGATACTAACCCTTTATCTGATATGTCATTGCAAATATCTTCTCCCATTCTGTCGGTTGCCATTTAGTTTTGCTGACTGTTTCCTTTGCTGTGCAGAAGTTTTTTATTTTGATGAGGTCCCAGGAGTTCATTTTTGCTTTTGTTTCCCTTGCCTCTGGAGACGTGTTGACTAAAAAGTTGCTGCGGGCAAGATCAAAGAGGTTTTTGCCTGCTTTCTCCTCACAGGTTTTGATGGCTTCCTGTCTTACATTGAGGTCTTTCATCCATGTTGAGTTTCTTTTTGTGTATGGTGTAAGAAAGTGGTCCAGGTTCATTCTTCTGCATGTCACTGTCCAGTTTTCCCAGCACTACTTGCTAAAGAACAGTCTTTATTCCATTGGATATTCTTTCCTGCTTTGTCAAAGATTGGTTGGCCATACGTTTGTGGGTCCATTTCTGGGTTCTCTATTCTGTTCCATTGATATGAGTGTCTGTTCTTGTGCCAGTACCATACTGTCTTGATGATTACAACTTTGTGGTATAGCTTGAAGTCTGGGATTATGATGCTTCCTGCTTTGGTTTTCTTTTTCAAGATTGCTTTGGTTATTTGGGGTCTTTTCTGGTTCCATGCAAATTTTAGGATTATTTGTTCTAGCTCTGTGAAGAATGCTGGTGTTATTTTGATAGGGATGGCATTGAATACATAGACTGCTTTGGGTAGTATCATCATTTTAACAATATTTGTTTTTCCTATCCAGGAGCATGGAATCTTTTTCCATTTTTTTGTGTCTTCAATTTCTTTGATAAGCTTTCTATACTTTTCAGTGTATGGATTTGTCACCTCTTTGGTTAGATTTATTACTATGTATTTTATGGTTTTTGGTGCAATTATAAGTGGGATCGATTCGTTGATTTCTCTTTCTGTTGCTTCATTGTTGATGTATAGGAATGCAACTGATTTCTGTGCATTGATTTTATATCTTGCAACTTTGCTGAATTCATGAATCAGTTCTAGCAGTTTTTTGGTGGAATCTTTAGGGTTTTCCATGTAGAGTATCATGTCCTCTGAGAAGAGTGAAAGTTTGACTTCCTCCCGGCTGATTTGGATGCCTCTTATTTCTTTGTGTTGTCTGATTGCAGAGGCTAAGACTTCCAATACTATGTTGAATAACAGTGGCAAGAGTGGACATCCCTATCTTGTTCCTGACCTTAGGGGGAGAGCTCTCAGTTTTTCCCCATGTGGGATGATATTAGCATTGGGTCGTTCATATATGGCTTTTATGATCTCGAGGTATGCTCCTTCTATCACCACTTTCTTGAGGGTTTTTGTCAAGAAAGGATGCTGTATTTTGTCAAATGCTTTCTCTGCATCTATTGAGAGGATCATATGGTTCTTGTCCTTTCTTTTATTGGTGTGATGAATCACGTTGTTTTGCAGATATCGAATCAGCCCTGCATCCCAGGTATAAATACCGCTTGGTTGTGGTGAATAATTTTTTTTAATGTATTACTGGATCCAGTTGGCTAATATCTTGTTGAGGATTTTTGCATCCATGTTCATCAGGGAAATTGGTCTATAGTTCTCCTTTTTAGTGGGGTCTCTGTCTGGCTTTGGAATCAGGATAATGCTGGCTTCATAGAAAGAGTTTGGAAGTTTTCCTTCCATTTCTATTTTTTGGAACTTTTTCGAGAGAATAGGTGTTAACTCTTCCTTAAATGCTTGGTAGAATTCCTCTGGAAAGCCATCTGGCCCTGGACTCTTGTTTTTTGGCAGATTTGTGATTACTAATTCTATTTCCTTACTGGTTATGGGTCTGTTCAAATTTTCTGTTTCTTCCTGTTTCAGTTTTGGTAGTGTATGTGTTTCTAGGAATTTGTCCACTTCTTCCAGATTGCCCATTTTATTGGCATATAATTGCTCAGAATATTCTCTGATTATTGTTTTTATTTCTGTTGTGTTTGTTATGATTTCTCCTCTTTCATTCTTGATTTTACTTATTTGGGTCCTTTCCTTTTTCTTCTTGATCAGACTGGCTAGTGGTTTATCAATTTTGTTAATTCTTTCAAAAACCACCTTCTTGTTTCATTGATCTGTTCTGTGTTTTTGGTTTCGATACCATTAATTTCTGCTCTAATCTTTATTATTTCCTGGCTTCTGCTGGTTTGGGGTTTTATTTGCTGTTCTTCTTCCAGCTCCTTAATGTGTAAGGTTAGGTTGTGTATCTGAGATCTTTCTTCCTTCTTTAGGAAAGCCTGGATTGGTATATACTTTCCTCTTATGACCACCTTTGCTGCATCCCGGAGGTTTTGGGTTGTGGTGCTATCATTTTCATTGACTTCCATATACTTTTTAATTTCTTCTTACACTGCTTGGTTATCCCATCCATTCTTGAGTAGGATGTTCTTCAGTCTCCAAATATTTGTTACCTTTCCAAATGTTTTCTTGTGGTTGATTTCGAGTTTCATAGCATTGTGGTCTGAAAATATGCACGGTATGATCTCGATCTTTTTGTACTTACTTAGGGCTGATTTGTGTCCCAGTATATGGCCTATTCTGGAGAACGTTCCATGTGCACTGGAGAAGAATGTATATTCTGCTGCTTTAGGATAAAATGTTCTGAATATATCTGTTAAGTCCATCTGGTCCAATGTGTCATTCAAAGCCACTGTTTCCTTGTTGATTTTTTGATTAGTGATATGTCCATTGCTGTGAGTGGGGTGTTGAAGTCTCCTACTATTATGGTATTACTATCGATGAGTTTCTTTAGGTTTGTGATTAGTTGATTTATATATGTGAGCGCTCTCACTTTGGTGCATAAATGTTTATAATTGTTAGGTCTTCTTGGTCTCTAGACCCCTTGATTACGATATAATGCCCTTCTGCATCTCTCTCTTTTTTTTTTAAATGTTTATTTATTTTTGAGACAGAGAGAGACAGAGCATGAACGGGGGAGGGTCAGAGAGAGAGGGAGACACAGAATCTGAAGCAGGCTTCAGGCTCTGAGCTGTCAGCACAGAGCCCAACTCGGGGCTCAAACTCACGGACCGTGAGATCATGACATGAGTCGAAGTCGGATGCTTAACCGGCTGAGCCACCCAGGCGCCCCTGCATCTCTTGATACAGTCTTTATTTTAAAGTCTAGATTGTCTGTTATAAGTATGGCTACTCCTGCTTTCTTTTGTTGACCATTAGGATGATAGATTGTTCTCCATCCCCTTATTTTCAATCTGTAGGTGTCTTTAGGTCTTAAGTGCGTCTCTTGTAAACAGCATATAGATGGGTCTTGTTTTCTTATCCATTCTGTTACCCTATGTCTTTTGATTGGAGCATTGAGTCCATTGACAATTAGAGTGAGTACTGAAAGATATGAATTTATTGCCATTATGGTGCTTGTAGAGTTGGAGTTTCTTGTGGTGTTCTCTGGTCCTTTCTAATCTTTTGTTGCTTTTGGTATATATATATATATATTTTTTTTTTTTTTCATCTTTTCTCCCCTCAGAGAGTCCCCCTTAAAATTTCTTGCAGGGCTGGTTTAGTAGTCACAAACTCCTTTAATTTTTGTTTGTCTGGGAAACTTTTTATCTCTCCTTCTATTTTGAATGACAGCCTTGCTGTATAAAGAATTCTTGGCTGCAAATTTTTCTGATTCAGCACACCTAAAATATCCCGCCACTCCTTTCTGGCCTGCCAAGTTTCTGTGGATAGGTCTGCTGCAAACCTGATCTGTCTTCCCTTGTAGGTTAGACACTTTTTTTCCCTTGCTGCTTTCATGATTCTCTCCTTGCCTGAGTATTTCGTGAATTTGACTATGATGTGCCTTGTTGATGGTCAGTTTTTGTTGAATCTACTGGGAGTCCTCTGTGCTTCCTGGATTTTGATGTCTGTGTCTTTCCCCAGGTTAGGAAAGTTTTCTGCTATGATTTGCTCACATAACCCTTCTACCCCTATTTCTCTCTCTTCCTCCTCTGGGACCCCTATGATTCTGATGTTGTTCCTTTTTAATGAGTCACTGATTTCTCTAATTCTTAAATCGTGCTTTTTTGCCTTAATCTCCCTCTTTTTTCTGCTTCGTTATTCTCTATAAGTTTGTCCTCTGTATCACTGATTCTCTGTTCTTCCTTGTCCACCCTTGCCGCCGCTGCATCCATCCATGATTGCAGCTCAGTTATAGCATTTTTAATTTCATTCTGGCTATTTTTTACTTCATTTATCTCTGCAGAAAGGGATTCTAATCTATTTTTAACTCCAGCTAGTATTCTTATTATTGTGATTCTAAATTCTGGTTCAGACATCTTGCTTGTGTCTGTGTTGGTTAAATCCCTGTCTGTCATTTCTTCGTGCTCTTTCTTTTGGAGTGAATTCCTTCATTTTGTCAATTTGAAGGGAGAAAAGGAATTAATGAGGTAGAAAAATTGAAATTAAAAAAAATTAAAATAAAAAAACATTAAAGTTAAAAATTAAAAACACACACACACACACACAAATCGAATAGATGATGCTAGATCCTAGGTGTGTTTTGGTCTGGGTGTAGAAAGTGGTTTGACAGATTAGAGAAACAAACAAAAAAAAAGGGGGGGAATAAAAAAGGGAAATCATTTGAGAATTTGAAAAAATGAATACACTAAAGTAGACTAAAATACACAAAAGTAGACAATATAATAGAAAAAATATATAGAAAAATATTTTTAACAAAAATTAAAAAGAAATATGATTTTTTTTGTTTTCTGTATTTAATAAAAAATAAAAGAAATGAAAAAGAGAAAAAAGATAAAAAAAGAAAAAAGAAAAGACAAAGAAATCGTTTGAAAATTTGAAAAAGTGAATACACTGTAGTAGACTGAAATAAAATGATGGGAGTAAGATAGAATTTGAAAAAATTACAGAAAAGCAAAATATATAGTAATAAAAATTAAATAAAAATATTTTTAAAGAAATTGAAAGTAAAAATGAATTTTTTCTCTTTTGCATTTAGAAAAAGAAAAGAAATGAAAAAGAAAAAAGAAAAAGAAAGAAAAAAGGAAATTGTTTGAAAATTTGAAAAGGTGAGTACACTAAAGTAGACTAAAATAAAATGATGGAAGTAAAGTAGAATTTGAAAACATTTACACAAAAGTTAAAAATACAGTAATAAAAATTAAAGACAGATATTTTTAATAAAAATTTAAAATAAAAATCAGTTTTTTCTGTTTCTGTATTCAGGAAAAATAATTGTAAAAAAGGAAAAAGAGAGAAAAAATATTGAATAGATGAACCTAACAGATTGAAGTAGGACTGAAATTGCTTCGTTTTCCCCTAGAGGTCAGTCCATGTAGCTCTTTACAGTCCATAAATTAAGCCGGTGGTGAGGTTTGTGTTCTTGAAGAGCGAAGTTGGCCCAGTTGGGCAGGGCTTGGTGTAACAGCTCCGCTCTCCCCTAGATGGCGCTGCTACCCTACTGGGGTGGATTTGCCGTGTTCATAGGTGAGCATGCGCATGCGCGGGGGCGGTGAAAAATGGCAGCACCCAGCCACCCAGTCTGTTCTCCCCGATCAGCAATGGCGCACTAGTCCTCCGTCTTCAGCTCTCGTCCACTCCCCGCTTTTCCACTCTCCGTGACGGGGCCCCAGGCAGTACCTCTCTCCCAAGTTTTGTCTCAGATGCGGCTGTTTTCCCCGGCCCCTTTTGCAGCTTTGACCTGCTCCACCCCTCTGCGGGAGGGTCTCACTGAGCAATGGCCAAATGAGCAATGGCCAAATGTCGGCTGCACCCACGAACACCAGCTGAACCCTGCTGCTGCCGGTGCCCTGAGACTGCGGCCAGGTGCCAGCCTGCCCCCAAAAAAGAACGCGAGACAGTGCAGCCTCAGTGTTTCAGGACCATGGAAAATCGTAACACTCATGGGGCACCAGGCTTCACCCTCAACAACCTTGCCCCAGCACCAGTGAATGTGGCTGCCTTCGGGGGTCTGCTGGGACCAGGTGGCTTCAACAGTCTCTACCAAATGTCCTTCCAGCTGTGGAACCGCTGTTCCCCGTGTGGCCTGAGAACCTCCCGGACCCCACTCTGCTCCTGGGGATTCGCCCTTCCCACCCGAGCACTGCCAGGTATGGAGCTGCAGAATTGCAGCGTTTGCGCTCCCCTTGTTTACAGTCTTAGTGGAATTTAAACCCTTTCCTTTCTCTTTTCTCCTTTCTCCCTTTTTAGTTCAGTCCCTGCGGCTGTTTCCAATTTTCACTTTCTCTCCAGCTGCTTTTGGGGAGGGGTGCTTTTCCCTCCTCAGTCTCCGTCCTCTCTCCACCTGCAAAAGTCTCCACCCTCTACCTTTTGGGGCTTCTTGGTCCCCAAGTTTACCTCTTTGTGTCGCGTACCTGCTGAATTCTGTGGTTCAGGTTGTGCAGATTGTTGTGTTTATCTTTCAATCGGTTTTCTAGGTGTGTAGGACGGTTTAGTGTTGGTCTGGCTGTATTTCATGGACGCGAGACACACAAAAAGCTTCCATGCTGTTCCGCCATCTTGGCTCCTCCCTCTAAGGGTTTTTTTTTTAAATGACAGGTAGGACCTCTAGGGTAGAGCAAAATTTTGGTACCAAAAAAGTAATTCGGTACTAACTCTTAACTCACGACTTTAGACAAAACAGGGAATGATCAGTAACAAAAGAAAACAATTATAGTTGTCTTACAAGCAAATTAAAAAAATTCACAAATTAATTTGACTTTCCTAATAAATATATGACTTTTCCCCTTATTTTGTAAAATTAATTACAATCTAATGAATTTCAAAACAAATGCATATAAGTTAAGAAACATGCTTCAATCAATTTCATTTAATGTGTTACTTCAAGTCTTATGCATAATAACCTTAAATTTACATTTTCATATGTAAGTAAGTTGATACTACACACATCTAGGGCAACATGAGATGCTTCATGACACCTGAGGAAGAGGGGAGTTAGTTTAGCAGAGAAGAGTCTATGAACATGTTAGGTCACTGGAGAACTGTGAGTGAGTCCAAAACTAAGAAGTAAATGATGTGTTGATACTTCAAAGCATCAGGAAACTGAAAAGAGAAGGCCAAGAGGACAAAAGCATGTCCGGAAAAAACCTGCCAAAACGATGCAATTTGGGGAAATTATAGGACTTGTACAAGATAGTAAAAGTTAGAGGAGAAGTGTTCACAAGGATTTAAGTGGAATGGAGCACTCCCCTTAACATTTCTCAAATTACGTGTACATGTGGACACACACACACACACACACACACCAGCAAGCTACCATGATAAAAATGTAAGCAGTATCTTGATTCACTCAATATTCAATACTTTGAGTTGAGGAAAATGCCACAAGGAAGGATGTAAGATGTAGATTTTGAAGAATCACATAACAAGAATCCCAAAAAGAAAAATATTTCTTTGGCCTTTAGCCAAATCTAACTTTTGTGTTCCATAAGCTTTTCTTAGGGTGACCTGAACACTCTACTACTGAACTATTACCAGAACTCTAGGTAGGTTTCAAAGTGAGTTTCTGCCAGTCTTCTACCAGCTGAATGAGATGAGACAAGGGAGAATATTAGGTGCCACATCTTGTGAATTTATAATTCTAACCTTCGTCTCTGAGTATACATAGTTCAGGCTCTGTTGAGTCACTTAGTTAAATGAAAGAAATGGTTATTATTTTCAATTACATTATTTTATCAGTTTATATTTAATCACACTTTTGTCAGTAAAATTTCTCAGCTTTACATACTTTTATTTATTGAATTAGCACTTAAAACGAGGATTGTTATTAAATAGACCATGACCTTGAACTGATGGAGCTATAATTTGGTAATTGCACTTTCTAATATAATTATGAAATGGATTTAGCATATATCTAAACCCCATCTAATAATTACAGTTAGCTCTTTATTATCCAAGAGTTGCATACGCAACTTGCAAATCATATCTTTTACTCCACAATTGCCTTTATTATTTTGGTCATTTAGCTATTGTATTATTCGTTTTGAAGACTTTACTGCTGTTGCAACAGTTATGACAAAGTTGTGTGCAAAGGTACAGCAAAATTAATAGCAAGTATTTTATGCACTAGTATTTCCATTATTGTTTGGCTACACCTGTTAAAAATTTTGTAATAAACTAATGAATACAAATTAATTTTCATTTGGCTTCCAGCATTCTTCAAATATAAAAATGGGATTTTATTTTGAATTAGAAAATTGCATTTATTTTTCATATTCCTATGATTTATTTATCATTATAAGTATATAATAAGATATTTAAATGGTAAAGTAGAGAGTTCTGGTACTGCTCAGGATGGAGAAAGCATTGTTTAAAAGATAGCTAGAAATTAAAATGTAAGGCTTTAAAGTTCTTTTCTTTTTTACTCAATGCCACAGACCTTTATAAATTACCATGTTCTTTGAGGAGAAAAGCTTTGTCTGTCTTATATATCCTGTGTAACCAAGTTACAACAGAAAGAGTTCTTGACATTAGGTCAATTACACGGTAGTGTTTTACTCATCCAAAAAAGGAGACTGCCAGTCTACTATTGTCAGACTGCACTATCCCTGGGGTAGGGTCAATGTTAAGATTACAGATAAAGACAGAGTTAGACTGAAAAACTTCTTTATCTTTGAAAGAGATGATTAAAAGGCTACATATGAGAAAATGATTGCTTTTTAATTCTTGGGACTTAAATATTTAGGCAACGAAGAGATTTGAATAAAAACATTAATAAAAATGATTAAATGATTATTTTAAAGTCTTGTTTCATTAGAAAATATTCAACTGCTGGCAATTTCTTGGGCAAAATCATCATGGTTTAGATATGATAATTCTAATCCTCAGCAACATAGGGCACGTGGAGAGAAGGCACCATGGGTCTGATCTGGGATGTGGACTGTGTTTATGGCTGCCAAGAGATACAACTACAATGGTATTCCCTGCTTTGGGAGGAGACCAACAAAATCAGCCAATATCTGGGTTTTTAATTAGCTGGCTAGAGGATTTTTCTCAGAAGTCATAAGGGAGGGACCATCATTTTCTGAGATTCTTCAGAGGCCATAGGCAACACACGGGCTACTATAGGGGATATGCTGTAATCACTGAGGAGAACGTGGATGTGTCCAAGTAGGAACAAATGCTTGTGGATTGACAGACACAGTAAATGAGAATAGCGTCAAGACCCATAGGTCTCAGTCACAGCCAAAGCCATTTCAGTTAGTGAGGGGATATCAGGAAACTTCTCCTGTTTTCTCTTTCTTTTTTTTTTCTTTTTTCTTTTTCTTTTTTTCTTTTCTTTCAGTTATCCTGAGATAGAGTTCATGTGTTATCAACCAGCTTTGAAGGAGAAGCAAAACAAAACAAAAACTAAGCAAACCACATACTGACAGCATCCTCAAAACAAAATCTCTTTGGTAAACAAACAAAAAAAATAATTTCCCAGGATGCCAGAGCTTTGGACCTCAATTCTGAAAGAGCTTGGTAGTGTTTTTTATTTGTTTGTTTATTTCCTAATGGAAGTGCTAGTTTTCCTATTGATTTTTCAACCTCCCTTGACCGTATTCTCAAATGTCTACGTAGTCTGCCACATAATCTATAGGTCCATGCTGATAGAGTCATCTAAACCTGTCAATCAGAAAGGATTTATTAAACACAGTCTATGTACTTGGTATTCTAGGGAATAGGAAATAAATCAAGGACACATCTCTTGTTCAAAAAAGGATGAACTAATTTTTTTGTCATAATCAATGATAAGACTGTGTGAGTATAAATAGGAAGTATATTACCTGGTAAAGAATATGATTTCTCTAGCTGCTTGAACAGTGTGGAAATGGTAATGATAAATTTGACATATTGAGTGTTTGGGAAATACCATTTTGCTGCCCTCATGTTTTTTCTTGCCTTTAATTTTATCAACTAAACTTTCTAAAATGTATTCCACTCTGTTTATCTTTCCAACTATCTTTTGGTTGACACTGGTTTTTATTCTCTCCTTGGTCTAATTTTTAAGTGTAACCTTTTGTATGTTTGTTCGCGGTTTAGGGACCAATGTGATGTTAGCACACATGAGAGACTGAATGATCATATTTACTGACCCTAGTATGATTGCTTATTTCTCCGTTCTTTAGTGTCTTTGGGAAATTAGAGAATATGAATATCTTTTATTTTAAGCCCTGGCAAATACGTTTATAAATTCAAACCAGATCTTTAACGAAATAGACTTACTTCCATTTCAGGAAGTGTAGCGTTTGGCTAAGTGTATTGGAGACATGATGTGAAATGGTATCCTGTACACAATTACATTGTGATTAGGATGCAATCTGTAACCACTACTACCTCCTGAGCACCTTTCCCAAGGTTTTAGTTTACTCTCAAACCTAGTTGGGTCATTATCTCCCCATGTTTCCAAATGGGATAACCACACCCTCACTTTGCCTGGTGCAAAGGCTACTCTTATTCTGCTGTATATTCTAGTGGAATGAAAAATTTCCTTCATTCTCCATGATTTATTCAGTTTTCACAAGTCCCTTGTTATGAAAATAGAAAGAAAAATGAAACCCAAGACAAGAAAATACAATAGCACAGTACCAAGTAGGAATACAAAGTATTTTCGTAATATAGAGTCAAGCCACAGTGTGGCATATCTGCCACCAATATATAACCAGGTGTGTGTGTTGTATCCTAATCCTCTCAGAATGTTGGCCATTGCAGTTTTCTAGTCACCAAATAATAGTAGTGAACGTGTGGGCCTAATTACTTGTTCTCTCTCTCTTTCCGTGTCTTTCTCATTAGGTGGAAAAAAACTTGCGAATTACCTAACTTATATCGGATTCATTTTCTATTCCAACAGGACATGTCTTCGTCAGACTGTCCCACTAAGTTCTTTATAATAAGTTTTCTTGGATTTTTCCTGAGCACTTTTCTTTCTTTTCTTTTCTTTTTCTTTTTTTTTTGTAACCATCCCTCACAAAGCAGTAGACCTTCCTAACTAGTTTCAATGAAAAAAGTGGTGTACTTGAAAATAAATAGATACATAAGTAAATAACAACAAAAGTGATAGTGTTAGAACTCTCTTCCTGGGAAAAGAATTTGGAACAAAACAGAGATATAGAAAGGGGAGGGGAGAACAAGATCTGTAGCAAGGAAACTGTCACAATTTGCATCCATTCATTTTTTTGTTTATTGTTCGTATGGAGCAGTTTTACAGGGGAAAAAAAAGGAGAGTTTTAGGCCATGCTTACACATTTCATTTTAAAATGCCATAGGATCTCTATTTTTGAATTTTAGCAGACAGTCCTCAACCTATTTTTGTAACTATATACCAAGGGAATTAAACATACCCTTCTTTCCTAATCTGATAATTTCCCATTGATATTTTCTCATTGAACGACCAGAGAAAAGTGAAACAATTAATGATATACTCTTTCTACTTTTCTGCTCCTTCTACTGAATGGCATTGTCTCTTTTAGGGTTGACACTTATTCTAGAGAATTAACTTTCAGGAGCTTTATCCAGCGACTCACAATAAAAATTCACCCATTCACAGTAACAGCAGTAGGCTAAACTGGGCACACAAAAGAGAGAGCATAATGTTGGCAACTTGTTTACTTTAGTTTTCTCTTCTGTAACTGAAGGGGACTGGAGCTAATGTTCTCAAATTTTCTTTCCTATTTCCAAGTATTTTCTCATATACATGTGTACACACACAATCTCTCTCTGTCCCTCTTACCAATTTAACAGAAAATTTGTAATGTAAAATGTTTTAAAATTTGTTGACATAATATTGCACTGCATTCCTCTCCTGAAATATATTGAAATATATATATATATATATATATATATATATATATATATATATAGTGTCAGAAAGACAAAGACATTGTATTATTATGGTGGGTAAAACAAGCATAGACATTAGAATAAAGTAGTTCTGGGTGTCATACCAGCTACATGAGCTACTTGATCTCTCTGTGCTTCAGATTCTTCATTTGTGAAATATATCTCATAATGCTTGTGGGATTAAATAAAATCAACTGCCTAGATGTATATGTGTATCAAATCTCTAGTGTCTTACATGTTATTAAACATTTAGAGGGTCACCTGGGTGGCTCAGTTGGTTAAGTATCTGACTCTCAATTTTGGCTCAGGTCATGACCTCATGGTTTGTGGGTTTGAGCCTCGCACTGATAGCATGGAACCTGCTTGGGATTCTCTCTCTCCCTCTCTCTCTGCCCCGCCCTCTCAAAAATAAATAAATGAAACTTAAAAAAAATGTTGTCACTGAATAAGAGTGTTTTCAGCTACTATTTCAAATCATTTGCTTAACATGAATATTTTCACAATTCTTTAGAGCTATGAGTTGATAAATTGGTGAGTCTTAAGTACTATTGGAATGGTATTCCAGGGTAGGCTATGGCTTTCAAAAAGTAATTGTACTCTGACTTCTGGAATAACTAGATATAGGATCTTAAGCACCATCATCTATTTAGCATAAGAGCAACATTTCATGATGCAATCATTAGAATTTTGCAATTTGTTTATAGTTGACACTTGGAAGATCTTTCTCTCTAGCAGTTTTCCCACTGGATTAGAATGATCAGGATGATCTTTATAAACCAGGTGCCATGTACTTTATTATCATTGCCCTGGGGATACTCTAATTTTATTTTATTTTATTTTATTTTATTTTATTTTATTTTATTTTATTTTATTTTATTTTATTTTACTTTTTGATTTTCGCCAGTTTTATTCAACATTGGATTGAAGTACCTAGTCTGAGAAATCAGGCAAGAAAAAAAATGGTATAATGATTGGAAAGAAACAAAATACATTATTTGTGGATAAATTATATGCATAGAAGATAAAAATGAATAGGTTAACTTTTAGAAGTCAGAAGTAGCAAGGTTTCTATATATAACATTTTTTTTAATTTTTTTAATTTATTTTTTTTTATTAAAAAAATTTTTTTTCAACATTTATTTATTTTTGGGACAGAGAAAGACAGAGCATGAACAGGGGAGGGGCAGAGAGAGAGGGAGACACAGAATCGGAAACAGGCTCCAGGCTCCGAGCCATCAGCCCAGAGCCTGACGCGGGGCTGGAACTCACGGACTGCGAGATCGTGACTTGGCTGAAGTCGGACGCTCAACCGACTGCGCCACCCAGGCGCCCCTATATATAACATTTTTAAAATAAAGTTTATGCAATAGATATAAAACAAAAATTTAAAAATACCAATTACAGTGGCATGAAAAATACATGTCTAGAAATATGTGTATTTCCAGTACTATGTTGAATAGAAGTGGCAAGAATGAAATTCTTGTATTTTTCTTGATTTTAGAGGAAAAGCTTCCTTCACCATTAATTATGATGTTAGTTGTGAGCATGTCATATACTGCCTTCATTATGTGCAGGTACATTCTTTCTGTGACTAATATGTTGAGAGTTTTTATCATGAAAAGATAAAATTTCTGAATTTCTGTCAAATAATTTTTCTGCATGCGTTAAGGTTATTTTTATCCTTCATTCTGCTAATGCAGTGAATCACATACATTAATTTATATATGTAGGAGTAGCCTGGAATACCAGGTATAAATTAGAGTTGATCATGGTGTATGACTCTTTTAATGTGACATTGAATTCTCTTTTCTTGTATTTTCTTAAGGATTTTGCCTTTATATTCATCAAGAATATTAGGCCATATGGCTTTAGTGTCAGAGTAATTCTGGCTTTGTAAAATGAGTGTGGGCTGTTCACTTCTTCAGTTTTTTTTGGAAGATTTTAAGTAGAATTGATGTTAATTTTTTAAATGTTTCATAGAATTCATCAGTGAAACCATCTTGTCCTGGGGTTTTCTTTGTTGAGATGCTTTTGATTACTGATTCAGTCCCCTACTCACTACTGGTCCTGCTAAGGTCCTCTATGAATGATTCAGTCTTTGTGAATGCTTATTGTATGTTTCTACAAATTTATTTCTTCTCAGTTACACAATTTGATGTCATAATTATTCTTTTTTTAATTTAAATTGAAGTTAGTTGGCATAGAGTGTACATAGAGTATAGTATTGGTTTCAGGAGTAGAATTTGGTGATTCATCACTTATAATACCAGTGTTCACCCCAACAAATGCCCTCCTTAACACACACACACACACACAGATATATATATATATATATATATATATATATATATATATATATATATACATATATACATATATATATATATATGGAAATAAAAGCAAAAATAAATGAACTTTTGGGACCTCATCAAGATAAAAACACAGAAAAGTTAATAATCAACAAAACTAAAAGGCAACCAATGTAGTGGGAGGAAATATTTGCAGATGACATATATGATAAAAGGTTAGTATCCCAAATCTATAAAGAACTTATCAAACCAAACACCCAGAAAACAAATAATCCAGGGATGAAATGGGCATAAGGCATGAAAATATATTTTTCCAAAGAAGATATAAAGATGGCTAACAGACACATGAAAAGATGCTCACCATCACTCATCATCAAGGAAATACAAATCAAAACCATAATGAAATACCTACCACCTCACACCTGTCAGAATGGCCAAAATTAACAACACAGGAAACAATGGTTGTTGAGGAGGATGCAGAGAAAAGGGAACCCTCTTACACTGTTGGTGGGAATGAAAACTGGTACAACCATTCTGGAAAACAGTATAGAGAGTCCTCAAGAAGTTAAAAATAGAATGACTCCACCAATCAGCTATTGCACTATTAGGTATTTTCCAAGGAATACAAAAATACTGATTTAAAGAAGCACAAGCACCTCGATGTTTATAGCAGCACTATCAATAATAATCAAATTATGGAAAGAGCCCAAATGTCCATTGACTGATTAATGGATAAAGAAGGTGTGATGTGTGTATATACAATCGACTATTACTCAGCTATCAAAAACAATGAAATCTTGCCATTTGCAGTGACATGGATGAGCTAAAGTGTATTATGCTAAGTGAAATGAGTCAGTGAAAAGACAAATACCACACGATTTTACTCATATGTGGAATTTAAGAAGCAATACAGATGAACATAGGGAAAGGGGAAAAAAGATGGATACAAACCATAAAACACTCTTAACTACTGGGGTACCTGGTCAGTTAAATGTCATACTCTTGATTTTAGCTCAGGTCATGATCTCACAGTTCATGAGATCAAGCCCCACATCAGGCTCTGTGCTGGAAGTGTGGAGCCTGCTTGGGATTCTCTCTCTCTCTCTCTCTCTCTCTGCCCCTTTCCTGCTGTCTCTCTCAAAATAAATATATAAACCAAAAAAAAAAAAAAATTAAAAGACTCTTAACTAGAGAGAACAAACTGAGGGATGCTGAAGGGGCAGTGGATGGGGGGTGGGCTACATGGGTGATGAGTATTAACGAGGGCACTTATGATGAGCGCTGGGTGTTATAACACACAGTTTTAGTGATGAATCACTAAATTCTACTCTTGAAATAAATATTACACTATATTTTAACTAATTCAAAATTAAATAAAAACTAAGAAAAAGGAATAAGCCATAATTGGTCATAATTAAAAAGAAAATTAACAAAGAAAATTAAAAAGATTTCTTCCAAATCCAGATATCACACTAGTGATAGTTTAGATGGGTGATCAACAGAGAAGATAGGTAGGTAGGTAGGTAGATAGATAGATGACTAATTAGATATATTGATAAGAAAATGCACCAGGGAACATCCCCAGCAGCTTAGATTCTGAGAAACTGTTTGTAGGACAGGTCTTCTCCAACCTATTGGAGATTACCAGTTCACCTATGTATGTAGCACATAGCAGGGCGGACACCTGGAAGGTTGCTCCCATGGGTCTCTCAGTTCTAGGAAGATTACAAACACCAAGCTAATACATATTGGCTTTGGGGTTTACAGTTATGGGAAGAATAAGTCATGGTAATAAAAGGTAAACATGGAGAATATAGTCAATGGGATTACAACAGTGTTGTATGGTGACAGATGGTAGCTACACTTGTGAGCATAACATAACATAAAGAGATGTTGAGTCACTATGTTACGCACATGAAATTAATGTAACATTGTGTGTCAACTATACTAAATTAATTTTTTAAGTTAAGGGGAAAATTATACCTCAATAATGTAAGGATATAATCAATTACAGCAAATCTACCATGCATAGGAAAGTTTTTGTCATCACATGGAATGAACTGATTATGCTGTTTCATCATGTAAAACAGGTGAAGCCACAGTAACATTTCATCTGTCGTAAGTTAATGATTCATAGATTTCAACATTACAAAACATAGTTACTTTATTTTTTAAAAAGGAGCCAATTAAGGACTTAATTTTATATGCATAAATGTGGGGGTGGGTGGTATATGGCATGGTTAGCTTTGTAGTTGGAAATAAAACCACTCCAGCTGAATTGTGAAAGGAAGAATCAACTGAAAAACAGAAAGAGACCAGCTAGTGGACTACTGCTAAAGGCAAGATTATAGAAGATTAAAAAGAATTTATAAAAAGATACAGTAGAAGTAGAAACATTGGGAAGACTTTAATGAAGTAAAACCTACTCCTAAAGTAAAACCTATCAATGTTGTTGATAAACTATATTGGGGAGAGGTAGACACAAAAGGACAATATCAAAGATGTTTTGCAGGTTTTTGGTTCATGTACTTGGTTTTCTGGCCATGTCATTTCCTCTATATAGAAAATGCTGGAAGAGTTTTAAGGATTTAAGAGTATAAGTTCTGTTTTGGAAATAAATACATTTCTGATTCCTATGCAATATTCATTTGGTAGTTTGGGTATACAGCTGGATATTTATGGTTTGAAACTCAGAGAAAGGAATAGGCTGTGAATATGGGTATAGAGTAATAATCATGGAATCCATGAATGTGGTTGATATTACCTAGACAAAGAATACACCAACAAGGAAACATGCTCCAGATCAAATGTTAAAGAACTTCAAGTTATATTTACTAGTTTGAGAAAGATCAAGGAACAGAGTACACTGATAACAATGGCCAGCGATGGAGGGAAAATATCAGGAAAGTGTGGTGCCATGGGAAAGAAGATAGAGTGTTTCCAGAAGAAGGCCTATGTCAAAAGTATTAACTGCTACAGAAAGTTCAAATAAATGAGAACTAGTAAATGTCTATTGCTTTAGGAACACAGAAACCATTTTTGACCTCAGCAAGAGACATAAGATAGTAAGAGCAAGAGACTGATTAGAGTAGGTTGAGAAGTTCCTGGGAAGTAAGGACAAGGAGTCTGTGATGTAAGACAGTTTGTTAAAGAAGTTTGGTGGTGAAGAGAATCAGAGAGCTAGAGCATTAGTTACAAGAGGAGTTGAAGTCAAACGACCATTTTCTCCTATAACAAAGTGGCCGCTGGAGGCAACTTGGTTTGAGGGGTAAATCAACCATCCTTTGGAGTTATTTTATGACAGCACAGAAAATAAGGTATTTATTCTGCTTTTCATGAAGTCTAAGTGAAATAATATTATATGTAAACAGAGGAATAGATGTAGGCAAGATGTTAGAAGATGTCCTTAAAGGGGCACCTAGCTGGCTCAGTCAGTAGAGCGTGCAACTCTTGATCTGGGGTTGTAACTTTGAGCCCCACACTGGGTGTTGTGATTACTTAAAAATAAAAATCTTAAGAAAAAAAACAGATGTCCTAGAATATAAACAATGATTTTTGGAGGGGTTTAGACTGTTTCCACATAATTTCTAAAGAAAGCTCTTTCTTCTCTTGGTTTTGCTTAGATGTGGTTTCACACAGAGGAAAGGAAAAAGAATAGAAAATTATTTTAATAGCTTTCCTTCCATTCTCTAATTCTAAATATCAAAATGCCAATATGTTAGTTTTTCATAGAGAAAAAAGGGACTTTCTTTTCTAAAATGACTATATTTAAGCCTGAATTTATACAGATTTTGGGTAAATTCTGCTTCAGACCATAAAGGAAAATTCAGTGATAATAACATGTTGAAGGTTTTAAACATTCTCACCAGGATATCATGCAACAGTGTTTCTAGACAGAATGTTTTACAGGAAATGATTAATATGCCCGCATTCTAAAAGAGATCTATAGTGACACGCACATATTTGAAATGGAGAAATATGCTTTCTAAATGTGAGATTTCTGAGTATCTCACATACAAAAACACTGAGATAAATTGTGTCCTGTGTTATTTCAGAGTGAGATCTCACCTAAAGCATTTTAAAAATATATTCATGGAATATGATACAGAAAACATTATAATAATCTTCATACAGAACTAATCATATAATCCTAGGCAACATAATTTAAATCTCCAGTAGTGGCCAACTTGTCTGTGTGAACAACCATATAACAAAAGTACAAAACTCATACCAGATATTTTTTTTTTCACATAAAAAGCTTAGGAGAAAACCACAAAGAGCAATTAAAAATTTTCTAGCTTAAATATCATAATTACAGAATAATACATATGATAAGCAGTGGTGACAATAATCTTGTTAAAATGATAAATAATATTTTCTTCAGGAATTATTAAGGTGGCATCTTCTAGGGCATGAAAAAAATTTCCCATAAAAAGGAAGACTTAAAATGAAGTCACTAATTTCCACTTGTTATATGGCATGTTGAAGGTCAACCTATAAGGAAGTTATTGAACTTCCTGGGACTACTCATTTAACTCATGACACTTTTGCCACTTTAGGATTAGTTCTCTGTTCTTAAATCTAAATAAGTATGCTTGTATTTTGTATTAAATGCATGCTGTATTGATAGGTAATAAATATTTTCCTGGGTTATTGTAAAGCTAATTTATGTAATTGGTCATGTAATTTTAACTATCACCTTTTTAAAAAAGGAAGTGAAGCTTTATGAAAAGCAAATAGCCAGCAGACAAGTGATTCTGATGTTGGGTAAGTACAGACCTGATATATAAATGAGTTACCCTCAGGCACCGTTAAATTATGCAAGAGTCCTTTTTTCTTAGGAAATTCAAGGATTTAACGACCTTGGCAACATAGTCACTGTACTATATGCCTATTGTAATACGTTATAAAATAATTTGGCATCAGAAAATATTTTGATTTCTGGAGAAATAAATATCTTCTTAAGATTTAACCATATCACATTGCTTTATATACCTTCTGAAATGTCTACTTATCTGACAAGGTTGAGATATGTCCAAGGAAAATAAATAAATTGGTTAAAAATCAATAGATCTTTTCTGAACTTAAAATACTTTGCACTGAAATATCAAAAAATGAGTTAAGATTTTTGTTACCTTTTTTATTTATCATCTGAGTAATTACTGTATTCCAGTTTTTGAATTTCTGAGTAAATGCCATTAAAACAGATTTCTGATTCTCTTTTCTTGTGATACATATTGAATTCAAACTACTACATTGAGTGTTGAATAGGTATGCATTTCTAAGCATTTGAAGGACTTTTGTTATGATGTCTTTTTATTCCAGTAAACAAAAAAGTCTGTGAAAAAAATGTTTCTACAAAAGATACCAAGAATAGCAAATGGTAATCAGTATTGCTACATTGCTATAATGAATACGTATTCTTTCTAAAAGTGTTTTCATAGTAATACATTACAAAATTTCTTCCACTTTTAATATTTCAGAATTTTCCCTGCCCTAATATTTAGTTTATATATTTGAATCTGTTAGTCTATCTGGGAGATCATGTTCTCAAGGAACTCTCTTCTTCCTTTGTCAATCCCAATGTAATTTCTTTTGATAAATGTAAGTAACTGCTTCATTAATGTGCCTGTATTTTGTTCCAAATCAATTGAATTAGTTTACCATGATTTCAATAGTGTTAAAAATTTGAAGGTCATGTGTAATGAGGTTAAGTGCCACGTGTCAGAACTTAACTGTTCATCTATCTCTTGATGCATTTCTTAAAATCTATTTGTGATATTAAGATTTATAAGAAGAAATATAAATTTGATTTTTATCTGGGTTTCTGGCACAGAACTCCTAAAACTCTTGGAATTTCCTAAATGATGGTGAAGTTGTCTTTTGTTACGGTAATAAAGTGGCTTTTGGAGAATACCTGAGGACTGAGGCTGATTGTCTGGAGAACCAGTTATATCATTAGAGGATTGGAATTTTCAGCCTCCCCTCCAGCTCTGGGGAGAAGACAGGGGCTGGAGGTTGAATCAGTCACCAATGGCTGATGATTTAATTCATCATACCTAAGTAATGAAACCTGTATAAAAACCAAAAAGGATGGGGTTTAGAGAGCTTCTGGGTTGGTGAACACATGGAGATTTGGGAAGAGGGGTATACTCAGAGAGAGATCTTGGAATCAGCCTTTTCCCCATACCTCGCCTGGTGCATTGCCTCCCTCTGGTTGTTCCTGAGCTATATCCTTTTATAATAAACTGGTAATCTAGTAAGTGAAATGTTTCTCTGAGTTCTGTGAGCTGCTCTATAGAATTAATCAAACCCAAGGAGAGGGTTGTTGGAACCTCCAATCTATAGCTAGTTGGTCAGAAGCATAAGAGTCTGGACTTGCCATTAGTGTCTGAAGTGGTGGGAAGAGGATGGCAATCTTGTGGGACTGAACCCCTTAACCTGTGGGATCTGATGCTATTTCTGGGTACATAGTGTCAGAATTGAGTAGAATTGTAGGGCATACAGCTGGTATCTGAAAAATTGCTTGGTGGTGTGGCAACCCACCCTTGCCAAAGCTTGACACACACATCAGAAATGTGATCAGGACCTTTCACAATGAATCTTAGTCCCCCTATCAGATTCCAAGACTATTCAGAACAATAAGCCATCTGTATTCTGAATGGAATATCAAAGATGATAAATATGAACATTGAATGTTAGGGAATAAATGTAAAAAGTATTGTTTAATATCAGGGCAGTCCAAATATTAATTAAAAGTTTGGAAAATCACTTTTATTTCAAAGTAAGTAAAATTATAAGAATTTAAATTACTTTTTACTTATTTTTCACTTCATTACCCAATCGTGTAAAGAATTGTTGCAACAATAGATTAAAAAGTTTTCAACAAGGGTCTATTTCTATTAACCTGAAGCTTCATCTGTATGATGAGGATATCTGATTAAAGTTTAAAATTCCCAGACTTCTCTGAAACTTCTGAGGCTACAGTAGTGGCTCATCCTTTCTCAGCAAAAACTTATCCACCCTCCCATCTGGAACATGCTTAGAGGTCTTTTCCTTATCACAAGGAAATAGGTACTCCAGTCTTTAGCTGCCCCTACAACTTTGCTTGCTGGATGTCAGGCTGAATATAATCAGATTAAGGTACATGTAATCCATCTAGAGATGTGCTGGACCTCATTAGGGAGGAAAGGGACCACAATCTCAAAGGAGTAAAATCTAGCTAATATGTACTTGCAGGGATTTGGAACCATCCATGCAACTGGATTGATGGTGAGGATGCTCTACTAAGGAAGCCAGAAAATAAGACACATCTAGGGAGAGTTTACTGACTTAGGAAAACTCTTTAGGGATATAGGGATTGTACTCCTTGGCCTAGACCCAACATAAATATAAATTCAAAATTAGGATGATCCCCAGAGTGTTGAAAAAGGGATTGCTTATACAGAACGAGGTGGAAATGCCTGAATGAAAAAGAATATGAGGTTAAAAGTCCATGGATATGGGAAAGCTGGGAAAGATATGTTATGAGAGACATGAAATCCTGTCGGAGAATTACATTCTATGGGAAGTACAGAGTATACCAGTAATGGTTCTCCTCTGAATAGAACTGCACTCTTTGATAATGGATTATTTTCAGGCCTCAGAAAGAGTGGAGGCCAGGTAGCAGCACTTAGTCATCAAAGCCAGGATTTAAGATAATTATTATAATGCCCAAGAAAATTCAGATTTGTAGCCAAGAGGATCTAAATCAGAAAGAGCTATAGAGATGGTTAATAAAGCATGACATTCCTGGGAACAGAACAGATGAAAAATAAAGACTGGAACTGCTTGACATTGTTATTGAAAGAGAGCAATAAACTGAGGGCAGTGGTACTAATAGAAAGTTCAAAATCCCTTGCCTAGTTTCTGGAACTGATCCAATTTTCAGACAACAAACCTATTTTAAAAAGATCAAAGAAGTGGCTATTTCCCAATGGAGAAAGACTGGGTACTATCATGGTCAGTCTGCACCATAAAGGAATTCCTTAGTCCTTCCCCAGGAGACATCTGTGGTCATTTACTTAAGTAATTTTACAATGAGAAAGGAGAATGTCCATCTATTTTACTATTGGACACCAGCTCTGGGTAGACATTGATACTAGGAAATTGAAGCATCATCATGTTTCCTCAATTAGAGGGTATATGAAGTCCAGGAATAAGTACACTCCTGGCTGAATTCTGGCTTTCAGTATGTTTGTAGATTTGCCTGGTGATCATTTAACTGGCCCCTGAATATATAATAGGGATGGACATACTTGGCCTTTGGAATAAATCTCACATTCCATCATGGGGAAAAGCAAGTGGAAATCTCTAAAACTAATACCTGGCAAAGAGAATAAATAAAAGCATTATACTTTGCAAAGGGTGAATGGCAGAAATTAATGGCAATCTCAAAATCTAAAGGATGCAGGGATGATGGTTTGATCGTTTCTTCCTCTAATTCCCCATTCTGGCTTTACAGAAACCGAGTAGATCCTAGAGGATGCCTGTGGGTTACATACAGCAAGTTCAAATTTCTAATAGTCTTGATCACAGCTGCTGTGTTAGATTTGATACCTTAGAGCAGGTCAATATGGCCTTAGGTGTATAGTGTGTGACCACTGAATAAGTAAATGTGTCCTTTTATATTCTAGTCAGGAAAGAAAATCTTAAACAATTTATTTACATTCACAACAATATACATTTTTATTATCCTCCAGAGCTATGTTAACCCTTTAATCCCTTGCCATAATATAATCCAAATAGATGTGGACCATGTGTATACTCTAAAGAACATCATACAGACCCATTACATTGATGGCATCATGCTGATAAAAGGAGCAAGGATGGCTCCAAAAATGTTGGAGGCCTGGTAAGATATGTGGTTCAAAAGGAGAAAAATAGGCTTTGCTGTTTAAGTAAAATGTTAGGTGTCCAGTGACCTGGGGCATGACAGAACAGTTTTTCTAAAGTAAAAGACAAATTGATGTAACTAGTATTCCTCACAAAAAAAATGGAAATACAAAGGCTAGTAGACCACTTGGTTCTGGAGATAATACATTCCATACCTTGGAATACTGTTCTTGTCTTTATACTGAGTGATGAGGAAAGCTAAGCTTTGAGCTGAGCCTAAAGCATGAAAGAGGAGGTCCAGGAAGCATAGCAAACAATCATACAATTTTGGCCATAATAATCTGCAGAACTTACAATGTCTGGGTGTCAGTGGAGGGAAAAGATTCTGTGTGCAATTGAGAATAGATGCAATTAGAAGTATGCAACCTGGACTCTTGAGGTTCTGGAGGAAAGCAATTCTATCTACAGTAGAGAAATATACACCTTTGAAAGACAGCTTTTGGGGTTTGACTGAACTCTACTAGAGAAAAAGTCTTGACCATAAGGAAAAAACTGAGCATGCATCTGGAACTGTCATCCTAGACTGGGTTATTCTGGACTCAGGAATCATAAAGTGGCCATATTGGTCATCTATCATACCTTGGACATGAGATATCTGCAATCAAATACAAGGCCCTGGTCAGAAGTCACAAGCAAACTTCACATGCCGTTGTCCTTAATTCCCACGTAATCATCGTGGTTGTAGCAGCATTTCTCCCTCAGCTCACAAACGTTGATTTATGGAAGCTTCTGTGTGATTAACATAGAATGAAGAAAAAGGCATAGCTTGTTTCATGGATGGGTAGACTTGGTATGAGGAAGCAATCCAGAAATGGATGGCAGTTGCAATGCCACCCTACTCAGAAGTGGTCTTAAAGGATGGCATGAAGGGGACCCTGAGTAAGTGTCTGACTCTTGATTTCAGTCCAGGTTATGATCCCAGAATTGTGGGATTGAGCCCCATAGTGGGCTTTGCACTGAATGTGGAGCCTGCTTAAGATTCTGTATCTCTGTCCCTCTCCCTGTTCATGCTCTCTCTCTCTCTCTCTCTCTCTCTCTCTCTCTCTCTCTTTCTCTCAAATTAAACACAAAAAAGACAACATGAGGAAAACTTGTCCTAATGGGCAGATTTAGGTGGCCCACCTGATCCTCTGCTCTGTGTGAAGGAGAAGTTGCCTCAGTTTAGAATATATATACACTGGTCTGGCACGAAAGATATTGGAAGATAAGGACAAATTGATCTGTGATAGAGACATATGCATAGACATATCAGAGTGGATATGAAGTGATGATCTTTCTATTGCATGTTCATGCCCACCAGCAAACATCCACCATACAAGAAGCTCTACAAATCCAAGTAGACAAAATGACTTATCGATTTGTATCAGGCAGCATTTGCTAGAACTCATCCCAATACACTGAGCACATAAATTCAATGGCCATGGTGGAAAAGATGGAAGTAAGGCAAGAGTTCAACAGCATAGATACCCACTTACCAGGGCCCATCTAGCCCCTGCTGCTACTGCTTCCAACCTTTCAATGACATGAAAGCTCTGACAGTATTTCTCAGAGAAACAAACCTACTATTTTGTGACATGTTGACTACATTTGCTCTTTCTGTACCAGAAGGACCATTAGTTTGTTCTCCAGGAGTAAACTCTATTTTTAAGCTAGAGTTTGTCTTTCCTGTCCACAGGACTTCCCAGTTGCTCTATCCAGGAGCTTATAGAAGCCCTGATCTACAGGCACGGAACTCCACATAACACCGTTTCCAATCAGGAAAACAATCAGAAGGTGAAAGAGTTGCGGAAATGGAACCATCACCATGAGACCCACTGTTTGTATTACACTCTTCACCATCCAAACATTACGAGTACAAAAATGGCCCTGTGAAAGGGAAGCTGAAATGATAACCTAGAGGTGATACCCTGCAAGGTGAGGTATCGCTTTCCAGGATGCAGTGTAATTATTAAATCAGAGACCACTATATTGACACCATGCCCCCAAAAGGGAGAAGAGATTCAACAACCAAGATGTAGAAGCAGAAGTGGCCCCACCTTCCAGTATGCCCATGATCTGCTAGGAACTTTGTTTTTCCCATCCCTTCAAATTTGGGTGCTACCAAGTTAGAGGTCCTGGTTCTGGTCCCCAACAGGGATGCCCTCTTGCTTGGAGTATAGTAAGAGTCTCAAAATGCTGTAAGTTGGAGATGCCACCTGGACACTTTAGGAATCAGTAGGCCAGAAAATGAGTCATCATCTTTTCAGGGATAATTGAACCTGATTATTAGGAGGAGATAGGGTTGTTGTTCTACAATGGGGGGCAGGGTGGAATATGTGTAGAGGTTGGCTAACTCAATTGGGTGACTCACTTGGGTGACTCATGATACTCCCTTGCCTACTCATAACTGTAAACAAGCAAGTGCAGCATTTCCAGTCTGAGCACATCAGACATTTCAGGAATGAGTGGTTTACCCTGTGATAGACCACTGTGACCAGCAAAATGGATAGCTAAGGGTGGGAAGGATTTAGAATGAACAGTAGGACAGGGAGAAACGAGTACCAGTTGTGGCTCCCAGACCACTGGAACAATTGCGTCTATGGTTCTCTCTTTTTCCCCAATTCTAATTTCCCCCTTTGGAAGAGCTTCTCACAGAAACTCTGGAGGAGCTTCTTCCCAATCCTACATGGAAAAGTTGACCAGGGTAGTATAATAGATAGACTATGGCAGACATAGAATGTAATGCTCAGATCCCCCTTCTAGAAAGGACTCACTGTTCAGCAGTGAATAGTGTGTTCAGCTGAAAACCTCTAGCTGTTAGCCCCTTCAAGACCTACCCTTGTTGCCGTTGTTGTTCTTAATGTTTTCCCACCATGGTTTTTGAGCTGAGGTTATGTTCTTCTGGGGATGACCCCAGCCAAAGATTGAACAATATAGTGTCAGGTGAGAGCATGCTTTTCTTGGGGGAAATCCTGAACAGTGACTGAGCAAGATGCTAGGATAAGGGCCTGACCATTTCTACCCAATGAAGGATGCCTCTAAGGATGTCAGTTTTCTCCAAAACTGGGTGGCAGAGACTTTATTCTGGTCTGATGTCTTCCCTTGCCCAATTCTGCTTCCTTCCTTCCCTTTTCCTTCACAAGTGTTACTTCATAAAACTTTTACACTCCCAACTTACTCCCAGTGCTTGCTTCCTTTAGAACTACACCTGTGACAAAACACTTTAACAATGTAGTAAATATAGTATTCACAATTTTAAAATAAACTAAAAAAAATCAGTTTTATTCAAAGACTAATGATTTAAATATTGATTATATCTAAAAAAAATGCACCATCTAGACTGGTGTTTGACTAAACTACTGAGTACCATGGACTAGATAGGCTGACACATCAGTGGTATTTTGTCTGGATGACCCAACATAGATGCATTTTTTGCTTCTGAGAGAAAGGAGAAATCTTAGAGTTTTACTATGCTTCTCATACCATTAGGTATAAATTTTCCTAATTAGCTAGGAAGCCAGAAAACCAGGTTTTGTGAGCAAATGAGTTTCAACTGAAGTGATTGGGCTGGAGAAGATGCTAGAGAGCTGGGCTTTCAAGGAAAATCCTTAGCCTCCAGTCTTCATTTATGAGGCCAGTAGTCACGTAACCTCTGGAGGTTAAGGAAACTGTTAATACATGTTCCTTTTTAATGTTTTTTTGAATAACAGTATGGTTCAGAATATCTAATTGAAGTGATTTGAGGTCTCAGTGCAGAGGCAGACACAGGAACTATAGAGAATCTTATGCTGACAGGAGATGAGAAACGAGATCATTATTTATTCTTTTTCCTTATCTTTTTTCATTGAAACACATACATTTCAAATTTACTGTTAAAATATTGATGTGTTAGATAAATATACAAATAGACTACATTTTAAAATATTTAGTATATAGCCTCTGATTCAAGGAGAAAGAAATTTGGTCTTTAGCAAAAGGGGTGGCCCAAAATAAAAGTTGGTAATTTTACTCACAGGTTTACTGCCGGGCCTAATTTTATGTTAAAACCAAAGGTAAAGGCAAATTGTTGCCCAGAGTAAAATTAAGATCATGTTTTAAAATGCAGTTAGTATTTCAAAATCAATGATTTGAAAGGCAATTTTCTCATACTACACTGAAATGGGACGTAGTGTAATAGAAACGGAGAATATATGAGGACCTCTACTTGTTCTGGGGCCAGAATCTTTGAGGAGGAGATGAATCCTCATAAAGTGCTATTGCCCTTTAAATCCTCTATAGCAAGGTAGACTAAACAGAAAATAACTCTACTTCGTCTTGTCAGAACATCAGATCTCTCCATCTCAAATGAATGTTCCATTTAATACGATCATGTTTTTAAACTAAAAGTTCCTTGTAACTGTCCTTCAATTCCCTATCCATCACCATTTAAAACAAATAAAACAAAACTGTTCACCGTTAGGGGACGTTAGCTCTTGGTTTTCAGGTCGGATCTTTAATGCAATATAATCTGCAGAGTAAATTATGCAGATAAAAACCAAGTGAGCTAAAATTTGAATATGAAGGAAAATAATCAACACTCCAAAGATGATATGTATAGAATCATTAGGACACCTCAGGGAGCTCTGTCAATTTGACTAAGATGTTCTAGAACTGCATTTGCATCACAATTAGAATTACCCAAGTGATATTTGACATAGTTCTAGGTGTGAGAGAATAATAAAGAACAATCCTTACTGTATAGATGAAAAACAATCAAGGAGATGGTAATTTTTTTCTGTTGGAAGTTTTATGTAAATTGTGTGTCATAATTTATTATTTGTTATATGAAGATTTTAAATTCAGAGACTTGGTAATTTAATGGATATTTATTTTGTTGATCTCATTGTTTGAGAAAGTCTTATTTCTGGTAATTTTGCTTGTGCATTTGGAATAGGTTATTTAAAGGATGAATGGCATTAATTTTTATTTCTGTAATTGAAGCTTTTCACATATTGCTTTTCCTCATAACAGGTTTGTTCATATGGGTCAATTTATCACACCATATTTGTTACTACCTACTTCATGTTCTATTTGGAGAAGATAATGGGCCTGGGCAGGCATTCTATTTCATTTGTAGGTATTGATACTCAAACTCTACAGAATTCCTAACGGTTTTAAGAGTATACCGGGGCGCCTGGGTGGCTCAGTCAGTTAAGCATCTGACTTCGGCTCAGGTCACGATCTCGTGGTCCGTGAGTTCGAGCCCCCCGTCGGGCTCTGGGCTGATGGCTCGGAGCCTGGAGCCTGTTTCCGATTCTGTGTCTCCCTCTCTCTCTGCCCCTCCCCCGTTCATGCTCTGTCTCTCTCTGTCCCAAAAATAAATAAACGTTAAAGAGTATACCAACAGGTTTCACTTGGGCCTTCATTGTACAGAATGCAAACCATGGTGAAAAACAAGGGTTGTCAAAAGATCAATCATAGTGTACAAAGTCCAGAAACATACCCAGCACATAGAAATTAAATCATAATTGACAAGGTGACCCTGCAGTTTAGTGCAAAAGGGTGGTGAATCGAATAAAGAGTGCAGGATTAATTGGATTCTCATAGAAACAAATGATGTACATTGACCCCAACTTCATAGCATATGAGAACAACTTGACTCCAGACAGTTTGTAGATCTAAATGTAAATGATACCCTTTTCGAGAAAAGATAGTTGTTAACTTGCATATTTATTAGCATCTAACAGAACCCAGCTTCCCCTCATGATCCTCTCACCCATTTTTTATCTTTATAGTTTCATGCTCCTGCTTCCTCAGCTGATGGAACATTTGACACATAGACACCATCAGAGGACTGATATGCTCCAGTAAATCAAAAAACCCACCTGCATTTTTGCCCCTATTCTTAGTTTTTCTTTTACTAAAATAGAAGCTCTACTTCTGACCTGTCAAAGAAATCAAACAAACAAACGAAAAAACAAAAACAAAAACAAACAAACCAGGTTTCTCCTCCATTTTACCCTCCTCCATTTTATTCTTTGCAAGAGATATCTTAGATGTCTTGAATATCTAAATTTTGAGTACCCTAGGGCTGGATCTTCTCTATGTGTTCTATTCCCTCTCCCTAAGTGACACAGAAGTCATATGGTTAATGACTTGTAAGCTACTTACTATCGCTACATGTCTACCACCGAGATGGTGCCTTTTTTCAAACCTGTTTTAGTCATGTACTTCAAGGATCAATGGATAGTGCTGTTAGCCACTTGGTTCCTCAAACTAAATCATGGGTTCTCTTCTCTACTATTCTTTTCATCAGATGTCCATCTTATCTCAAAAATGCATCTCCACCTCTCCAACTCTGGGTTCAATGTCAGCTCTCTAATTTGATTTATAAACATCTCTGACCTCTACTAATCTACTACCATTACTACAACTACTGCTGCATTATTACTACTACTGCTGCTACTATTACTATTCTTGCTTCTACCACATAGATTCCTACATCTGGTTTCTAAATGGTTTCCATATTTCCACGTTTGCTTTCTGCCTATGTTCTACACGTGCACACACACACACACACACACACACGCCATGCCCATTTTTTATTTACATAAACAAATGCTATTTTACTGAGTGTTTATTGATCTTTGAATCAAAACAAAAAATCCAAAATCCAAAAGCCTTACTAAAATTTTAGGTCCTGCAGAGTCTAGTTCTCCTTTAAAGGCTTACTAGATTTTGGCTGTATTGGTCTGTTTTTAATACTTCAAATTCTCTAGCTATTACTAGATAAGATTTTGTACTTCCTGATTTCCCTGGAGGCTTTTTTTTTCCAGTCTTCATGACTGACTCCTTCACTTTTTTTGGCTATTTAATTGCTACTTCCTCAGTTCTTACCTAAACATCCTATACAAGCTAGATATTTTCCATTTACTCTGTAGGACAGATCATGTTTATTTCCCCTACGGTTCTTATAAAAAAATTAAAAATGTTACTATTCATTTATTTTTTTTTTGTTTTCTCTACTAGAATGTAAATCACATGAATGTGGGAAACTTGATTTTTTTTTCTCCACCAGTTAATCACTAGACTCTGTTACAGTGAAATGCTTGATGATTCAGTGATAGTTGATGTTCAGTAAATATTTTGAATAATTGATTATATCATTCCCAGATGATGTCAGATATTGATGGATTAACACCTTGTTACTCAAAGTGTGGTTTTAGACCTAGGAGCTTGTTAGTTTTGTAGAATCTGCATTTTAACAAGATCCCAGTTGGTTTGCATGCATATTAAAGTTTGAGAAGCACTGGTTTAACACTAAGAGATTTTTCTTTTAAAGAAGTACTACCTCAGAGAGGGAGGGAGGCAAACCATAAGAGACTCTTAAGTACAGAGAACAAACTGAGGGTTGATGGGGATGTGAGGGAGAGGGGAAAATGGGTGATGGGAATTGAGGAGGGCATTTGTTGGGATGAGCACTGGGTGTTCTATGTAAGCAATGAACCACGGGAATCTACCCCAAAAACCAAGAACACACTTTACACACTGTAGGTTAGCGAATTTGACAATAAATCATATTAAATAAATAAATAAACAAACAAACAACTACTACCTGAGAGCTCAAGATCTTCATGTCCAAGTAAGGTTAGTCCTAAAATGCTCTTGGAAATGAATAGTATTAAGAAGTATTAATAGTATTAAGAAGAAATGTGGCAAATGGACCAAATGAATATAGAGTAGGTAGGAAAAATGGAATGTTTTAAGAACAATTTGTACACATGAGTTGGTGAACTATATATAAACAGAATCAAGACTACTATACAGAGTACTATGTTTCCAATGGTAATTGCATAGAATTCAGCATATGAACAAGGATACAGGAAACACAATTTTAAATGAAACCAGTGACTAGGAAATGAAAGGTTACCTCAGACATAAAGAGAAGAGGCAATCACAAAGACACCAAAATAGAGTGTTCAATGTCACATGTGGGAAGTTTATAACATATTTCTGTGATTGCTAAGGAAAGGAAAGTTGGCTATTGCTTTGTTCTAGATGTGATTCAATTTGTGCCTCTATCACAATTTTTATATAATGTACTAAGAGAAAGGATACTGTGAAATCAAGTGTTCCATTTCCTGCCATCTTTCTAAAACACAAAATAACAAAAGTTAAATTTCCTAAACCATAAAAGTAAAATCAAAGTGATGCCAAAAGTTTTTCTGGAGATGGGCTCTTTTGTGTTCACATTTTAATAGGCTGTAAGAAGTGACAAGAGTTTAAGCAGCTAACATACCAACTTTTTCTACAAGAGCAGAAACAGTAACAGGAATTTCAAATGATACAGCTGAGAATTTTACAGATATAGGAAGAAACAAAAAAGATACCTACCTGTATATTTTTATGTATTTACTAAAAGCACATTATTTTATTTTTTAAAATATATTTAATTACTTAGAGAGAGAGAGAGAGAGAGAGAGAGAGAGAGAGAGCGCAAGCAGGAGAGGGACAGAGAGAGAGGGGGAGAGAATCCCAAGCAGGTTCTGCACTGTCAGCACAGAGCCCAACGTGGATCTTAAACCACAATCATGACCTGAGCCAAAGTCATGAGTCGGGCACTTAACCAATTGAACCACCCAGGTGCCCCCAAAACACATTTTAATAAAAATAAAGTACAACTTTAAATACAATAAAGCTATCTACCTAATGAATATGCTACAGTTTCTTGACAGCTTCCACCTGTGAAGGTGAATTTTCCTAACCAACAGGCCAACTATTGTAATAAAGAATTGCAATATGGACTTTGTTAGTGGTAGCATAGAATAAAGAAGGATTTTTTTGTTGAAAGTTTTATATAGAATGCTGAATATAGATTTCACAGCTGAATAGAAAATAAATGACTTTTTAAAATATTCAAAATATCCAATATATTGAACTATAAAGTTGTTCAACCAAACATTTCCTGATTCTTCTGAAATCAAAATAAATTGAATAGAAAAAAGGAAAATATACTTTTGGATTATTTTTATAGAAATCCTGTCTCAGTATAAGATATATCTCTGGATAACCCTTAAGGTACTTAGCAACACCTCCAAATATTTTGTTATGTGGCTAACACAAAGTAAGTGGGGAAAAATAATATAAAAGTAAACTTGAAATTCCCTTTTTCTTTGGGCATACATGTTATGATTAGTTAAGGTACAATTGCTTCAGGTACAGTGAGCTTTTCAACATAACTTAAAAAAATGTATAATTTCTTTCTTTCTTTTTTTTTTTTTTGCACACACTGTTTTCTCAGCTTAGGAAGATGCTCTTATATCCATGGTTCCCCTAAAATGCTTAACCAAGTACAAAGGCAAACTAAAATACACCTCCTTTGGGATACATTTCCTAATGTTTATCTGATACATGTCAGAAATCTGTATGAGGATTCAAGGTCTCTGAGACCCAAGGCCACACCCAATTCATCTCTACACCCCCAGGTCTAGCAAAATGATCAACACCATTCCCACCCTCCCGTGATTCCCGAATGGATGAACAAGTACAAGGAATTCAAATCTTAAAGTAATACTTCATCATGATTGCTTATACAGCAACTATCAGCTGAATCTCAGAGCAGAAAGTTTACTTTCACACTTGTATCAGTTAGGATAGGCTAACTTACGACACAGTATTAAAACCTGAAAGTCTTGATGGCTTAAGGTAATGAAGTCTTTTTTCTTACTTATGCCTTATGTCTATCATGTTGGTAGGGGTCCCTGCTCATTTGGGTCAGTAAAACACCCAAACAGATGATGGCACACCAGTGTCCTGACACTTGCCTGTTACTGTGCCAGAGAGAGAGAGAATAATGAATTTTACATATTAGCTTTAACAAATTCTCCCAACAGTGTCTAAGAGCACTTCTCAGAATTGACTGGCCAAAACAAGTAATGAGGCCACACTTGATTCCCAGAGTAGAGAATTCCAAGGGAAGGGAAGCATAACCCTATCATGTGCCCAAAAGAAAAGAACTGAGAATATTTGACCAGCAGTACTAGTGATTGCTTGCTACACCAATTTTTTTTCAAAGGGCATTAGGATCAGAGTATAGTGATCTTTCACCACCTCTTACTTTGGCAAAAGAATATGTGTATGTTGGGGGTAGGGAGTGGGAAAGGCAAAGAGGGTCAATTTTTTTATGTGAAATGCTGATAATGATTTTATTGTTGGAAGAGTTTTAACGCAGATGAAAAGCCTATTGCCAAATTTATGACACATGCAATGGATCCTTGAGTAACAGGAGAACTAACTTAAGAAATGACAAATGTCTCTCTGTTCTGTTTTGTGATGCTTTGCTTGTTTTGAGTTATAATTAAATATATATTCATATGTATATTCATACATATATACATATATACATATAATATCTCACTTCCAACTCAAGCAAAAGAAGCATCTACAGGGGCGCCTGGGTAGCACAGTCAGTTAAGCGTCCGACTTCAGCCAGGTCACGATCTCGCTGTCCGTGAGTTTGAGCCCCGCGTCAGGCTCTGGGCTGATGGCTCAGAGCCTGGAGCCTGTTTCCGATTCTGTGTCTCCCTCTCTCTCTCTGCCCCTCCCCCGTTCATGCTCTGTCTCTCTCTGTCCCCCCCCCCAAAAAAATAAATAAACGTTGAAAAAAAATTAAAAAAAAAAACCATCTACAGCAGTACTTTGCACATAATTGTTGGCAATCAGTAAGTTTTCACTCACTCTCATTACTAATATAGATCACACACATATATATATATATATATATATATATATATATATATATATATATTTCTTCAAGTAATATTTGTACCAAGAGGGAGATCTTGAATTAAGATTTTTGGCATCATATCTGGTAAATACTATATATTATTAATAATTATGAATTTTTAAAATAAAATTACTAAGCAGACCCCTAAACTTATTTTGTTTCAAAGCCAAACAGTTATCCCTTTGAGTGGTTGTAATTTTAGAGGCATAGGATTCTGAAGCCTGGAGATATCCTTATTTAAAGTATACTTGTGTTTCTAAATGCCTTGTCAAAGTGAGTTATATTCTGGAAAAGAATTCTTGGGGCATATACAGGTCAAATCCCTCCTACACGCACCATTGCAATAAAAAGTTCACCATAACAGAAAGTTCATGTAAGTGCTGGCTGGTGGCCTATGTTAACAGCATTCTGTAGATCTAGAGAGAATAAATTCCCTGGCACCAAGTAACTTTATCAGGAAGTTTTCATCTTCAAAAGTCATAGTAATTTTAATTGCCAAAAATTTATTATTTATTTTGAATTCTTTGCTTCTGTAATTTTGTTGAAAAATTGTCCATTTTTGTGTTTGTGTGAGAATTAGGTATGAACTACTTGATTCTTAGCATTAAAAATTTCTCTGCTATAATATTTCCTATTTTTTCAGACCTAGGAGGTGCAGGGAAGGGGTGGATTTACAATATTGGTGGTCTAGGGAGTGGACAGATTGTTCATTGTGAAGATTTCATAAAATATTTCCTTCTATGTTTGTATTATTGTATTGTAATAGACAGGTAGACATTGAGTCCCAAATCTTTGCTTTTTTCTGAGGTCAGAAAATATTAACATTGGGAGCTAGAGCCTAATGATAAGAAGGTGATTTATTTGTTAATATGGGAGGAGAGGATGTTATTTTAAGGTATTTAATCAACCCTGGCAATTCTCCTTTTCTCTTTGCCAATTTGATCCCTTCCCTTTCATGTACCTAGGCTTTTTTGGGCTCATTGTCTTAAGAAAGTATTGTGATAATGTGAAAAACAATTTTACTCTCTGTCCTAGTTCCTTGAAAAATATAGAGAATACACAATTAGGGGAAGATATTTGAAAGGGACAAGGAAGAATCTCTCTCTTCTGCTCCATTATGTTGTCCCTAAACCTTTACTCAAGGACCATTAGTTCTTGCCCAGACCACACTCTCCAGACTCCTGTGATTCCCATCCTTCCATTAGCACACATGATTTACCAAATATAAAGAGGGTATGTCTCAGGCACTTGCTGGGTTGTTAGTGGTATGAAATTAAGCACTCCCAACCCTCTCATTCCTAATGCTTGGGAAATAAGGTGGCAAGAAGCTTGTATAGAACTATCTAGACATCCATACTACATTGGTTTTAGTGGTAGACTTTGTGTGGAAAGCACATGAAAGAGGGACTTGAGAATAATTGAGTGCACTGAGAAAAGTGTTGATTGCCATGTCAGTGAGACAGCAATGTGAGGACAGGAGAGGGAGTTGGCAAATACATTTAGAAGGGAACTGATTGTTCACCAGACTTGGGAGATGTTTGAAAGCCTACAAATCACAAAGAAGGCAGAGATCGAATTCAGTAGAGAATAAGAGATGGAAAAAGTGATGAAATGGGAGATCACTGTGCCATTGGGAGACCAGTGAATTAGCAAAGTAAAAATTTTCAAAGCAACGTTTCTGACTAGCAGTGATTAAAGTAACTGAAATTTGGTTAGGTAGGTTAAAGGTAGAAAAATTTATACCACTAATAGGCAGAAGTTAGGTTGAGGCACTTTTTTTTTTTTTTTAATTTTTTTTTTCAACGTTTATTTATTTTTGGGACAGAGAGAGACAGAGCACGAACGGGGGAGGGGCAGAGAGAGAGGGAGACACAGAATCGGAAACAGGCTCCAGGCTCTGAGCCATCAGCCCAGAGCCTGACGCGGGGCTCGAACTCACGGACCGCGAGATCGTGACCTGGCTGAAGTCGGACGCTTAACCGACTGCGCCACCCAGGCGCCCCGAGGCACTTTTTAATAAACCAGGTGTGAGTTCTATGCCACACTCTCCTAGGTGTCTAATATTCATTTTCCCATTTTTCCTTTCTAAGAAAATTGAGATTTTGTTTTGTATGACAATGTTCCCAATTATATGTACTCACAGCCAACCCTCTCTTACAGCAAGGAGTGACTGTCCAATATACTTGTTGACATTGCAATGTAAATGAAAATAGCCCAGGAGGCATTCCTCAAAAAGTTTTGTTATTGTTGTTTATTTGTTTACAAAGAGCTGACTTAACTGGTCTAGCCCTTATTCTTTGTCCTTGCCCTTTTAACAAGCTGGTGCAAAAATGGGTGCATTGTCTGGATGCACAGAAGCCAAATTTTGAACATCAGAATGAAGGCCTTGGGTTAAGGAGCTCAGAACAGAAATCTAGAAGGAGCATGGATTCTGACAGCTCAGAGAAGCCTCTTTATTATTAGCTGTGGATGTTCCTGCTATGTGATGAAATTAACCCCTATGTGATTAAGCCTTGAGACAAGTTTCTGTTATAGGCAGACAAACATGATCTCTGATTGGAAAAGGATCCAGTTGTAAAGATGCTGCTGTGGAAAATTTATGCCCTAAGGAACAAAAACCTGACTCATCAGATGACTAACATAATCTAATGGTGAATTCACTGATTAAAAAGAGGGCATTGTTTGCCTGGTGTCCTGCCATTTCAAATCATCCTCTCCAGGTGTTCAGAAATATTCACAATTAAAAACATGTTGGACTTCATTTATGATAATCCATACTATGCTATTCAGTTTTATTAAAATGTTATTATTCTGTGAAACTGATCCTTGGGTTAATTTGGAGGGGGAAAAAACTTGCCAGGTCAAAGTTTGAATAAATTAGAGGATGAAAAGTAGCATATATTCTCAAAAATCTGAAAATTAGTTGCAAAGTCACAGGTAATTTAATTATCTGGCTTTACTGCCTTAGAATAATAATGCAGAATGTGAATTATAATAAGATTAATCAAAATACAACCCACTGAAAATTTGAAGCAAAAAAACCTACATGGTTTTGTTATCTACTTTAAATATAACTGTCCTACAATCAAAGATATAATTTTAATGATAATGATCTATTTACTTCATAAGACCACATTTCCATTTCTATTGTGCAGTCTAATGAAACACAGGTGTTATCTACTATTATGTCTCACATTTCCAATTAAATATTTTCAATATAGATTCTCAGATTAAATGAATAGGAAATAATATAGAACTATAGACACTACTAGAATATAGCATGTGAATGCAAATGAGACAACAAATAATGTGTGATGATTCTATATAACATATGTAGTAAGATCTGGTACTTTACCATAATCTGGCTATATAAACTGTGAAATGCTTGGTTATGCATATGATTTAAAATGTTTGCTTATAGGACATCTTTGGTCAGGGGTCTAAAAGCTCAACCTGGTTTAATGTAATTTAATGTAAAATAGCTTTGAAGGAGAAGATGAAAGTTCCCATCCCATACAAAGTTTAAGCTACCTATCTCTTATTTCCATAACACACACAGATGAGTCCATTGTAAATTGTTTTTAAAAACTCTGTTTACAAATTAAAGGACTATGGCTACGATTCAGTATGATTTACTTCTTTTTTTAATTTTTTTAAATGTTTATTTATTTTTGAGACAGAGAGAGACAGAGCATGAACGGGGGAGGGTCAGAGAGAGAGGGAGACACAGAATCTGAAGCAGGCTCCAGGCTCTGAGCTGTCAGCACAGAGCCCGACGCGGGGCTCGAACTCACGGACCATGAGATCATGACCTGAGCTGAAGTCGGACGCTTAACCAACTGAGCCACCCAGGTGCCCCAGTATGATTTACTTCTAATAACTAAATGATAACCATTAAGCATCATCTAATTTAGATTCCTTAGAGCTGACAGTTAAAACTAATGTTATTAAAAACATTCTTCATAAAATAAACCTCCTTGCCCAGATAAAATCTCTTATTATACATTCTGGGTCTTATCTATTTTTAGTAAGGTCTGATTATATTCAATTCCATAGTTTGGGATGGTTTTTGCAAACCCATTGAGGTTTCCAACAGATTTTGTCATCTTTTTCTTTATTTCTTAATGATATTCTGCAGTTTGGAAGTCCTGGATCTAACATTAGTTCTTTAATGAAATATGTAAGCTTGAATAAGCAGTACCTCTTGCATTTCTTTATAAAATCATTCAAAAGTCTTCCTAGCATCATTTCAATATCATGACATTTCTTTTTCTTTTTTTCTTAAGCTTATTTATTTATTTTGAGAGAGACAGAGAAAGTGTGAGTGGGGGAAGGGGCAGGGAGAGAGGGAAAATCCCCAGCAGTATCCACGGAGCCCAACATGGGGCTTGAACTCACAAAACTGTGAGATCATGACCTGAGGCAAAATCAAAAGCCAGACACTCAACCAACTGAGCCACCCAGTCACCCCGTATCATAACACTTCTTAATCATTTTCTGAGTGTCCAGTGTCTTAAGGGGAAGGAGACTATTTGGTCTTAAGATTTGACATTTCACTGCAGATAACTTTAATTTTATGTTAGACTTGCTTCACTGACACTCACTGACCATAATTCAATCCTCTAAAATTATGGAGAAGAGGGAAATTCTTCAGAGTAAAAGAATACCCTGTTTAGACCAAACGGCTACCATTGCTTCAATTACTCCATATATGGGCATGTATTTATCTCAGCTTCTGGTTGCTCTCCTTTGAGACTTCAGAGAGGTTGTCCTTGATATGTTCTACTCAAACAGCCTAGGATTGACTTCTGCCTCAGCAAGTTACCAACTTAAGTTATTTAATCTTTCTGTGAGTTAGTTTCCAAATCTGTATAATGGGGATAATAATTGTACTGAATTTATAAGGCTGCTGTAAAGATTGCACTAGTTTAATACACACTAACTGCTTGGTATAGGGGCTAGCACACAATAAATGCTTAATACATGTTAGCTATGACTAAGTTATTTATTTACACATTTACTTTTATGGTTTCCTGTACTTCCTGTATGCCGAAGACTCTATTCATTGTCCAAAAAGTCTACCTGGCCTCAGACACGTATCTAAAGGTATCTGAGCCTGAACTTCCCATAGGCATTCAAATTTGTCATTATCTCTCACTCTTCCAACCTTGCTTGTCTGACACAAACTAGCCTGTCCTTAGGTAGAATCCTGAGAATAATATATGAGTCTTTCCTCTCTTACTCCATCTCTCCTTGCCCCCCTGTCTCTCTGCCATACATCCCACTTTTTTCATCTGTGTTGTAGCTTGAATTGTATTCCCTCCAAAGATATGTTAAACACCTTACCCCTAGTATTTGTAAATGTGAAGTTATTTGGGGAAAAAGATCTATGAAGATGTAATCAAGTTGGGATGATGTCATGCTGGATTAGAGTGGGCCCTAAATCCAATGGTTGGTGACCTTAAAGAAGAAAACGAAGCAGACACCCAGAAGACACACATGGGGAGGTGAAGTTCATGTAAAAAAGGGAAAAGAGATTGTAATGATACAGTTATAACACAAGCAAAGCAAAGATGGCCAGCAACCACCAGAACCTAGGAAGAGGAAAGGAATATTTCACCCTAAAGCTTTTGGAGATAGGATGATCCTGCTGACATGTTATTTCAGACTTCTTACCTCAGAAATGTGTGAGAATAAATTTCTGTTTTGTGCCATGCAGTTCATGGTACTTCCTTACATCATCCCTAGGAAACTAATACAAACTGTTTCTTCAGTTTTGCTTTATAAAATTCCTTCAATCTACATCCTCATTTCCATCTCCAGTCTTGATTCCAATTTAGCCTTTATGTTGTCTTTCCAAGTGATACCTCTACTTCTGGTCTTTCTTAAGAGTCACAGAGAAGACGGGTGCCTGGGTGGCGCAGTCGGTTAAGCGTTCGACTTCAGCCAGGTCACGATCTCGCGGTCCGTGAGTTCGAGCCCCGCGTCAGGCTCTGGGCTGATGGCTCAGAGCCTGGAGCCTGTTTCCGATTCTGTGTCTCCCTCTCTCTCTGCCCCTCCCCTGTTCATGCTCTGTCTCTCTCTGTCCCAAAAATAAATAAACATTGAAAAAAAGAAAAATTAAAAAAAAAGTCACAGAGAAGATAAAACAGGGATAAACAGAAAATCACAGTAAGAGATGATGGAATGTCCAGGTATATTATGAAGATTGGAAAAATAAAGTCATGTGCACAGGAAATGCTTAGTGAGAAATCTGAGTTCTGGTGTGACATATGTAAATACCCTATAATATAGTAATAGATTGATAATAAGTTGCTAGTCTTCTAAGATGTCAATTTTCAAACTTGGAAAATAGTAGTGGGTCACTATTTCTTTCAATGGTGGATGGGTGGAGCCAGACTCTTCCCAGATTTACCACATATCATCTGTGATGGTTCTACAATGTATACAGACTTCTGTATCCAAATGCTTACTTGACATTTCTACTTGGATTTCTAATAAACTATGAAACTTAAGATGGTCAAAAGAGGACTTGTTATTTTTTAATAAACCTTTTCTTCCCTAAATACTTCTTGTTGGCTTCAATAATATCTTCAATTCATCGAGTGCTTAGACCAAAATTTACAATGTCATTCTAGCTTCCTCTTTCATATGCCATCTTGCCACTCAATCCACCTTCTCTGCACGATTTTCAGAGTACATCCAGAATGCAATCCCTTCCCCAAACTGCCATGGCTCTCTTCCTAATCTGCACTCCTGTTAACTCTCTTCTAGACTGCCACAAGAGTACTCTAAATGGTGTCTACTTATATTCTGTTCTGTCTCTCTATTTTATTCCCACGTAAAACAAAATATTCATTCTCTATAAGCAGCCAGATAATTCTTTAAAAATATAAATCAGATAGTATCACTCACTGCTCAAATCCTCTAATGGCTTCTATTACCCTTAAAATGTAATTGAAGGCCTTTAGCAGGGTTTACCCTGTCCCACCTGACTTAATGCTTGCTCCTACTCCTACTTTATTCCTTTTCACTCTTCCTCAGGTGATCACTTTCCCGACTGCACAGGTAACCTTGCTTTTATTCTAAGAAATCAACATCATTCTCTTCAGATATTTTCCCGGATCACTTTCCTCAGGATCACTTTCCCGACTGCACAGGTAACCTTGCTTTTATTCTAAGAAATCAACATCATTCTCTTCAGGTATTTTCACTTGTAGTTTCCTTCACCTGAAATACTTGTCCCCAAAATATCTGCATCGTTTCCCATTTGAAATTTATTTTTCAAATATCACTTCACAAGAGAGATTTAAGTGACCATACTCTTTTAAAAAACTTCCTTACACGACTTCAAGATTTACTATGAATCTATGGTAATGAAGACAGTATGGCACTGGCAAAAAAATAGATCAACTGAATAGTACAGAGAGTCTAGAAATAGACCCACACAAATATACTCAACTGTCTTTGACAAACGAACAAAGGTAATACAATGTTGAACTGACAACCTTTTTAACAACAGTGACAGAACAAGTGGACGTCTACCGACAAAACAAAAATAATCAATCTAGGCATAGACCTTAGAAACTTTACAAAATTATCAAAATAGATCATAGGCCTATGTGTAAAATGCAAAACCATAAAAATCTTAGAAGATAACATAGGGAAAAATCTATACAACCTTGGATGTAGTGATAACTTTTGAGATAAAACACCAAAGGCATGATACATGAGAAAATAATTGATAAGCTATACTTCATTAAAATTAAAACTTCTACCTTCTGAAAGGCATTGTTAAGAGAATTAGAAGACAAGCCACAAACTGGGGAAAAAATAGTTTAGAAGATATGTCTGATAAAGAACTCTTATCCAAAATACATAAAGAACTCTTAAAGCTCAACAATAAGAAAACAAATAGCCTGATTAAAAAAAAAAAAAAAGGCAAAAGATCTGAGCACATAAGTCACCGGGAAAGATAAACAACTAGGAAATAAGAATATGAAAATATGTTCAACATCATCTGTCACTGGGAAATGCAAGTGAAAACAATTAGATGGGGGTACCTGGGTGGCATTCAGCGTGGGACTTCAGCTCAGGTCATGATCTTGCAGTCTGTGGGTTCGAGCCCCATGAAGGCTCTGTGTTGACAGCTCAGATCCTGGAGCCTGCTTTGAATTCTGTGTATCCCTCTCTCTCTGCCCCTCCCCTGCTAGTGCTCTGTCTCTCTTTCAAAAATAAATAAACATTAAAAAAGTTATAGAAAGCGACAACAGTAGGATGCAACTACATGCTTATTAAAATAGCAAAACCCTCAAATATTGACAATACCAAATGCTGGCCATCATGCAGAACATAGGAATCCTCATTCGTTGCTGACATGAATGACAAATGTAGAGCTACCTAAAAAGACATTTTGACAGCTTTTGTTTTATAAAACTAAACATACCCTTAACATATGATCCAGCAATTGCACTCCTTCGTATCACCCAAAGGAGTTGAAAATTTATGTGTACACTAAACGGTCACACAAATTTTTATAGCAGCTTTGTTCATAATTCCAAAACTGGGAAGCAGCAGAGGTGCCCCTCAGTATGTGAATGGATAAGTAAACTGGTGTATTCAGAAAATGAAATCATATTCATTGTCCCAAGCTAATGGGCTATCAAGCCATAAAGGCAGGGAGGAAACTTAAATGTTTATTATTAAGTGAAAGAAGACAACCTGAAAAGATTATATACCATATGATTCCAATTATATGACACTATGTAAACGGTAAACCAATGAAGACAGTAAAATGATGAGTGATTTCCAGGTGCTGGAAGAAAGGAAGGATGAATAGGCTGAGTATAGAGCATTTTTAGAACAGTGAAACATTCTGTATGATACTATAATGGTGGATACATGCTATTATACATTTGTCAAAATATACAAAATATACAATACCACGAGAGAGCCCTCATGTACACTATGAACTCTGGGTGATAATTGTGTGTCAGTATAAGCTCATCAATTATAAGGTGTCCATAGTGGTGGAAGTTGTGCAGTCATTGGGGCGGAGATAGATGGTAACTGTACTTTCTGCTCCATTTTGTTGTGAACCTAGACCCATTCTAAAAATAAGTTTATTAAAATTTTTTTAATGTTTATTTTTTGAGAGAGAGAGAGAGAGCATGAACGAGGAAGGGGCAGAGAGAGAGGGAGACACACAATCAGAAGCAGGCTCCAGCTCAGAGCCCAATGTGGGGCTCGAACTCACACACTTCGAGATCATGACCTGAGCTGAAGTCGGACACTTCTGACCAAGCCACCCAGGCGCCACCAAAAAAAGGATCATCAGAGGTTATATCTTGACCAGGAGTTTTATAAGAAAGGAGGGACTAGCTAAAAGTCTATGTTGTAAAATATAAGACTTTGGAAGTGCAAAGTACCGGTAATTTTTGTCACCAACAGTCTCAAATCAAAACCTGGAAAAGTTGATTAGAAAAACCCAAACAAACCCTCCTACAAGAAAACCTCTCTCAGACTCTGGCCCTTTATTCCACTATTCCCTTTGTCGTAGCACTGAGCAATAATTGTGCGTAATTATATTTTATGAGAGAAAAACATGAGATCTGGGACTTGGCCTGTATTACGTGTTCACGCTGTGACACCTTCACTCCTAACATACTGTCCAGTACTGAACTATTCAAAACTATCTGTGGAATGAAGGGAGTGAAAGGAAAAGGAATTGAACTCTTATTATATTATTAATGTTTTGCTTGTTTAAAAAATATCTGAAAAAATTATCACACAATATGAAGGCAGTTAAATTTGGGTGGGAAATATATATATGTCCGCTAGGAAATTTTCTACATTTTTTTGAACAGTTGAAACATTTCATAACTGAAGAAAGTTCAGATCTCTGTAAGTTTCTGGAATAAGTTTAGAATTCAGTAAAACATTGGGAAAGAAAAGACCAAAGCCTGGAGAAAACAATATTGAATATAATCAAATTTTCTAGTTCGTGCATGAAGGACATATTGATTTTTGAATATTTGAATGGAATGCCTGATTGTGACTCTTTAGTATTTGCATGTAAATTTCCATTTCGATGAAAATCATTTCTACCTTGTTAATAGCATGTCATCATATTCTCTAGAAATAACACAAAGGTGGCGTGAAATATTTTCATTGTGTCTAGAATTTTCATATATAAGTGTCTCTTCATCTTCAGACAAACTGTGTTTCACTCTTATTTTGTTCCAAAACTTTGAAATCACCTCTATCTTTTGTCAAATGCTGATAACTTGGGTTTGTGGTTATTATCTTGAGTTTAATTTTGAATGTAGCCTGAGGCAGAGGCCAGACCCAGTGGTGTCTCCTAGGGAGCTTGGCTGGTCTTACTCCAGTTCTTTCTGAAGAACTGCCTGCTTCACTGAAAACACCAACCTAATTGGTGCCCTTGCTGTTTGTATCTAGGGAAAAGCTGCAATCTGAATACACATCAACTGATCCTCAAAAATAAACAGAAAATATTAACAAGATGATTTGTATCTCTAAGGAAATAGGAAACAATTTGATGTAATCCAGAAACGGAAAGAAGCCAAATATGATTTTGGAATGGTCTTCAATTTTTAAAATTTTTCATTAAATGTAATTTAAAGTTTCCACTTGGGGAAACTGAGAGATTCATAATAAATTGTCATATTTAATTTTAGCTAGAGTCACAAGTTTTGTTTCAAAATAGGTAGTATTATGCAACTAATTAATTAAGACCAACCATTCCTTAAAAAAATTGAACAGATACTGAAGTGGAATAAATAACCTGATTATTTTGGGTTTATTACAGGAGTCAATTAAGGCTGCTATAGTCGTTAATTCAGTATAGACTGTATTTCCATCCTTTTACTGTTTCTCTTTTGAAGACGTAAAGACCCTCGTTCCAAGTTAGCACGTTCAACATTATCTTGATATGTGCAAATGTTTTTCAAAATCATTCAATATTTCTATCATTTAGGATAGCAACATATCATTCAATGTCAAGTAGTTATGAGGGGTGAAATATTTTTGTATGAATAATAAATACTCTAAAACATTTACATGAAATCCTAGGTTGGTGCTTCCCATACTTACTTCAGACGGTTCCTGAAAAAACTAAGGTTGAGAAATGCTGAAGGATTAACCTTCATTCACAGAGACATACGCCTGACATTAAATTATGAAAGGCACTCAGGAGACATATAATTTTAAAAAGTTTATCCAAACATATTCATTCACAGAGGTCTTTCTTCCTAACACAACAATTAACATACCTCCGGTTAATGAAAACATCATGAAGGACTGTAAACCCGATCCAACTTGAAAAAGGTTAGATTCATTCTGTTTGCCCTTCACTGTAAGTACTTTAAAGTGATATTCTGGGAATTGCCATGGAGCGCCTCAGGTCATGAACACTGTGCCAAGTGATTGCAAAAGAAGATGTTTTGAACCCTGGAGAGATGGGAGGAGACCAAATTACCTCTTGAAATTGCTCTGGGGATCTAGATCACCAGGTTTTCATAAGGCAAAAGTGGTGAGCATCATCATGAAGGCATCATCATCACGGGCATGACATTATTGGAGGATCTTATCATGAGCACTGGGTTAACACTTAATGTTCATTGCTTCACTTAATGCACACAGCAGTTCTGCAAAACAGCCTTCCTTAACATGCTCATTTGACAGATAAGGAATCTGGAGCCCAGAGAGGGTAAGACCCTCGTGCAAGGATATACTATTAGAAACTGAGAACCAGAAACCAAGCCTAGGCTATGTAACTCCAAAGCTTCACAGGCACTGTAATTGTGATTTTACTCCTCCAAACCAGTGTTTGAGATTAGGAGTCAGAAACATTTAATCATTTCTCTGTTTTTATTGACATACTTTGGGCTGTTGCTATAACTAAAAATTGACTATGTGAAAAATGCCAAGTGCCTTGAAAAATAAGCATACATAATTTTACACGTAAAACTTATTATACAGAAAAGTTAAAACGTTGAATAAGCAAAAGTAAAAAGAGGGTAATGACCTCAGAAAAATATTAAGAGACAATTTGCACTACATTTTTCATTTATTTTCTTCCACTATTTTGCTGGGAGTTGTTTGTATACATATATTATAAATAGAGGCAAGAATAGTTGATTTCTACTTACAAGTATTTTATGAATATTTTTGTGTGAATAAATATAAAGGTGCCATCACTTTTGTAACTAAACATGTTTCTTGGCGTGCCTGGGTGGCTCAATTGGTTAACTGTCCAACTTCAGCTCAGGACATGATCTCGGGGTTTGCGGGTTTGAATCCCGCATCAGGCTCTGTGCTGATAGCTCTGATCTTGGAACCTGCTTCAGATTCTATGTCTCCCTCTCTTTCTGCCCCTCCCCTGCTCACATTCTGTCTCTCTCCCTCTCAAAAATAGATAAACATAAAAAAATTATTAAAAAAACAAGTATGTTCCTTTATATATGATTATATAATATTCCTTTACATATATGTGTGTATACACACACACACACACACACATATATATATATATATATATATATATATATATTTATTTATTTATTTATTTATATATATAATATTTACTTACCCAATCTCTAAATGCTAGATATATGGACATTTCCAAATTATTTGGTTTCTCTCTCTTTTTCTTTCCCTCAATAGATAGGTAGAAAGATGATAGATAGATAGATAGATAGATAGATAGATAGATAGATAGATGATAGTCAATCTTTCTGTCCCACAAATTTTGGAGAATATCTCTTAAGCCCTACAAGAACTATTTTGCCTAAGGTGATAGAGGAAAAAAATTACCACACTTCATGTGTGTGTGGTGTGTGTTCAATTCACAAAACACTGACAATTCTGTCCAAAATAGCCGAGACTCTCCACATGCAACTCTCTTCATAGCCTGGAGGTGGGTTCTGAGTAATGCAGACAGAGTCACTTCCACAGTAGTTTGGCACTGGCTGCACTTGTTGTATGTACTTGGAAATTATTGCACTGTTTTCCACTTTGAGCCTATGCTGAAACACTAGGAAGGGAAGGGAAAAACTAAACACTTTGGTTGGAGGTTCAGACACATTGGCATCTAGTTATGCTTTTTATCTCTGAAGTGGACTCAGAATACCTAAGAAATGAAACATACAATCCCAAAACTTTGTTCTTTATCTTCCCACGTGTCCTTCAGGGTACTTTGGTTGTAAGCAACAGAAAATGCTCCTGACAGACAGAAGTGGAATTTTTGGAAGGATAAGATTGAATTCAAGGTTAACAATGAAAAACTAAAAAGAAAATAAATAAATAAATAAAAAGCAACTAACTAAGTAACTAATTAACAGCCAGGCTTGGATAAGATAGGAATGAAGGTGATGTACAGATGACCATTCATTTAAGAGCCACCAATGGAATGCATAAAGTTCAAAAGGAGATTAAAATTTAGAGGAGGAATCTGCTCTCAGGAGCTTCCAGGCATTCCTTTGACTTCTTTGATGGGAGGAATCTGCACCCTGATTCACCTTCCCACTTCCTATAGGGCATACAGTGTAGGAGCAATGATGTACCAGAAGGAAATCAAGGGATGTTGTGAATGGGTCATGGAAGCTAGGAGGCCAGAAACAAAAAAATCAGCTACACACTCAGAAACATTTTTCCTATAGCTCAAACCTGGAAAATATCAGATGTTCAAACATTCCAAGAGAATCAGCACCAGAAAAACTCTGTTAAATGGTACAATCTGTTAGACTTTATTCAGCTTACTTAATCAATTTATAAAAACTTTACTCACATGAAATATAGATGAAAATCTCTCTATGAAATGTTTTCATGTCAGAAGAAACTTAGACAAGAAAATGGATAATGGAAAGCACATACTTTGATTCTACTACTGAGTAAAACTTAAAACATAAAAATAGTAATTTAATTTAAAAATCTAGCAGAAATCCCTATACTGCAAGGTAAACAAATTTAAATGTAGTATACCTGGGGAATTCTGGTATAGACCCCTGGTGCTTATGCTACTTTGTATGTATCCCCCAATGAAGCACCATTTTTAACATCATGAATTTACATCATGAATTACAAGTGGAAAAAAAATCAATCTTTACATTTTTTATATTATGTATCAATCAGAATCTCTGATGAAGATGAATTAATGTTAATCCAGTTTGATGAGTAAAATGATATAAATCATTTTGGAGAGACACATTGTTTTGGTATTAGTAGGTGGGAAACAGGTCTCTGCTCACTGTAGAGTATCACCATAGGGACTTTAAATGGCAGAAGCACAAATATTGAAGCACAACGTCCTCTGAGATATCACTGACCTGAGAAGAATTATTGGTCTCTTCATTGCTTTACTATTATATTACCTTAGAGCTCTGATGGGTCCTAAGGTAATATAACAGAAAATTTAAAGCCAAGTTATTCTAGATGGAATGTTTCAAATGGCTCTGTGTGTCCAATCATACTGAAAAAAAAAATTTCTCAATGAATTTGTATGCTAATGGCACACTTACCCGTTCTAGAACCCACCTTGAGATCTGCTGGATATAATGCCATTGCTTAGAATGCCTTAGACAAAAAGGGATCGGACTTGAAACCAAGTGGCAGGACACACGGATACTTCTGTTTAAAAAGTTCAATCTCCAGGTTCTTAATCTATTATTGGTAGGGCAATGGCAAGTCTGGGATTAGCAATGAGTTAGGACATGTGAGATACCTCAAAAAACAGGTGGTTTCTGGGTGGCTCAGTGGGTTGAGTTCTGACTCTTGATTTCAGCTCAGGTCATCATGATCCCAGTGTTGTGGGATCAAGTCCCACTTGGAGCTCTGTGGTGAGCATGGAGCCTACCTAAGATTCTCTCTCTCTCTCTCTCTCTCTCTCTCTCTCTCTCTCTCTCTTTCTCTCTCTTGCTCTCTCTCCCCCTGTCCCCTTCCCCACTTGCTCGCCCTCTCTAAAACAAAACAAAACAAAACAAAAAAACACACAACACAGCAAAAATAGGGAAAGTAATGCGAAAAGGTATACAGTGGCAGATGGCTCAGATGGTTAG